>NC_135958.1:79971053-80326410 GCF_053455715.1 Rhinoraja longicauda
CTATCATCTCACCCCTCAGCTGCCTTGATGCAAAACAGAGACCGGCCTATCTGATCTCTTCCTATAACCAAGATCCTCCAATCCAGGCAACATCCAGCAACAGGATCTTGACACAAGGAACTGCAGGTGCTGGTTTAGCAAAAAAGTGGCGGAGTAACTCAGCGGGTCAGGTAGCATCTCTGGAGAACATGGATAGGTGATGTTTAAGGGTCGGGACACTTCTTGAGACCTGGTCAATCTCCTCAGGACCTTCTCGAGTGCACTCGCTACTGAGATTTAACGTGAGTTAAGGGAATAACATATTGCTGGAAGCACCTGCCTTAAATATTCAGTTTAGTTTATTGTTTATTGTCACGTGTACTGAGGTACAGTGAAAAGCAAAATTGTGAGACACAGATGGGGATGCGAATGTGGGATAACATCAAACTAGTGCAAACTGATAATCGATGGTCGGCATGGACTCGGTGGGCCGAAGGGCAAGTTTCCATGCTGTATTTCTAAACTAAACTAAACTAACATTAAAATAGTGTTAATATGCGGGGATCGCTGGTTGGCACAGACCCGGTGGGCCGAAGGGCCTGTTTCCACGCTGTACCTCTAAACTAAACTAAACTAAACAAGAGACTGACTAGAAACATTCAACACCCCTTTGCCATCATGGATGCTGCCTGACATGCTGAGTGCCCCTTGTAATTTGTCTTTTTTTTTAACCTGAAATATTGACTGCAGATAAACACAAAAAGCTGGAGTAACTCTGCGGGACAGGCAGCATCTCTGGAAAGAAGGAACGGGCGACGTTTCGGGTCGAGACCCTTCTTCAGACTGTTGACTGCAGCTGATCTCTCTGCTGGTGCAGTTTGCTCTGTATTTCCAACATTTTCTACTTTTTATTTCAGACTTACAGCATTCAAAGAATTTTACTTCAGAAGGACATGTGCGTTCAAGAAGCAGGGAAATGATACCTGTTTGCTGAGAAAATAAAATTTGCTCTGTTTAATGGGAAAACTGCAAAAGAGCAGTTCTTCATTCGACAGCCTGACTGTTCCTTGTTCCATTTAACATTAAAGAAATCCTAAAAACAAGTGTGTGGCAACTCACTATTTACATAAAGCCCTTCAAAGAGAAAGAACGGTCTCAAATCAGATGCAGGATAATGTAACATGGGGTGCTTCTGGTGTCAGTTAGGTCATAAATTAATAATGTGCATGTGTATGTAATTAGCAATAGGCAATAGGCGATCGGTGAGATTCAACAACATCAAAGTTTTTCAGCCCATTAACAAGTGCAAACTTTATGTAATTAGGTTTAGGTTTATTATTGTCATGTGTACTGACTGAGGTACAATGAAAGGCTTTGTTCTGCATGCTGTCTAATCAGATCAGACAATGCTATACATAACTGCAATCAAGTCAAACTGAAATATAATAGGTAGAGTGGTGTGTGTGTACATGTATTGTGTTTAAGGGCCTATTTAGTTTAGTTTAGAGATACAGGGCGGAAACAGGCCCTTCGGCCCACTGAGTCTGTGCAATCCGCGCACACCTACACAATCCTACACACACTAGGGACAATTTATAATTTTACCAAGCCAATTAGCCTACAAACCTGTACGTCTTTAGAATACAGGAGGAAACCAGAGCACTCGGAAAAAAACCTATGCAGGTCACGAGGAGGATGTCCAAACCCCATACAGACAGTACCCGTGGTCAGGATGGAACCCGGGTCTCTGGAACAACTCTACCACTTGCCACCATGCTGCCCCCTGTTAAGCTGTTGCAAGTAAGAATTCCATTGTTCTGTTGATAGTACATATGACAATTAAAGTCCTATCTCTTAGGCAGCCACAAAATGCTGGAGTAACTCAGCAGGACAGGCAGCATCTCTGAAGAGGAATGGGTGACGTTTCAGGTCGAAACCCTTCTCCATAAGGAACAGTTGTGGTGATTCCTCCACCATTTTCCATGGGTCATTAAAGGCAGGCATGTAGACATCAGTGTGACATGAGAACTGCTCTTATTACAAACTACAGCCTAGGAACCATCCGTGCAGTCCGATGGGTCTGTGCCAAAACCCTTTCCCCATCAGAAATGAGCTGATGTTTTCCGAATCCAATCTGGTAATTTATGGTTTTTAATGTGACCAATTACAAAAATAATGGTAACCTAATTATACGATTCACCAAGTTACGAAATTAAACATGAATGATAGAAAAGACAGAACAGGCGGTGACTGTTGTAGAATAATTGCGATCAAAGGGAGCATGTATGTTTGACAAACATCATCAAATGCATTATCTCCAAGCAACAGAGTCTGGGAAGTATAGCTGGAGTTACAGATGTTGTATTTTGGGTGGTGTTCCACTCAGGTCTTTTGCCAAATTAATCAGATGTAAGAGATCTCACGGCACCGTTTGAGTGGTGATGCAAGGAACTGCAAATGCTGAAATCTTGAACAAAACACAGAGTGCTGGAAGAACTCAACGGGTCAGACAGCATATGTGGAGGGGATGGATAGGCGATGTTTCGACAATAAGAGACCTTTCTTCAGACCCCTTGTCTCAAGGGTCCCAACCAGATATATTGCCTATCCATTCGTTATTTTGCTTGGGCAGCTTAAATCCAATGCAAATTGGAGGAACAGCTTACAATCTGAATATCAACTTCTCTAACTTCAAGTAACTCTTGCTTTCCCCTCTCTCTCCAGACCTCCCCCAAGCTCGTTCTCTGACCACTCTAATTGTCCCCTTGATTACATTTTTATCTTTGCATGCTTCGTTGTCACCTTCCCCTAGCTCACAATGATCTATTCTACATTTCCCTTGACCTTCGTCCCCTTTGATGTCTCGGTTTCACAACTTACCCTTCTTTATCTCTGGGTCTCCCTCTCCCCGACTCTCAGTCTGAAGAAGGGTCTCGACCCGAAACGTCACCCATTCCTTCTTACCAGAGAAGCTGCCTGCCCCGCTGAGTTGCTCCAGCATTTTGTGTCTATCTTCATTCCACAGATGCTACCTGACCTGCCAAGTTACTACAACATTTAGTGTTTCACAAGGTTTAAACTGGGGTTCATTACTCTCACATGTACTGAGCTTTAGTGAAAAGCTTCGATTTGCATGCTATCCGATCAAATCAGATGCACCATACATAAATACAATCAAGATAAAATTCAAGTATGGCAGAGCAAAGGGGAAGATACAGAGTGCAGAGTATAGTTCTCAGCATTGTAGCGCATCAGTTCCAGAGACAAAGTCCAATGTCCGCAATGGGGTAGAGGTGAATCGGACAGTAGCCAGTGCACAACTTGAGTGGAGTTTGGGGGAATTCTCTCAATTGCCTGGCAAATGAAAACCAATCATTTATTTTGCCATATAGAAACATCCTTTCTCATTTTTTGATAGAGTGACTGACAAACAATTGATTTAAAGTATAATATAATACAATTAATTTTAAAGTAGCCAGGTCGAGAGTGAAAAAGATGCAAAACTAATGCAGCAAAACCTTGTGATTTCATTGCACCTCCCACAACCTCATCATGAAGTAGTTTCTGCACAGACCAGTCCCACAGACAGGAATGAGATCATTGTCTAAATTTGGTGATGTTGCTTTGTTAAGTTTTCAGTAACTGCCAGAACTCCCTGACTTTTCGTGGGATCATGTGCTAAGCAACTCCAGATGAGAGGGCGACTTATCTAATTGTCTTTGGTATCTCAGAGGTAAAGCACCAGGTCAGAATTCTTCGAAGTGCATTGCTCACCCTCTTTTTATTCAAAAGTAAAGAAACAGAAGCAAAATACTAGTCAAGCCAAGAAAGACGTGTATTAATGAGTAATGGGATCTGGCCTGGCTACCTCCTGCCTTCCAGAGCAGCAGGGACCTGTGCTACTTTGAACCTGTTCTTTATTAACTGCCTTCCCGAGATGTCAAGAAGTTTGAAAGAGATGTGCGTTCTGTGATGCAAATTCATGATCCCGTTCTCTTTGAAATCTGTCGCATTCACGTCCAATTTGATGCAGTAGCATTTCTTTTAATATTTTACAGCAGGTTTACAGTGGGAGACTCACATTTTTCAACCTGTTGACCAGGGTAAATACCACTATGAGTTTGAAAGACTGGAGCGACTAGGCTTGTATACACTGGAATTTAGAAGGATGCCACAACAACCTGACCGCGGGAGAAGACGGCAGGGGAAGGGAAAAGACATTGTGGCCTTCCATCACAGTGAGGAGAGGACTGGAGGAGACTCACTGTGATGGATGTTTCTTTTTTTTGTGTGTTTTTGGGGTTGTGTAACTTGCCTATTTTAATGCTTTATTGAGTAATCTGCCTAATTTAATGTTTTATTGTTGGACTGTGGGTGACTGAATTTTGTCAAAAAAAAACGTTTTTTTGGATGACAAATAAAGCTATCTTGAATCTTGAATCTTGAGAGGGGATATTATCGAAACATATAAGATTATTAAGGGGTTGGACATGTTACAGGCAGGAAACATGTTCCCAATGTTGGGGGAGTCCAGAACCAGGGGCCACAGTTTAAGAATAAGGGGTAGGCCATTTAGAACGGAGATGAGGAAAAACTTTTTCAGTCAGAGAGTTGTGAATCTGTGGAATTCTCTGCCTCAGGAGGCAGTGGAGGCCAATTCTCTGAATGCATTCAAGAGAGAGCTGGATAGAGCTCTTAAGGATAGCGGAGTCAGGGGGTATGGGGAGAAGGCAGGAACTGGGTACTGATTGAGAATGATCAGCCATGATCACATTGAATGGCGATGCTGGCTCGAGGGGCCGAATGGCCTACTCCTGCACCTATTGTCTATTGACTGGATGCTATGTTCTTTGTTATTCTTTCTGTTACTTTAATGACACAACCACAGTCCACCACCAACCTTGTTACAGTATAAAGTTGTGGGTCAACATACTGTTCTGAAGGGGACATTAACCTTCGGGCTGAGAAAACCAGAGGAAGGTGTAGAAACGTGTAATAGAACATTGTTGCAGGCAGGAGTATTTGCTTGCACATCCTTGGGATGTGGGAGGAAACCTGAGCCCCCGGAGGAAACCCACGCGGTCAAAGGGAGATGGACACAAAAAGCTGGAGTAACTCAGTGGGGCAAGCAGCGTCTCTGGAGAGAAGGAATGGGTGACGTTTCAGGTCGAGACCCTTCTTCAGACTGAAAATCATAGGAAAGAGAAATGAGAGATATCGATGATGATGTAGAGAGATATAGAACAATGAATGAAAGATTTGCAAAGGGAGAATGGGCAAACTCCACACAGACAGCACCAGAGATCAAAGCCTTAACACCTGACATCACACAGGATAGCGGAGTCAGGGGGTATGGGGAGAAGGCAGGAACTGGGTACTGATTGAGAATGATCAGCCATGATCACATTGAATGGCGGTGCTGGCTCGAAGGGCCGAATGGCCTACTCCTGCACCTATTGTCTATTGTCTATTGACCCGAAACGTCACCCATTCCTTCTTTCCAGGGATGCTGCCTGTCCCGCTGAGTTACTCCAGCATTTTGTGTCTACCTTAGATTCTTGGAAGGACTGGGTTTTCTACTGTGAAACTTCATAGCTCCAGAATCTCAGGTTCAGCCCTGGCCTCGGGTTCCATCTGTGTGGAGTTTGCACGTTCACTATAAGTATCCCACTGTGTACACCAGTGTCCTTCCACTTACCAAAGACATGCTGGAAGGTGAATCTCAAGTCGTAAGTGGCAAAATAAGCAAAGATTAGTTGATGGACATGCTAAAGAAAGAAAGTTGCATGGGCAGGGTAATAAAAAGAGAAGATCATTATAAAACTATAAAAGGACTGGACAAGCTAGATGCAGGAAAAATGTTCCCAATGTGGGGGAAGTCCAGAACCAGGGGTCATACAGTCTAAGAATAAAGGGTAGGCCATTTAAAACTGAGGTGAGAAGAAACTTTTTAACCCAGAGTTGTAATATTGTGGGATTCTCTGCCACAGAGGGCAGTGGAGGCCAATTCACTGGATAAATTTAAAAGAGAGTTAGATAGAGCTCTCGGGGCTAGTGGAATCAAGGGATATGGGGAGAAGGCAGGCACGGGGTCCTGATTGTGGATGATCAGCTATGATCACAATGAATGGCGGTGCTAGCCTCCTCCTGCACCTATTTTCTATGTTTATTACAAAATTGCTCTGTTGTAAACCAGCATAGACCCACTGGACTGAATGGCCTCCTCCTGTGTAGACTCCCAGTACTGTATGGGACTGCCTGCTCCGATGTTGGCCCACAGCTTTGTGAAACAGGACTTTCTGTGGTGCGGGCTACATTATTAAGCTGTAGCTGATGCAGTGTCAAGCAAAACCAATGTGGGATATTAAATATATTAGGTGCATCCCCATTCTGTCCATCACACTAAATAGCTCATCTTTTATTTCTACTTGCATTAATGTGATCACGGTTCCCCTGGAGTACCTTTTAATTAATTAACTCACTCCAAATGTACACGATTTAGAAATTAGAAGAACTTTCTGTTAAGTACAGAAATTGCTGAGAAAGATTTGCAGATGTGCAGACTGCTTGACCCACATCCTCCCCTCTCTCTCTCTCTCTCTCTCTCTCTCTCTCTCTCTCTCTCTCTCTCTCTCTCTCTCTCTCTCTCGCTCTCTCTCTCTCTCTCTCTCTCTCTCTCACACACACACACACACACACACACACACAGGGGCCCCCATATACTTGACTGTGTGGAACAGTGGTGCCTCATTGATTCAATAATCATCCATCAGCAGAATAGATCTTCTTGTTGTGATTAAATACGGGTCTTCTGGGTGGATTTTTCAACTGGATTACAGTTTCCAGTTGTGTAAGAAGGAACTGCAGATGCTGGTTTAAACCGAAGACAAACACAAAACGCTGGAGTAACTCAGTGGGACAGGCAGCATCTCTGGAGAGAAGGAATGGGTGATGTTTTGGGTCAAGACCCTTCTTCAGACTCTTCAATCTGAAGAAGGGTCTTGACCCGAAACGTCGCCCATTCCTTCTCTCCAGAGATGCTGCCTGTCCCGCTGAGTTACTCCAGCGTTTTGTGTCCATCTACAGTTTCCAGTTAATGCCATGATTTTACACTTTGCTCTTTAATTGCTACCCTGATCCTCTAAATAATCATAGCTGTGGACTTCTGGATGTTGTGTCTCTGCTAGGTTGTGAATTATTGTGTATTTGTGGAATTGACTTGATCAAAGTCCTTGGGAGTGGAGCGAAACGCTGAGGGACTGAAAGCAGATTAAACCTGTAAAGGAGTCTTGACCTCAGTAGGATCTCACTTACAAGATGTTCAGTCACAGTTGTGAAGCGAGCCATTGTTATAGTTGTCATGAGATGTCACTATTGCCTTGTCGTGCCCAGTCGCCACATGTCACAGCTGTCTCCTTCCACAGCAAGGAAAAAAAGCAGGGATGCTTGCGGAATAGAAGGAAGAAATACAGAATAGTTGCTTATTGGTACTCTCTGGAAACGCCGGAGGTTGCGTGGAGACCTGGTGGAAGTATGTACAATTACAAGAGGCATAGATAGGGTAGATAGTCAGAACCTTTTTCCAAGGATGGAAAGATCAAATAAAGATACAAAGTGCTGGATTAACTCAGCGGGTCAGACAGCTTTGTAACGTTTTGTGTTAGACCGCACTGTCAGGGAGGGGGTGGTGGTTGTGGCATTTAAGACACTTTTGGATAGGCATATGAGTATGCAGGGAATAGAGGGATATGGATTATGTGTAGGCAGATACGAGTTGGTCTTGGCATCTTATTCGGCACTGATATTATGGGCCAAAGGGCCTGCTCTTGTGCTGTACTGTTCTATAAAACTGTTATGACAAATGCCACATCAGCAGTTCTCGGACAGTTTTTAAATCTTGCATAGAATTAAGGTGTATTCATGCCTATCGCTCATTGCTTTTGAGATGGTGGTTTATAAGTCTGGCTCTTGAAACACTGCAGCTGCTGCAATGCAAGTACTCACACAGTGATGTTAGGTTGTGTAGGCTGTGTATTCCCAGACTAAAGCATTGATCAAGGAACAGTGATCCTTGTTCAATGGATCAGGTTCAATTGATCCATTGATCAGACCACGGGCACTACCTGCACTTTTTATTTTTTATTACTTACTGTTGGCACAGAGGATGCCTCTCTAATCTTCTTTAAAATGGATGGAAGTAAATATTTTTTTGTGTCAACCTGTAATTCTTACATTTATCTCCAAATCCTTTTGATAACTTTTAATCTCCAAGTCAGGAGATGTTCCAAGTCAGGATTGACTAGATTTCCAAGTCAGAATGTGCATCCGGGATGTGGGGGGAATAACAGCAGGTCCTCTTAATGGACACACAAAATGCTGGAGTAACTCAGTGGGTCAGGCAACATCTCTGGAGAGGAGTAGGTGACATTTCAGGTCTTCATCAGTCGGATGAAGTGTCTCGTTCCAATACGTCACCTATTCCTTTTCTTCAGAGATGCTGCCTGACCCGCTGAGTTACTCCAGCTTTTTGTGTTTTATCTTCGGTATAAACCAGCATCTGCAGTTCCTTCTTACGCGTTTTGTCTTAATATGATGAATCTGGCCCCTAGGTTGATGTTGAGGAGATCCATCTAGTGAGATCTACCAATGGCATGAGGGTTTGTAGGTTAAACGGCAGCTTTAAATCGTCCCTAGTGTGCAGGGAGTGGATGCAATAATGGAATAACATAGAACTATTGCGATGGTCGGTGTGGACTCGGTGGCTGAAGGGCATGTTTCCATTCTGTATATTTCGATTCAATTCAATGACTTATTCAAAGAATTAAGACAGTGGATGAAGGGAGATTAAAAGTTATCAAAAGGATTTGGAGATAAATGTAAGAATCACAGGTTGAGACAAAAAAGATTTACTTCCATCCATTTTAAAGAAGATTAGAGAGGCATCCTCTGTGCCAACAGTAAGTAATAAAAAATAAAAAGTGCAGGTAGTGCCCATAGTCTGATAATCAATGCCCTACCTTTAATCTTAGTCAGAAGCCACGGTGGAAGCGAGGCAGCCTGATGTCTTAGCTCGGTGGTAATAACGACAAACCTTTGATGTTCCCCCTCATTCAACAGTATGTTGTTTGGTTCAAAGTGAAGAACAAAGGGTGTTTCTATGCTTTTAAATTATTAGCTCCCTAAGTCCCCTGTAATGATATAGTTTGACTGAAGTGTGCAGTTTATTAGCTGCATAAAAATGATATTATTAGGAGCACAGGAGAGCAGCCTTTCAGTTTAGCAGCAGGAGTTCCCAACTCTTTGATCTCAATCACTACTAAATGTCTTTGTGAGATAGTGTGAGCTACTGAAATCACCCTGGGCAGAGTGAGCTGCCATCAATTATTCACCATTTCTACCCTTCCAAATTAAGTGTTTTCAATCTCTATTTTTCCTCATTCTCATCCTGCTACTACACCACCCCCACCCCCATGACTTGCACAGTTTGAATATTCACTTCATTTGGTCAATCATATTAATTTGGATCTTTTCAAAATGTAAGGACGAATCTTTTCACTTTTGCCATGTTTGTTTTTGAAATGACTAAACAGATTGCAGGTTTAAAAAATATAATCACTGGGAAATAAATGAGCCAGCTTTGCCAAGAAGAACCCTTTATGAGTTAATTTCTTCCCTTTTTGTTCCACTGTATTCATGAGTTCAGTGTCAGCCATGGTTCCCGGATCACTCTCTCACCTCAGAAGGCGAGACCTTCACTCCCGAGATTCAATCCAGGACACAAGAACATAATTAGGAGCAGGAGTAGGTCATCTGGGTCATCAACCCTTCACTGCCCTTAAAATCATGACTGATTTTCTGCCTCGGCACGATACCTTGCAGCGCCAGAGACCCGGATTCCATCCTAACTACTGGTGATGTCTGTACGGAGTTTGTACGTTCTCCCCGTGACCTGCGAATGGTTTCCCTGGGTACTCCGGTTTCCTCCCACACTCCATAGACGTACAGGTTTGTAGGTTAATTGGTTTGGTGTAACTGTAAATTGTCCCTAGTGTGTGTAGGATAGTGTTGATGTGCGGGGATCTCCGGTCAACGCGGTTCCGTGCTGTATTTCTAAACTAAACCCTGTGCTTTGCTCAAGATTCCAACATACGCAGTGCCTTTTGTCTAAAGATAGACACAAAGTGCTGGAGTAACTCAGCGGGTCAGGCAGCATTACTGGAGCAAAAGGTGACGTTTCGGGTCAGACTCAAAGTAGGGGGTCGGAGGGAGGTGAAGAGTTGGAGACAGGAAAAGACCAGGACCAATCAAGACCTGTCACAAATTCTCGCAGGCGCGGTGGTACCTGTTAGGTTCATTGTTGGCTGGGGATTAGACGTGATCTCAAGAGAAACAATGTGGAGATAAAATGTATAGGAAGGAACTGCAGATGCTGGTTTACACCGAAGATAGTCACAGAATGCTGGAGTAACTCAGCGGGGCAGGCAGTATCTCTGAAAAAAAGGAATGGGTGACGTTTCGGGTCAAGACCCTTCTTTAGACTGAGTCAGGGCAAAGGGAAACTAGAGGTATGAAAAGGTACACAACAAATCAGAGCCAGCACAGACAGCCAAGAGCCCACAATGGTCCACTGTTGGCAGTGGAAAAGGTGATAAGGAGGGGATGCGGACAGTGAAACTAGCAGGACGTTTAGGGTGTGGGAGGGATGGAGAGAGAGTGGGAATGCAAGGGATACTTGAAATTAATATTCATACCTCTGGGTTGTATGCTAATGTGAGGCGCTGCTTCTCCAATTTGCATGTGGCCTCACTCTGGCAATGGAGGAGGCCCAGGACAGAAAGGTCAGTATGGGGATGGGAAGGGGAGTTGAAATGGTTGGCAACTAGGTGATATCATTGATTCCCTTAATGGCCAGAAATCTACTGAGCTCTGTTTTTAATGAACAGACTAACTGTGTCTTCACATTCCTATGGGGTAGAGAATTGCACTGGTTCACCATCCTCTGGCTGAAGAAATGACTCCTCTTCTCCACATGACATGCAAGTCATGATAGTAACCAATGGGACTGCTAAAGAATATACTCCGTGAAGACTGGTGTCAAACAGGGCTGGGTGAAGAACAACTGTTCTTCGTCTCTCTTGCTGCGATGTTGCAGATCACCTCCACAAACCTTCCACAGGGAGTGGGGCTAATCTTCAGAATGAATGGAAAGTTATTCGATCCTCAGTGACGAAACTCCCTGTGGTCGGTAGTTGGGCTGCAGTTTATGGATGACCGTTGTGGTGATGCATAGACGGAGGTGCCTTCCCCACTGTTTTAACTCGGGTCTACCCGAGGACAAGCCCCACACTCAACAAACACAAGATACAAGGGAGAGAAGGTTCTGTGAAAAATCAATCCCGTTTTACCTTCTGTGCTTGGTGCTGAGGCAAGATGTTCCCACAGCAGAGGAAGGTTTAGTCCTGTGGACTGCTGGAGCTTCACATTGGAAAGGTATGACATTCCCTTCTTTACGAAGGGAAGTTTTCAAGCAATGTCCCGATTTAACATGCAGTCAAACTTCCATAACGTCAAAGAGATGGAGGAAGAAAACTCGCCTTAATTATTGATTTATGAGGTGGTTCATAAAATGCAGGGTGGTGCTGTATAGTGGGGCCAGATTCTGAGGTAATCTCAAGAGTGAAGCTTTGCAGGAGTAGGACTGTTTCTTAACAAGACCACAATTCTCTACACTACAGCATCATGGATTTAGAATTAACTGATGCTATGAACTGCATGGACACTAGGTGGTGGTATGGTACACTCCTGCTTCTATTTATGTGCTTTAGTTTAGTTTAGTTTAGAGATACAGCGCGGAAACAGGCCCTCTGGCCCACCGAGTCCACGCCAACCAGCGATCCCCGAACACTTACACTATTCTACACACACTAGGGACAATTTACGATTTTACCAAGCCAATCAGCCTACAAACCTGCACGTCTTTGGTGTGGGAGGAAACCGGAGCTCCCGCAGAAAACCCACGCAGTCACAGGGAGAACATACAAGCTCCATACAGACAGCACCTGTAGTCAGGATCGAACCCGGGCTCTGACGCTGTAAGGCAGCAACTCTACCGCTGCGCCACCATGCCGTGCGTGTTTTTTAACATTAAAAAACCTTATAAAAACTAAAAATGCTGAAAACACTTAGCAGCTCAGGGAGCATCAGTGCAAAGAGAAACAGGGTTCAAGTTTCAGGACAAAGACCCAGAATTAAAACAGGGAAGCTGTGAAAATAAGCCAGTATTAAGTTGAAGGAAGGGTAGGGGAGGAGTGAATGTCTCTGATCAGATGAGGTTAGGGATTCCCTGGGGATAAGCTGTAAATGAGGTCATCTGGTCAATGCAGCCACCTGTCCTTTCACTTCTTTCAAATGAAGGGCCCTGACTCGAAACGTCACCTGCCCATTTCTTTCCACAGATGCTGCCTGACCCGCCGAGTTCCTCCGGTACTTTTTGCTCAAGATTCCAACATCCGCAGTCTCTTGCATTCCCGTGTTACAATTTACCTCACTCGGTTTATCTACTCATTATCATGCAACTATTTGGCAGAAAATGCTGTGTGCAAATTGGCTGCTGCATGACTTATGCCAGTCAATTGACTTTCTGTAAATTGCTTCAGAATGTTCTAATACTCTAAAAGACGTGAAAGAAACGCATTTGTTTTACTGCTGAATGAATGGCAACAGTTTGGTAAACGAGGTGCACGGTATGCTTTATTGGTATGGGCATTGAGTCCGAGTCAAGAAGTCATGCTGCAGCTTTATAAGACTCTACTTATGCTGCATTTAGTCTATTGCATGCAATTCTGGTTACCTCATTAGAGGAAGGATGTAGAGGTTTTGGAGAGAGCGCAGAGGTGGTTTACCAGAATGATGCCTGGATGAGGGCGTATTAGCCACACGGAGAGGTTGAACAGAAGGATTGTTTTCTCTGGTTGGGGAACATCTGTGAGCTGTGAGGAAATGGAAGCTGTGAGGCAAATGTTAAGGGGGGGGGGGGGGCGCGCAAGAAAGTTTGCAACGGGAATACATTGAGATTTGTAGGTGTCCTATTTTCTGTCAGCTATGCTGGAAAGTAACTCACCACCTTCCTCTCAACACAGGATCTGCTATTGATGAGTAAGGTCTATGGGCGGGGGGTGGGAGGATGTGGGTGTTGGTATTTTCGGTTATCTGTAAGAAGTAATTGTTCTTTGAATAAACCAACATTACCCTACAAGCTGCCATCTTTCTGATTCTATTCATCTCTGCACCTAGACCCTGTACCTAACACAGTGACACATTCTTCCTTTCTGCACTGCCTCCACATACAGCTGCCGACGTCCAGAGATTCATTTCTGGCTAACTGTCATTATGGTGCTGCAACTTGCAGACCCACTGGCAAGTCTTTACATTCAGCTAACGGGCAAAAACAACGGCACAAACTCATTATGAAAGGTTAGAAGTAGTGGAATTAATGTAGCGTGTGGGGACCGGAAGTTTGGTGGGTGGGGGAGATTCAGATGAGGTTATGATTGGATTGGAAGTGAGATTTGAAATAGATGACTGGTTTGATGCCACATCATCTTCATGGGTCATTTATTAGCACCTAGTTGCTATCAGGGATACAGGCTGTAATGTGCAATTAATTGACCGTGACCACCAATCAGGGGAAACCTTAAAATCGCATCAGCTCCATGTCTATAGGCAAGTCCTAACTCTCTATTATTCAAAACTAGTCTTGTGCATACGAATCGGGGATGTTTAACCCAACAACTACCCTCTTCTGCGGCAAATAGTGCCACAAATAAAACCACAATGAAAAGTGTGGTTGGTGTCAAAATAATTAGAGAGGAAAGGGAAATGATTTCAATATCAATTAACATTTGGGAGCTAAGGTGGCAAGATGAATTGTCGGGACTTGCGTGGAAATGGATTTGAGGAAGCGAGTACATTTTAATGAACAATTTGAGCTTTGGAAAGCAACAAGAGGAGACAGTTAGAGATTCATGCTTGTTCTAGCAACCCAGAGGTGTCTGTCCTAAAACTGCTAATTATCAGTTTATGTCAGCAGAAGGCTCCCATTCTATGTGAACGGTGTCTGTGGCAAGCCTTTATACCGGATGTTCATGCTTGCATTTATGGATGGCCTACTTACACACTTAGTCTGAAATCTAGGTCATTGCAATCCAGCGGTGAATTTAATTTCTACCAATGGCAGCTAAGAAATTTTAATTCAATTAATAATATGGAATTTTCAAAAACATCTAGCCTGGATAGTTGTGTTGACAAAACTACTAAAAACCCAATCAGTCGTAATCATGTTGAATAGTGAAGCATGCCCACAAGGCTGAATGGGCTCCTCCTGCTCCTATATTCAATACCAATGGAAAAGTGGGTAGAGAGGGATGGGAAGGATAGGATAGAGATATATAAATGAAGTTGGAGCAGGGATGTGTTGTCCGAAGAGACAATCCCCTTTCACACCTGAGATTTTGAATGACTTTCTGACAACACGTCATGATAGATTACATCTATCATTAGACACGTGAAGTTCATTAATGTCCTTCAGGAAGGAGATCTGTCCATCTTAATCCACCTGACCCATAAGACTCTGCAAAATGTGACTTTTAACTGGCCTCTGAAATGGCCTATCAAACCTCTCATAACTGCTGATGATAAAATAGAGATTAAGCCAGATGGACGATTGGCTTAAGCACTGAATGGCAAAGTCAATCCACCTTGCAAAGTCTTCCTCACAAATATCTAGTGACAAATGGACGATGTGCCACAAACCCCGAGCACATCCTGTCCCACTGACATGTCTACCGGAGGTAGCACTGCTGTGATATACAGGAAGGAAGCTGCAGTGCTACAAGACCTAAACATTGTCTCTAGAATCCATGAAGGCTCGTGGCAGGAAGTCAGGTATGCGCAAGGAAACCTCCTATCTATCTTCCTCCATCAATGGATGTATCCTGCATGCTGAAAAACAAAGTAGCAAGGGCACAGTATTTATTCCAGGTGGAGGACAACTATGTGTAAGAAGGAACTGCAGATGCTGGTTTAAACCGAAAATAGACACAAAAAGCTGGAGTAACTATGGAGAGAAGGAATCGGTGACGTTTCGGGTCGAGACCGTTCTTCAGACTGGAGGACAGCTATGCTTCATCAAGGGTGACATGGTAGCTCCACCACTTACTGAGCTGGTAATGACTTGAAGAATGAACCAATATGAAGAGAAAAAATAACATGACTTTGTCATCGTCAGTCTACCTGTTGTGGATGTATCAGTGCACGGCAACATTGGTAAAGGTGACTACACATAGTCCATTAGCAGTCAATGTCTGCCTTCACACCAAGAACTTCTTCCATCATATGGTGTTGCACTACAATTGTCCTAAATGGAACAGACATAGATCTGGCAACTCATCCATGAGGCGGTCAACATTCAGTGCCAGCAGAAATGTTCATTGTCTCAGTCTGCAACCTTTATGCCTTGGACTTCCTTCATGCCATGATTGCTTCCAAATAAGGCAATCAGAACTGGTTCAAGGAAGAGTACAGAAGACATTCATGTGCATCGTGTGTATGTGACAAAATGATGTTTCCTCCAAATGTAGATTGATCCTTCTCTTAGAATTCCCTCCATTAATTTACACACCACTTGATGTCGGGCTCACCAGCCTATAGTTCCCTGGCTTCTCCTTGCAACCCTTTTAAATAAATGTACATTATCAAGATGAATGGGCTCCTGCTGTCTCTACATTCAATACCATTGAAAATGTGGGTAGGGAGAAAGTTAAAAAGCAGCTTGGCCAGATAGGAACATTGGCACAAAAAATATCTAAAATTCACCCGAGAATTGCAATGAGCAGATTTGAGTCGAGGTGATGCTGCAAATCAGCTCTGTGGTCAGTTCCTTGTACACCACATACAGCCTAAAGCAGTAAAGCCTGCCTTCTCCACTGGCTGGTTGCTCTGTCTCAGTAAAACCACAGCTTGTTCTTCACACTTACTTCACAAAGTGGTGATTTTACTTGATTAAAAGTAGCATCTCTGGAAGAAGCATCACAGAAATAGGCCCTTTGACCAACAAGGTCAGTGATCAGCAATTTACACCCATTACATTAACCCCTGTATGTTTCACAGCAGTTGTGAAACATCTCAGTATTCTCTAGGAATGTATCCTCCTCAATGCCTGTTAAAACATTGAATATAGCCTCCTTTTTAATGCTCTAGAAAAGCTGATGGTCCTGAAAGTCTGTAACTAAAATGCCTTTCCCCATAGAGAATACAGAGAACTAATCATTTGTGACCTCACGCATTCTTCGCCTCCGTGCAGATTGTGGAACTGACAGCACTCACCAACTTGACTGACTTTTTCTGACCTGGGGTTCAGTATGAAGGATGCTGACCCAAAATGTCATCTGTCCATTTGCCCCACAGATGCTGCTTAACCCTCTGAGTTCCACCAGCATTTTGTGTTTTGTTCAAGATTCAAACATTTGCAGTTGCTTGTGTCTCAATCCTTACTCAGATGTTTGAAAAAGTATACCTTTCTCAGGTCAACTAAGGATGAACAATAATACCTGGGGAATTTCAGGGAACCAAGCCGCAGGAGCTTTGACCGCCCCGACGCGGGGGCTTTGACCGCCCCGACGCGGGGGCTTCGACCGCCAGCTGCGGGAGCTTCGATCGCCCCGACTGCAGATGGTTCGACTACCCCGACCGCAGGAGAATAAAGAGAAAGAAGATTGGACTTTTTTGCCTTCCATCACAGTGAGGAATGTGGGGAATCCACTGTGGTGGGTGTTTATGTTAACTTTTATGTAATTGTGTGTCTTGTTGCTTTTTATTTTCATATGGCTGTATGGTAATTCGCGTATCACTGTACCTTAATTGATATACGTGACAATAAAATACCTTTGAAACCTTTGAGCCAGACAGCATCTCTGGAGAATGGGAACATCTCCAGAGATGCTGTCTGACTCGCTGAGTTACACCAGCTTTTTGTGCCTGATAGTCTAGCTGTCAAGGGTTGTGAACCAAACTGCTACAATACACTCGCCTTGCAAGCGGTGGTTTGTCAACGTCTTCCTGCGACTTGCAGCGCTATTATTGCGGTTTGGAAGCAGGTAGTTTCACATCAGGTAATCCGATTGTTCTTCAGCTCTGCATGGAGACAGGAAATGTGTGCACCCCGCCTCCCCCAATACCTACTGCAAGCGAAGATGTAACGGCGTCACTTCTCGTGTGGGGCTGACTTGCCCGCTGCATTCTCAGACACAGACCCGGGGCTGCTGGACGGCGGTGGTTTGGCCAGGGAGACATCGGGCCAGCCGGTGGAGATGCCGGTGAGGTTCAGCGACCCGAGTGAGCTGATCTCACCCAAGGCGGTGGCGCGGCTGCTGCAGATACTCTTTACCTGCGCGGCTCTGGGCCTGTCGCAGTCGGCGGGCAGCAGCCCGGGCCAGGATGGCGGCTTCACCGCGTTCGCCATCACCACCTGGTGCATCTCCTTCACCTCCACCCTCGTCGTGTTCGTGATCGAGTTCACACAGCTGCACAGCCTCTTCCCCCCGACCTGGAAGAACCTGTCGGTGGCGCTGGCCGCTTTCTGCGGCCTGATGAACCTGACCACGTCGCTCACCTACCCGCTGCTGGCGGTGGGAGGCGGCCAGGCCGCGCCGTGCCTGCGGCCTACGGACTGGAGCCGACGGGCCTGCTCCTACCACGCCGCCGCCACCGCCTGCTGCTGCCTGGCCGCGGTGGCGTACGCGGCCGAGGTGTGCGTGTCGCGGCGCGGCGGGCCCGGCAGCTACATGGCCAAGGGCCCGGGGCTGCTGAAGGTGGTGCAGCTGAGCGCAGCCTGCGGCCTCTCCGTCCCCATGGCGACCAGCGCCTTCCCGCCCTCCCCCGCGCTGTGGTGCGGTGCGGCGGCGCTCGGCGCCTGCGCGCTGCTCAGCCTGGTTGCCGTGGTGACGGCGCTGGAGTGCCGGGCCTGCTGCCCGGTGCCGAGGGAGCGACTCCTCGCCGCCGCCAGCGTCCTCGGCACCATCACCTACGCCACCGCGCTGCTCACCTGGACCTTCCACCTCAGCCAGCAGGCGGCAACGGCGTCCGGGGTGACGGACTGCAACTGGAAAGTGTGCCTGATGTCCACCGTGCTGCTCAGCATCAACCTCCTGGCCTACGCGGCGGACCTGGTCTTCTCCATTAAACTGAGCTGCTTCAGGAACTGAGCGCCGGACAATAGACCGGGGTATCTCCCGGTAAGTCGGCGCCACCGGCAACCCAACGTCGTGTCTCCAAAATACTGCGGACGCTGAGGAATCCGAGATAAAACAGAGAATGTTGTCTGAAGAAGGGTCTCCACCCGAAACGTCACCCATTCCTTCTCTCCACAGATGCTGCCTGTCCCGCTGAGTTACTCCAGCATTCTGTGTCTACCTTCGATTTAGATAACAGGTGCAGGAGGAGGCCATTCGGCCCTTCGAGCCTGTACGCACCGCCATTCAATGTGATCATGGCTGATCATTCTCAATCAGTACCCCGTTCCTGCCTTCTCCCCATACCCCCTGACTCTGCTATCCTTAAGAGCTCTATCCAGCTCTCTCTTGAATGCATTCAGAGAATTGGCCTCCACTGCCTTCTGAGGCAGAGAATTCCACAGATTTACAACTCTCTGACTGAAAATGTTTTTCCTCATCTCCGTTCTAAATGGCCTACCGCTTATTCTTAAACTGTGGCCCCTGGTTCTGGACTCCCCCAACATTGGGAACATGTTTCCTGCCTCTAGCGTGTCCAACGCTTTAATAATCCTACATGTTTCGATAAGATCCCCAGCAGTTACTCCAACATTTTGTGTCTATCTTCGGTTTAAACCAGCATCTGCAGCTTTTTCCTACACAGAGAATGTTTAAAGAGGCCCATGAAGTTCGAGGAGTGTCTGTGGAGAGAGGAATGTACGTACATATGTAGGAAGGAATAGCAGATGCTAGTTTAAACCGAAGATAAACACAAAATGTTGGAGTAACTCAGCGGGACAGGCAGCATCTCTGAAGAGAAGGAATGGGCGATGTTTTAAGGTCGAGTCTGAAGAAGGGTCTCAACCCGTAACATTCACCCATTCCTTCTCTCCAGAGATGCTGCCAGCTTACTCCAGCATTTTGTGTCTATCTTCGGGATGTGCATGTCTGGTCAGTTTGGAACAAGAGGACTTGGACAGATTATTGATCATGTACACGAGAACTCCAGAGATGCTGCCTGACCTGTTGAGTTACTTCAGCACTTTATGTCCTTTTGTGTAAACCAGCATCTGCAGGTCACTATTTCAACGTGTTTACCAAAATGGGTTTTGGGGGGGGGATCAGGAATTGGATACAACTGTAGGCATAAAGATCTGCAGATGCTGATTTACAAAAAAAGACATAAAGTGCTGGAGTAACTCAGCAGGGGGGGAATGGTCAGGCGATGTTTTGATCATGTTTCAATGTTTCAGTCAGTTTCTGGTGTTTCCAAAATACTGAGGAATCTGAGATAAAACAATCAAATCTATTTTATTCTTTACACGATCCACAATCCATGCTTATTTTGTAACAGATGGGGATTTCTGTTTGCCAGAAACCACACTGCATTATGAGCCATCAGGCAAAGGTTTTAATAGCCTGCCTCTTGCCAATTTGTCACCTGTGAAACTGGCTTAAGTCAAAATGGGGTTTCCATCTTCAGAAAATAAAAATTACGCCACGCGGCCACCAGTAATGTGCGGAGATGATTTAGTGGCTGTAAAACCTGTAAATCTACCTGATTTGTCAATGATAACATTGAATAGCTGCGAGCAAGTTTTAGTGCGTGGACATATGCAACTAAATGCACGCATATTTTGCAGACTTCCGAGTAATTTCCGGAAATAATGGATTGGAAATATCTGACGTATTTATGAAATATTCTTCATGTCAAAAAAATGTTTTTGTTTCTATTGGTATGAATGAGATTTTAATATTCGACAAGTTAATGCTCCTCAAAGAAAACATTTTTTACACTGTTTATGTATATATAGTTATTCTTGTATTTTTGTATTATTTTTATAAAGCTTGTTTATGATAATTCATTTACTTTCTTAATCTTGTGTCACATTGTGGTTTTTCAACAAACAAAGTCAGAGTGGTAGAAATCCATTCTACAGAGGTTGTGGAGTCCTTTTTGGCAGTTTCTTTTGAGGCCTGCAGAGAAACATGTCTCTTTGCTACTGGCAGCAAACCCAAGCCAAAGCAATGAGGATATCTATGTTTTGCACAGTGCAGCACTTCCTCCATACCCAGGCACAGAGTACAATGGAAACAACCACTGTAGCATTACATTATGGTGGTAAAACTGTGGAATTATTTGCCACAGAAGGCTGTGGAGGCCAAGGCAGTAGTATATTTAAGGCAGAGATAGATAGATTCTTAATTTGTACAGGTGTCGGAGGTTATGGGGAGAAGGCAGGAGAATGGGGCGAGGAGGGAGAGATAGATCACCCATGATTGAATGGCGGAGTAGACTTGATGGGCCAAATGGCCCAATTCTGCTCCTATCACATGATCTATGCACCAGTCATTCTGAGAAACCAAAGTCATGAAAAAAAATGAAATCAACTTTAGAAATATACAATGGGGAATAAATACTGAGTGACAGTGAAGCTGCAAGACTATTGGGAAAAACTAAACTAGTTCTCTAATGACTCTTCGGTAAGAAACCCTGACCTATCTTCTACGTCTGGCCAGAATAACGCCACTGAAATTGCCATGTAATTACCTAAATCTGCACCAAGTCAAGGAAATCCACAAGGTCACAGAGAATATGCAAACTCCACACAAACAGCACCCAGGAAGAGGATCAAAGCTGGGCCGCTGGTGCAGAGTGGCAGCAGCTTTGCCTCTCTGTCCTCTTCTCATTCTGTTGGTTTATCTTAGTCCTTGCAGCAACACACTGAATGCTTTTACAGCACAGACTTTTTTTTTCCAGATTTCAAAATATACTTTTATTCATTAAAAATATATGTAAATATATAGATTGTATGTAGATTGGGCCAAGCAAATTGGTAACAGTGCTGAGGAGGAGGATTTCCTGGCATGTAAACAGGACGGATTTTTAAACCAATATGTAGAGGAACCGACTAGAGGGCAGGCCATCCTAGACTGGATATTGTGTAATGAGGAAGGATTAGTTAGCGATCTTGTGCAAGGCCCCTTGGGCAACAGTGACCATAATATGGTGGAATTCTGCATTTGGATGGAGAGTGACACGGTTAATTCAGAGCCTAGGTTCCTGAACTTGAATAAAGGAGACTTTGAAGGTATGAGATGGGAATTGGCTAGGACAGACTGGCAAATTATACTTAAAGGGTTGACAGTGGAGATGCAATGGCAAAGATTTAAAGACCACATGGATGAACTCCAGAAATTGTTCATCCCTGTCTGGCGAAAACATAAAACTGGGAAGGCGGCTCAACCGTGGCTGACGAGGGAAGTCAAGGATAGTGTTAAATCCAAGGAAGAGGCATATAAATTGTCCAGAAGAAGCGGCAAACCAGAGGACTGGGCGAAATTTAGAACTCAACAGAGGACAAAAGGGTTAATTAAGAGGGGGGATAAAGAGCATGAAAGAAAGCTTGCAGGGAATATAAAAACTGACTGTAAAAGTTTACTCAGGTATGTAAAAAGGAAAAGATTAGTGAAGATGAATGTAGGTCCCTTACAGTCAGAGTGGTGAATTTATAATGGGAAACAAGGAAATGGCAGAACAGTTAAACAAGTACTTTGGTTCTGTCTTCACGAAGGAAGACATAAATAATCTCCCGGAAACACTAGGGACTGAGGATCTAGTGGGAGGGAGGAACTGAAGGGAATCCACATTAGTCAGAAAATGGTGTTAGGTAAACTTTTGGGACTGAAAAAGTTGGCGGATAAAAATGAAGGCGGATAAATTCCCAGGGCCTGATGGTCTGCATCCCAGAGTACTCAAGGAGGTGGCTCTAGAAAACGTGGATAATTGGTGATTATTTACAAGTTCTCTCGACTCTGGCTACGCTCCAGTCCACAGGAACTGATCCAACATAACTCCACTTTTTAAGAAAGAAGGCAGAGAGAAAACGTGGAATTGTAGACCAGTGAGCCTTACATCGCTAGTGGGGAAGACACTGGAGTTGATTATTAAAGATGTTATGGCAGTGCATTTGGAAAACAACATGGATTTATGAAGGGGAAATCATACTTGACTAATCTTCTGGAATTTTTTGAGGGTGTAAAAAGTAGAATGGATAAGGGAGAGCCAGTGGATGTGGTGTATCTGGACTTTCAAAAAGCTTTTGACAAGGTCCCACACAAGAGATTAGTGCAAAATTAGTGCACTTGGTATTGGGGGTAGGGTATTGACATGGATAGAGAACTGGTTGGCAGACAGGAAGTAAAGAGTAGGAATTAACAAGTCCTTTTCAGAATGGCAGGCAGTGACTAGTGGGGTGCTGCAAGACTCAGTGCTGGGACCCCAGTTGTTTACAATATATATTAACGTTTTAGATGAGGGAATTAAATGTAACATCTCTAAGTTTGCATATGACACAAAGCTGGGTGGCAATGTGAGCTGCGAGGAGGATGCTATGAAGCTGCAGGGTGACTTGGATCGGTTGGATGAGTGGGAAGAAGCATGGCTGATGCAGTATAATATGGATAAATGTAAGGTCATCCACTTTGGTGGCAAAAACAGGAAGGCAGATTATTATCTGAATGGTGTCAGATTAGGAGAAGGGGAGGTGCAACAAGACCTGGGTGTGCTTGTACATCAGTCACTGAATGTAAGCATGCAGGTATAGCAGGCAGTGAAGAAAGCTAATGGCATGTTGGCCTTCATTGCGAGAGGATTTGAGTTTAGGAGCAAGGAGGTCCTACTGCAGTCGTACAGGGCCCTGGCGAGACCGCAGCTGGAGTATTATGTGCAATTTTGGTCTCCTAATTTGAGGAAGGACATTATTGCTATTGATGGAGTGCAGCATAGGTTCACCAGGTTAATTCCCGGGATGGCGGGACTGATGTATGATGAAAGAGTGGGACGACTGGACTTGTGTTTGCTGCAATTTAGAAGGATGAGGGAGAATCTTATAGAAACATATAAAATTCTTAGACGATTGGACAGGGTAGATGCAGGAAAAATGTTTACGATGTTGGAGGAGTCCAGAACCAGGGGTCACAGTTTAAAAATAAGGGGTAGGCCATTTTGGACTGAGATGAGGAAAAACTTTTTCACCCAAAGATATGTGAATCTGTGGAATTCTCTGCCGCAGAAGGCAGTGGAGGCCAATTCACTGAGAGTTAGATTTAGCTCTTCCGGCTAAGGGAATCAAGGGATATGGGGAAAAAGTGGGATTTTGGATGATCAGCCATGATCATATTGAATTCTGGTGCTGGCAGGAATGGCCTCCTCCCACACCTATTTCCTATGTTTCTAAATACAGAATGTAGATACAAGGAACTGCAGATGCTGGTTTACAAAAGAACTTGAAATGCTGGGGTAACTCAGTGGATCTGGCAGCATTTCTACAAGACATGGATAGGTGTCGTTTTGGGTTGGGATCCTCCTTCGCTAAATTGGCCATAATTTTATTGAATGTGGTTAATGGACCTACTCCTAATCCTACTTTTTATCTTATTGGGTTTAGAATATTCTGATTCACTATTATTCCTACCACAATTTGTGACCCAATATATTTCAACCAGTGTGCAGGTGATGATATTTTACAACTATGTTTGCTCAAACAATTTGCTTTGAACCGTTGCTCCACCTGGTGGGCTAAAGGTAAACTGTAGCGTTGATTATCTCTGGATAACACTGACAAAGAAATATGAGACTGCAGATGTTGGAATCTTGAGCAAAAATCTAAGTGCTGGAGGAACTTAGTGGACCAGGCAGCAACAATGGATATTCTGGCTTTTGAGGGCGTGCAGCGTAGGTTTACTAGGTTAATTCCCGGAATGGCGGGACTGTCGTATGTTGAAAGACTGGAGCAACTAGGCTTGTATACGCTGGAGTTTAGAAGGATGAGAGGGGATCTTATCGAAAATAAGATTGGACAGGTTGTGTGAGTGGGCGGATACATGGCAGATGCAGTTTAATGTAGATAAGTGTGAGGTTATTCACTTTGGAAGTAAGAATAGAAAGGCAGATTATTATCTGAATGGTGTCAAGTTAGGAGGAGGGGGAGTTCAACGAGATCTGGGTGTCCTAGTGCATCAGTCAATGAAAGGAAGCATGCAGGTACAGCAGGCAGTGAAGAAAGCCAATGGAATGTTGGCCTTCGTAACAAGAGGAGTTGAGTATAGGAGCAAAGAGGTCCTTCTACAGTTGTACCGGGCCCTGGTGAGACCGCACCTGGAGTACTGTGTGCAGTTTTGGTCTCCAAATTTGAGGAAGGATATTCTTGCTATGGAGGGCGTGCAGCGTAGGTTCACTAGGTTAATTCCCGGAATGGCGGGACTGTCGTATGTTGAAAGGCTGGAGCGATTGGGCTTGTATACACTGGAATTTAGAAGGATGAGGGGGGATCTTATTGAAACATATAAGATAATTAGGGGATTGGACACATTAGAGGCAGATAACATGTTCCCAATGTTGGGGGAGTCCAGAACAAGGGCCACAGTTTAAGAATAAGAGGTAGGCCATTTAGAACGGATATGAGGAAAAACTTTTTCAGTAATCTGTGGAATTCTCTGCCTCAGAAGGCAGTGGAGGCCAATTCTCTGAATGCATTCAAGAGAGAGCTAGGTAGAGTTCTTAAGGATAATGGAGTCAGGGGGTATGGAGAGAAGGCAGGAACGGGGTACTGATTGAGAATGATCAGCCATGATCGCATTGAATGGTGGTGCTGGCTCGAAGGGCCGAATGGCCTACTCCTGCACCTATTGTCTATTGTTTATAATGGAATGAAATGGACAGATGACATTTTGGATTGCGACTCTTCTTCACACTGAAGAAGTTTCTTGTCCCAAAGCATTGTCCATATTCGGTTATAATATTACCTAGTAAACAAAAGGAATCTATTTACTATAGTGTGTAAGAAGGAACTGCAGATGCTGGTTTAAACCAAAGGTAGACACTAAAAGCTGGAGTAACTCAGCGGGACAGGCAGCATCGGGAAGGACCCGTCTGAAGAAGGGCCTCGACCCGAAACGTCACGCATTCCTTCTCTCTAGAGATGCTGCCTGTCCTGCTGAGTTACTCCAGCTTTTTGTGTCTATCTTCTATTTACTATGGCATTGAAATCAGCAGCCTGTCACCTGTATCTGAGGCCTTTATCTATTTTTCATAGAAACATAGAAAATAGGTGCAGGCGTAGGCCATTCGGCCCTTCGAGCCTGCACCGCCATTCAATATGATCATGGCTGATCATCCAGCTCAGTAGCCTGTACCTGCTGCCTTCTCTCCATACCCCCTGATCCCTTTAGCCACAAGGGCCACATCTAACTCCCTCTTAAATATAGCCAATGAACTGGCCTCAACTACCTTCTGTGGCAGAGAATTCCACAGACTCACCACTCTCTGTGTGAAGAAATGTTTTCTCATCTCGGTCCTAAAAGACTTCCCCCTTATCCTTAAGCTGTGACCCCTGGTTCTGGACTCCCCCAACATCGGGTACAATCTTCCCGCATCTAGCCTCTCCAACCCCTTAAGAATTTTATATGTTTCTATAAGATCCCCCCTCAGTCTTCTAAATTCCAGCGAGTACAAGCCCAGTCTATCCAGTCTTTCCTCATATGTAAGTCCCGCCATCCCAGGGATCAATCTGGTGAACCTTCTCTGTACTCCCTCTAAGGCAAGAACGTCTTTCCTCAGGTTAGGAGACCAAAACTGCACACAATACTCCAGGTGCGGTCTCACCAAGGCCCTGTACAACTGCAGCAGAACCTCCCTGCTCCTAAACTCAAATCCTCTTGCTATGAATGCCAACATACCATTCGCTTTCTTCACTGCCTGCTGCACCTGCATGCTTGCTTTCAATGACTGGTGCACCATGACACCCAGGTCACGTTGCATCTCCCCTTCTCCCAATCGGTCACCATTCAGGTAATACTCTGCTTTCCTGTTCTTGCCGCCAAAGTGGATAACCTCACATTTATCCACATTATATTGCATCTGCCATGCATTTGCCCACTCGCCTAATCTATCCAAGTCACTCTGCAGCCTCCTAGCATCCTCCTCGCAGCTAACACTGCCACCCAGCTTCGTGTCATCCGCAAACTTAGAGATGTTGCATTCAATTCCCTCGTCCAAATCATTAATATACACTGACCTTTCATCTCTAACCTTTGTCACCATCTCCACCAATCTGCCAATCACCCCTCACCTGTATCTACCTACCACTTGCCAGAGTTTGTCCAACCCCACCAGCTACTCCCTCTACTCCAATCTTGATCCAAAACATGGTCTGTACATTTCCCTCCACAAATGCTGCCTGACCCGCTGAGTTCCTCCAGCAATTTGTGTTTTGTGCAAGATTTCAGCATCTGTAATTGTGTCTCCTTTCAACAATCTTAATGTATTTGACATTTCTGTTATACTAATTTTTCCTTCTATCCACATAACTACCCTTTCTTCTCTCAAGGTCCCAGATCCCCTGTCATTCTTTCCAACATCTACTTCCCCTCACTTTGAGATGCAGTGACAGATCTTTCCTGAGGTCATTCTTCTTGTACTTCTCCGGTCGCGGAACTCCTTCGTGGGTGCCGGGCTCACCGAGAAGCAGTCTCTGGTTTACGAACACGGGCCTGCACAGGTGCTGGGGCGCGATGTGGGCCTTCACACACCTCCCTCAGCAGCTTGCAGCGTCACGTCTGCAGCTCGGCGCTGACTTCTGATCAGGTAATTATACATACATATAGTGGCCCTGTCGAGATGCAATCCTAGCATCCCTTACCGAGCTGGAAAGCATTCATCTTTTTTTTTTCTTTAGGGCTCTATTTTAACTTGTTAATCTTTTTGCTTGGGTTTTTCTTTACCTTTCTAGGCTAATCACCAAACCGCTGCCACCATGTTGTAGTTCGTGGTCCGGTATCTGTTATACCTTTGTTATGACTCTGGACGGACCACAAGTACACGTGTTTAAAAGGTTTAAAGGCTGGAGCTTAAATCCAGGCTGTTTATTCCACAGCCACCTGGAACTAGAGTGACCACCAAATCACCTCATTCTCTTATATACATGTTACTACACGGGCAAACAAAATAGTCCTTGTGATACAACAAAGTAGTCCTTGCAATACCACAACAATTCTGTCATTCACTGAACCAGAACTTCTCCAGTTATGACAAAGGATCATTGATCTGAAATGTTTCCTCTGTTTCTCCCCCCATGGATGTTGCCTGACCTGCTGAGTATATCCAATTATTTTTCTGTTTTTTATTGCTTAAGAATGATACTTCTTTTCCACGACGTTAAAAATAAATCTTCATTTTTATCTCTCTTGAACCTGTGCATTTGTTAAGTAAATACTGGAGACAGTAAAAGGTTCTTTGACTGGAGGGTGGTGGTTGAGCGAAGGAAATCATGGAACCTTCAGGATCAGGTCCAACCAGATTTGACAACTCAAACTCAACTGCAGGTGGGCATGGGGATGGGTGAGGTTTGGGAGGGGGGTGGAGGTTTGCAATGAAGGTGGTGGTATTAGCCAATGTTCACAGTCTGAATTATAGGGTTATGATCCTGCTGGAAGTGTATGAGTGCAAATGATGGGAACAGCTGTGCAATGTAAATTATCTCAGGTACAATATGGCCAGGAACCCAGGTGTTTGGTGAACACACAAACAGTCAGTCAAGCTAGGGATGGGAGGAAATGATAGCCTATTGCATGTAAATGATACCACAGGTGATGTTACATATAGAAACTACAGTCTTCTGGGAAGACTTCTCTATACTTTTGTGTCTTGACAAAAAAACAATTTTTCACTGACAAGTTTTCCTTATTCTTACCTGCAGAACTGACTTCAGAAGCTTCCTTGACCACAAGAGTGAGTTGATGCTCACAATGTACTAAAATAATTTATTTCAGGAAATATGGAGAAACAGTTACCCCTGGCATTTAAGTGACTTGTAGATTGACGTATGGATATGGAGGGATAAGGATCACTTGCACAGAGATTAGTTTTACTGCATCATGTTTGGCACAGACATTGTGGGCTGAAAGGCCTGCTCTTGTGCTTTACTGTTCTTTGTTTTGTGGTGGGGGGAATCAAGAAAGGCCATGAGAAATGAAATCGCAGAACAATTTTCTGCATTCATCTCAGTATTAAACTGGACTTTCTTTTCCCAATGTCTGTGTCTCTTCTGGAGCTTTCATGACCAAGATCGATGTGTAGGAAGGAACTGCAGATGCTGATTTACACCATAGACACAAAATGCTGGAGCAACTCAGCGGAACAGGCAGCATCTCTGGAGAGAAGGAATGGGTGACATTTCTGTAAATGATCCCCTAGTGTGTAGGGAGTTGTTGAGAAAGCGGGGTAACGTGAACGGGTGATCGATGGCCCGCGTGGACTCGGTGGCCAAAGGGCCTTTTTCCACCGTGTATCTCTAAACACAGAACTAAACAATCTAGAACTAGGGGATCACTGCTTAACATTACTTGTCACCTGGGTTAGATTGTTTTTTTTCTCTCAAAGGGTCATGAGTCTTTGCAACTCTCATTTGTCAAGAAAACACTCAAAGCAGAATCTTTATATATATTTATGGCAGGGGTAGATAAATAAGAAAGCAAGTGGTGAAAGGTTACTGTGGGCAGAAAGGAATGTTGAACTAAGGTTCAACATAAATGGCAAGTGGCCTGTTCGTGCTCCTAAATGATATGATATGTTTGTAAATTACTGAATGATACAGAGATATGGAGCCAAGAAAGGTGAATGATGTGCACTACAAATCAGTGGTCCTTTGTAACATCCTCGGTGAGGGATGTTTCTTTTCACCATCGCCTTTTTCCAAGAATGAACCTTTGTGAGCCCAGTCTTTGAGCAGAATCCCTCACATTGGTCAAGGGAAGACTTAGCACATTCTTTGTGGTTCCTTTTCTCATTGCTTCCGTTCGTCTCTTTCTCTCCTGCCCGACAGGCAAGGTTCTTTGAAGTGGGACGATCCCTCATACGGGCATTGCTGCTAAACCAGTTTCTTCATTGCCTGAATTGCTCAACTTTCTGTTCCAATCCAATATTTCTTCAGAGATGTTTTGAGGGCGTTCTTCATATCATCATATCATATATATACAGCACGGAAACAGGCCTTTTCGGCCCACCAAGTCCGCGCCGCCCAGCGATCCCCGCACATTAACACTATTAACACTATCCTACACACTAGGGACAATTTTTACATTTACCCAGCCAATTTACCTACATCTTGGCGTGTCTCTTCTGAGTTCTGCACGTTTGTTGGCCATGAGTGAGCTGGGAACTGAGAACCTGTTTGGGGAGATCCTTATCTGATGCCCGCAGTTCTGATGTCATTTCGCCTGGAGCAACAAATAATCTGCGGGAGGAATCCATGAGGGTGAGTGGCATCCGGGGACGGGGCGGGGGGGGAGAAACTGTTGATGTTTTGGGTCCAAAAACCCAGCAACAGGAGAGGAAAAACGGTTAGAATGAAGAGAAGAGGGCAGTGGTGAGACAGGGGCCAGTGTATGATTAGTGGACACAGAAGAGGCGAAGATGACGGGGAAGAAGAGGGGTTTGGGCGACAGAGGCAGACAAAAACAAAGTGGTATTTAATAATTATGGTCAGACCATAAGTGGATATAAGTGGTGTTGGATTGGAATGGCACGTGGACATTTTTAAGTGATCTCCCTATTTGATTCTGAGCGTTCATCAAAGACTACATTGTTGTTTCTGTTCCAGGGTAATCAGATCATTTTGGTAGAAAACTTAGCCATCAGTTCGGTCCAGTAGTCATGATTGTTGAAGACACATCTTCCCCCAGGTGGAACCTGATCCTGTCCCTGTCCTGAAAATGTTTGTCAGTATTTGCTTCATGGGAGTGAAAATGTCTTAAATGAGAAAGGTGATGCACATTTCCAGACTGAACACATTATGGTGAGCTGCCCAGGGTGTGATTGATAGATCATGGTGGTGTGAGATATACACCACTGCGACTACAACAATGACTGAAAAAGTATGTAAAAGCTATGAGCAGCAGGGGGAGCAAGAGATCAAAATGACATCAGAACTGCAATGCTTTATGTGCCAGGATTAAAGAGACTGGTTGGCCCCTCACAACCTCACGATCCTCCCATTCACCTTTCAATTAACTGAAGATTATTAAGGTGTAGCTGCTATAACAGTGTAGAAAAAAAACACAGCAGTCAATCAATTGCACAGAGCATGTCCCCAAAGGGTATTACGAAACATGTTTTGAAATGTTGACTGAAGGATTGCTGTTGACCACAACACCAGGAGGAAGTCCTCAGTTTGTCTTTGTGTTTCCACCTGCGGAACTATTTTATCTAGTTAAGATTCATCTGAATGACGGCACTTCTAACAATTCAGTGTTACCTCAGTTCTGTGCTGGAGTATCAGCCCGGCTGAGATATCACCTCTGGGGTGACTTTGTGCGCCTCAGTCGTTTGGCAGCAGACAAACACAATTGCTACAGGATACACCTACGGATCTTCTGTGGGTTGTGACCTCCAGCAACCCACCTACACAATCAACAGAGAGGAATGATGAGCATCCGGGTGTGACTTCCTTAAACAAAACTGAAATCTGCTCCTCAGCTAAGGAGAGGGAGCCTCTGACAATATTAAAACAGAACGTGGTGAAACTGCTCCAAAGCAGAGTCAAGGCATCAGGTCAATGATCTTTTATCAGAGCTCTATCATTAATCGATGTTCAGTGCTGCTTCATATAACTGCAGGGGCTCATGAAATTTTACCTGTTTGTTGTGGTCATCTCTGTGTTTCTGCATTCAAAAGCTTCAGTTGTCTTTGGGAGTTTCTTTGCAGACATAATCCACTGACATCAAATCCCCTTGGTTACATTAAACTTGTAACTCACATAGAAATATATATTATTCTACATCTAAACAATTTTCTCTCCTCACCACCATTCTCTTGGACTCCTACTTAGAATCTACACATGGATTTATGTTGCAGTACACAGCAACCCCCCTCCCTCCATCACATACCCACAGAATCCATTGATTAGATTTCATGTTGTAATCTCTTTTATTCTCCATTTAAATGACACAATAAACTTTTGGATTAGATACCATCCTGCAATTTATTCCCGATATCCATTACACTTTGTATAACCTTCCACAACCTGTGATTAGTTACACCATTAGCTCTTTCCTAGATATTTATAAATCCACTAGACCAAGTGGACCCGTTGGGCCCAAACCTCTCCTGCATTGGTGCAGCACCCTCTCCTCCCCCCTCCCCCCCCCCCCCCCACTCCACCCTCCCCTCCCCTCTCCCTTCCCCTCCCCTCTCCCCTCCCTCACTCCCCCTTCCCCCTCCCTCCACTCCCCCCTCCATTCCCTCCTTCCCCCTCCCCTCCCTCCTCCTCCCTTCCCCTCCCCCACTCCATCCCCGGTGAGTAAGGTGGGCCTAAAGTTGTCGCACTAACGAGTACCGTTTTGGCTGTAGTTCAGGAACAAACAAACAAACAAATGAGAGTTTTAGTATATAGATGTACAAAGTACCCAAATTGCTTTGATTGTTATTGGAACTGTCTTTTAATCTTAACATCTCTATTAATAAGAACATTTCATGATAAATAATTACCCTGGAGGGAAGGAATGGGTGACGTTTCGGGTCGAGACCCTTTTGCAGACTGGTTAGGGATAAGGGAAACGAGAGATATAGACGGTGATGTGGAGAGATAAAGAACAATGAATGAAAGATATGCAAAAAAATAACGATGATAAAGGAAACAGGCCTTTGTTAGCTGTTTGTTGGGTGAAAATGCGAAGCTAGTGCGACTTGGGTGGGGGAGGGATAGAGAGAGAGGGAATGCTGGGGCTACCTGAAGTGAGAGAAATCAATATTCATACCGCTGGGCTGTAAGTTGCCCAAGCTGGACACTTTAATTCTCCTTCCCATTCCTACACAGATCTTTCCGTCCTCAGTCTCCCCCATTGTCAGAGTGAGGCTAAAAGGAAATTGGAGGAACAGCATCCCACATTTCGTTTGGGCAGCTTACAGCCCAGTGGTAGGAATTTTGATTTCTCTCACTTCAGGTAGCCCCGGCATTCCCTCTCTCTCTATCCCTCCCCCACCCAAGTCGCACTAGCTTCTCATTTTCACCCTACAATGCCCTTCCTTTATCATCATTACTTTTTTGCATATCTTTCATTCATTGTTCTTTATCTCTCCACATCACCGTCTATATCTCTCGTTTCCCTTATCCCTAGCCAGTCTGAAGAAGAGTCTCGACCCGAAACGTCACCCATTCCATCTCTCCAGAGATGCTGCCTGTCCCGCTGAGTTACTCCAGCTTTTTGTGGCTGCAGCATCTGCACCTGCAGTTCCTTCTTACATATTTTAAACCAGCATCTGCAGTTCCTTCTTACATATAAAATTACTCTGCTGTTTTAGATTGCTTTTAAAGTGTTGAGTCTATAAATAATATCTTCCTTTTGTTTTTCTTTTACCTCCTTCCAGCTCAGTATTAGTCATGAATCCTCTGGAGACACTGATCCCTCCAGTCACGTCATAGATATGGGGACCCGTGTTTTATTTGGAATATGAATTGCCCAGGTTCATTCTGGGGTCAGATGCCAAAGGACTCAGGACCTACTGAACTCAATATGGCCTCAAATTTCTCGGTCCCTGTCAGTCTGTGATACAATCTGAAGTTGTTTGCTTTTTATTTCCCCCTTGTTCCTTTTTCCCATCTTTAGAAGTGGAGGACATGCCTAACTAGACCTCCTGAGCTTGCCTCCTGACCTGCACTTCACAGCTCCCAGTCTTTAGTCTGTTCTCGCATCTCTAACGGCTCACATTCACTCATTGATCATTTAACTTTCTTTAAAGTTTATCCCGTGATCACTCCAGTTTTGCCCTTCCAGAAACAACCCCTTCCTGTACCCTCTCTGCAGCCAAACAAGTTTCTCTCTTTCTCATTCCCAGGTTTGCATCCTGAAACGTTATCTATTTCTCTTCCCACATATGCGGCCTGACCTGCTGAGTATTTCCAACGTGTTCTGCTTTTATTTGATGGTTATTCACTGTGTTTGCCTCTGAGCCATCTACATGCTGAGCTCCCAGCTTAAACCCCCGGGGAAATGCAGAGGAAAGGACTGTCTCATTAACAAGTCACTGGACAGTCATGCCACCCACCTGAACCTGGTGGTCCGTACGGACTTGGTGGTCCGAACGGCCTGTTTCCATGCTGTATGTTTCTATGATAGGTTTGAGCACCTCACCACTCTCAGATTGAATTTCCCCTCAATTCTCTCTGGACCTCCCACCAATTACTTTTATTCTTAGGCCTCTGGTTATTTATTAACCATATGGCTGAGGGAAATATTCCCACCTTATCCATTGCATCCTAATTTTATTCACCTTAGTAAAAATCCTCCTCCAAAATCTCCTCCATTCCAAAGTAAATTAAATGATTTTAGTCAATATTTCTGCCTCCCTAACTTTGGGGTCATGGCTAGGAACCTGTAACATTGGGCAAGAGAGATTGGGAAATCAGATGAACACGTGTGCCAATAGGTAAACAACAGCAGGTAATGAAAGAAATGTTACAAAATTCTCTGGTATGTACATTCTATTGGGAAATAAAAACTCAACAGAAAAATGGATCCATTGGTTGCTAAGTGACATGGGCAAGAAAAACATTAGACTAAATGCACTATTATGGTCTGGTTACCTGGTATACTGTTCATTTATTGTATTATTGATTATTGCATGTTTATTGTTGTTTTGTTGCATTAATTGATCTGTTAAGCTGCAGCAATTAAGAACTTCATTGTTCCATTCCTGGTGCATGTAACAATTAAGCATTCATGACTCTTGAAGTTGATTCAGAACCAATCACGATGGGCGACCTGCAGCATTTGTTTTGAAGTTTTCATGGATGTAAACCCACAGACCTTCCCCCAAACGCGCGAGTCATAGTTATTGAGCCATTCAGCATGGAAACAGGCCTTTTATCCTAACTCATACAAGCAACCAAGTTGTCCAGCTGAGCTAGGTCTACTTTTGTGCACCTGGCTCATATCTCTCCAAGCCTTTCCTATCCAGGTACCTGTCCAAGTGTCTTTTAAATGTCCTAATTGCACCCAGATCTACCATTTACATGTACACGCCGGCTTCTGTGTGAAAAGGTTATCCCTCAGGTCCCTTTTAAAACTTTTCTCTCTCACCTTAAACCTAGTTTTAGATCCCTCTACTTTGGGGAAAACATTCACTTTCTCTATACCCTACATGAACTTTATAACCTCCAAGGCAGCTCCCTAGCCTCGCATGCTCCAGGGATAAAGACCCAGTCTATCCAGCCTCTCCTTATAATTTAAACTCTGGTAACACCTCAGAAATATTTTTTGCACATGCAATTAATTATATCCTTCCTATAACATCATGACCAGAACCGTACACAGTCCGCCGTACCAATGTCTTGTACAATGTCGATAACATGATATGTTAACTCCTGTAATCGATGAAGCCAAACATGACAAATGCCTTCTTCACCACCTTGTCTACCTACGTCACCACTTTCACGGAATTATGCACCTGCAGCCCTAGCTCCCTTTGTTGTACAGCGCTCCCCAGAGTCCTACCATTTACTGTGCAATGGAGCATCAATGTTGACCAGAAGGAAATCTAGTTTGTTGTCCTGCAGTTTTCAGCTATGCTAGTGCAGAGACTACAGGGAAACCTTTGAAACAATGGCAGCATTTCAGGCAGGCTGCCAGTCTGTGATTGATTGTAACATTTACCCACGGGATTTGCATGGACCAACAATGGAGACACTGAATTAATTTTTCAGATCGGTAAAATAAGTGATTTAGTAACAACTCCGTGAGCATTGAGTGACTTAGTAACAACTCCGTGAGCATTTAGCTTAAGGAAGGAAAAAGTGCAGGGAAAAAAGAAGGAACATAATAAAATGCCAACTTGTAACTTGTCAAGTAAAACCTGGGAGGATATTTTGGTAGATAGATACAACATGCTGGAGTAACTCAGCAGGACAGGCAACATCTCTGGAGAGAGGGAATGGGTGATGGTTTGGGTCTAGACCCTTCTTCAGACTAGTCAGGGAAAAGGGGAGATATAGACAGTGATGTAGAGAGATATAGTACAAATGAATGAAAGATGTGCAGAAAAATAATGATGATAAAAGAAACAGGCCATTGTTAGCTGTTTGCTAGGTGATAATGAGAAGCTGGTGCCACTTGGGTGGGGGAGATATGGAGAGATAGGGAATGCAGGGGTTACTTTTAGTTAGAGAAATCAATATTATACCACTGGGTTGTAAGCTGCCCAAGTGAAATATGAAATGCTGTTATTCCAATTTGCGTTTAGCCTCAGTCTGACAATGGAGGTGGTCTAGGACAGAAAGGTCTCTCGTTATATCTCAAATATCTCTCGTTTCCTATTCCCCTGACTAGACTGAAGAAGGGTCTCAACCCAAAACGTCACCCATTCCTTCTCTCCAGAGATGCTGCCTGTCGCGCTGAGTTACTCCAGTATTTTGTGTCTATCTTTGGTTTAAACCAGCATCTGCAGTTCCTTCCTACAGGATATTTTGGTAACTAGGTTGCCTCAGATTCTTAATTATTCCACACAAATTATAAATCCAGAACAATGAACATCATGTTGAAGTAGAAAAATAACCAAAAGTTCCTCACCAAAAGTTCCTCACCAAAAGAATAAACGATATCTTCTACCTCTAAGTAACTTGTTGTCTATATTATTTTGAAACAGCTTTTCAAACCAAATGCGAGGTAAAATAGACCGCAATTGACTTTCATTGCACACAAAATGTGATGTTTTTAAATCATCTGTACATTTCCTTTGCTTTGTATTACAATGCTTCAAGTCAATCATTCAAAGCATTATTTTGCTTATCGTGTCATCTCTCCCACACTGGGTTGAACTGTGCCTAACACACATCTTTCCACTTACAGCAGACCTGATAACTTTATACTAATCAATAGACAACTTTTCCAAATCAACAAAACACAGACCGAACACAAATGGCTGAATGGCTCATTTGTTTGTTCGATTTGATGGGCTTGAAGAACGATTGGTCCGTTTAATTAGATATGCAAACTGTCAATTGAAATCACAAATTATTTCATCACAATTTGACCGAATTTGGAATTATTTTGGCAGGTGACAGAACAAGGCCCTGCAGTTGAAGCCCTAACTCTGCGTAATTAGACAATGGCGAATATTAAGGATTAGGAGCACAATTGTTAGGGAATTTCCTTATTTTGATTGGAAGGACGTTGTAAGTTTTCCCAAACCGGATACTAGCCCTACAAAGATTCAGTCCAAAAACACAGAAGGCCCAAAGACCAGGAACTACAGTGCCGACTCCCCGCTGACTCAAAATATAGGCTCGCTTTGCATCCATTCTCCTGCTCCGCCATAATGGTGGGGGACAAAAACAGAACTTAATGCAAATATGCAGTAGATCTGACAGTATCTGCAAATAAGACAAAATAAAACAAGGTTCATGTCCCGGGTCAATGATCTTTTATCAGCACAGCTGGTGACTCCTGCGGCTCAAGCCGCGCCCATGACAACACGCCGCTCCCACAAACTACGTTACGTTGCAAAGTGCACACTTTGAGGAGATGCATTACACGGCAAAGGCGAGTGAGCCAATGACAGAGAAAAAGCAAAATCCAGCGAGCTTCTCCAAGAAAACATGTATTTATACGTCTGAAGCAGCACGGATGAGGGAAAATCGTGGATTACCAGAGCGTGGGAATCAATCGATGTGTCGTGCTCTCTCCCAGGCCTTGCTCGGCGGGGAGGAGCTGATTGGCCGCGTCTGAGAGGGAAAGGATGAGGCCGGGGAGGGAGGGAGAGTGGTGTGTGCGCATGCGCATGCGCGACATCACGGCAGCGAGCGGGCGGGGAAGAGTGGTGTGTGCGCATGCGCGGCATGGCAGCGGGTGGGGAGAGTGATGTGTGCGCATGCGCGGCATCACGGCAGCGGGTGGGGAGAGAGTGGTGTATGCGCATGCGCGGAATCACGGCAGCGATGGGAGAGAGGGGACCGGGACCCACGCGTGCGCAGTGCCGCGGCAGGGAGGATGCCAACAGGCTGTGTGTGGCTCGAGCGCCGGGCGGCGGTTGGCGGCTGCCATGCGAGTGCTCGGCTGAGGTGAGTGGCTGCTCCCGCCCGAGTGACTCGAACCTTGGTCGACGCCGCTCCCCTTCCTCACGCCGGTCGTTGCCTCTCTGTGGGGTGGGGGTGTGTAGACCGCCTCCCCGAGGGATGCATCCCCGTCGGACGGTCCTGGCTGCAGGACCGAAGAAAGCCTGGGCCCTCGTCCGCGCCGAGCTGCCGGAGTGATGCGGGGTTTGCCGCCGCCGCCGCCGCCGCCCCCCCCCTCTCCCTCTCCCTCTCCCCCTCCCCCTCCACATCTCACTCTTTACATAATTATGTCATAATTATAGCTGTAGCATGTAAGAATTTCATTGTTCAGTTGTCATTACCATGACAATTACACACTTGACACTTTCCTGGTACATCCGCAGCCTTCTGGGCTCTTCACAATATTTAACAGGAATTACTGTTTTAACCCTTTCTGTTTGGAAACAAACAGAAAGTCTAAGGACCATATGCTGGCAGAACTTTTCACCGCGCAAGCTTTTAGCGACTGAATTTATATAATGGAATTGAGTATAAGGTACAAATGAATATTTTGGACTATGGAGCGTGTTCAAAGTGCCTTAGTAAATACCGTACTATTTGTTCTATCTAATCTAAATTATAGCTGCATGTGAATATCAAAAGATTACTACCCAAGGCTGTAATGGATATTTAGTCTGCAATTCAGTGTCTTTGAGGATGTTGTGGTTGGTTTTGTTTCAACCCTGCCATTTAATCATGGGTTTACATTCTCGGGTGCATTCAAGAGACGGACAGGTTTCTAAAACAGTTATCGACACAAAATAAGCAATGAGATTGAACTGAAGGACCATGGTGATAAAGCAGGGGTGTCTTGTGGGTTGATGAATTTACATTTGAGAATTGATCCATTTACCTCTGCACAGTTTGTACCTACTCATTCATTTTTGTACAAATACAAATTAGGAGCAGGCATAGACCTCTTGCCCCTTTGTGCCTGTTTTGTCATTGAGAACATAAGAACTCTAAACCACTGTGATTGTAACCTCATGGGTATTTGTGTTTTTCCACAGTATCCTTTCACCCTCCAATCAAAAATCTATCTAGCCAGGCCTTTAAAGTACTCAAATTCCACTTCCCTTTGAGGAAGAGAACTCCAAAGATTCATGATCCTATGACACAACTTTTAGATGGATAACTCATTAGGGATATTAGGCTTTGTCCACGGAACTGAGGCGACACAATGCGCTGTAATGCTGAGAATTATATTCTGCCCTCTGTGTCTGCTCTATCTATTGTACTTGAGTTTGACTTGATTGAATCTATGATTGTATGATCGGTTGGGCTAGCATGCAAAACAAAGCTTTTCACTGTGCCTCGATACATGTGGCCATAATAAACCTAAACCTATCTCATCCTCACTTCATCTCAGGTATTCAGTCTTTCGACCACGTTTGGCCAAAAGCTGCACTGAAGTCAGGAGCGAATCTTAATCGCCAAGTGCAGAATTTTGCCTGTTGAAACTAGGCATTTTGCATGATCTACCAATTTTATGTTGCCATTTCTTAATCATACCACAACATGATGTAACCTCTCCAGCCATTCAGTGTCAACTAAATCCAAGGCCACAAATACAAGTGGAACTTTAAAAACAATCATGCTACTACAAATGCACATTGAAATAAATATACTATTCCCAAAAGTTAAAGTAATATCTAAGCTCTAAGAAAAGATAGTGCATCACAAAATTTCACTGTGAATCACAATATTCCAATGGCTGTAGTGCATGACTGCATATTTAGATAATTTTCTTCAAATTATGGAAATACCCATTTGAAACCACTTCCAGCCAAACAGAGCTTGCCCTACTTACAATAAGCTCATGAAATTTAAAACAGTTGCTAAACAACCATCACTCAAGAGATTAATTGTAAGTTATGCATGTAATAACATACATTTTATAATACGTTCAAATGTATTAACATTTTTCAATTAAGATTATTTAAACCATGAACCGGAAGATGGCATCTGTCAGATGAGATGTCTATTTGAGAGGGCAGATAGACACAAGAGGCATCCTAACACTCTTCTGAGGAACAGACAGATTATCCACAAATCATATGAAAGTTAGAACCAGAAAGCAACAAAATTTCTATTTGATAGAAAAAACAGCTAAGAACTGTAATTTGCATACAAATCAATCAAGCTGATAAAAGGAACCATGGGACACGGCCCCATGGGGGAAGCTAAATCAGAAGGTTAAATCAGGTGGAATCCAAAGTGAGCAAGCCAACTAGATTTAAAATGGCTTGTTGGAAGGAGTCAGAGGGTGGTGGTAGAAGGATGTTTTTCTGTTTGGAGGCCTGTGACCAGTAGTGTTCCGCAGGGATGTGCTGGGGCCACAATTATTTGTCATCTATATTAACAATTTGGATAACACTGTAGTTAACGTGGTTAGTAAATTTGTGGATGACCCCAAAATTAGCGGTATACTGGACGGTGAGGAAGTCTATCCAAGTTTACAAAAGGATCCGGATCAACTAAAGAAGTGGGCCAAGGAATGGCAGATTGAATTTAACTCTGTCAAGTCAATTTTATTTGTATAGCACATTTAAAAACAACCCACGTTGACCAAAGTGCTGTACATCTGATTAGGTTCCAATGGAAAAAAAAATGAAACATACAGTAGCACGCAAACAGTTCACAGCGCCTCCTCAATGAGCCTCAAACGCTAGGGAGTAGAAATAGGTTTTGAGCCTGGACTTAAAGGAGTCGATGGAGGGGGCAGTTCTGATGGGGAGAGGGATGCTGTTCCACAGTCTAGGAGCTGCAACCGCAAAAGCGCAGTCACCCCTGAGCTTAAGCCTAGACCGCGGGATTGTGAGTAGCCCCAAGTCGGCCGACCTGAGGGACCTGGAGTTAGAGAGGGGGGTTAGAAGATTTTTGATGTAGGGGGGGAGTGTCCATTTAGGGCTTTAAACGTGAATAGGAGGAGCTTGAAGTTGATTCTGTACCGTAGAGGGAGCCAGTGGAGAGAGGCCAGAATCGGGGTGATGTGGTCCCTTTTACGGGTACCCGTCAGGAGTCTCGCTGCGGCGTTTTGGACCAGTTGCAGGCGGGACAGGGAAGATTGGCTGATCCCAGTGTATAGGGAGTTGCAGTAGTCTAGGCCGGAGGAAATGAAAGCGTGAATGATTTTTTCTGTGTCGTCGAATTGGAGGAAAGGTTTGATTTTAGCTATGGTTCGAAGTTGGAAGAAGCTGGCTTTTACCACAGCGTTGACTTGCTTATCAAATTTTAATGCAGAGTCTGTGGAACAGACGCCCAAGCGTACAGGTACACAATTTCCTGAAAGTGGTGACACAGTTCAACAGGGTACCAAAGCTTCCCTACATCAGATTGGTATTGGGTACAGGAGTTTAGAGTAACATTTTGCAGCTGTAGAAGATATTAATAATAAAAAAGGATACAAAGTGATCAGCAGGACAGGCAGCATTGCTGGAGAACAAGAATAAGCAATGTTTCAAATTGGTACCCATCTTCAGACAGATTGTAGTAAGGGACAGAAAGCTGGAAGAGAGATGGGGGTGGGACAAAGCTTGGCAATTTTCCATTGAGGGGGACTTTTGATTGGCAGACGGTTGGCCAGAAGTGAAAAGAAAAGATGTGTGAGATGAGGAAATAAAGATGGAAGAGGTATGAAATGGGAAACCCGAGGAAGGAATCTAGGTGGAAGGAGGTGAGGTAAGGAGGGATAATTGCGTGTGCAGAATTAAAAGATTGCCTCTGGGAGGTCATGTTGCAGTTGTATAAGACATTGGCGAGACTGCATTTAGAATATTGTGTTCAGTTCTGTTATAGGAAAGATATTGTCACGCTTGAAAGGGTTCAGAGAAGATTTACAAGGATATTGCCAGGACTAGAGGGTGTGCGCAGTAGGGAGAGGGTGAGTAGGATGTGGCTCTATTCCTTGGAGCACAGGAGGATGAGGAGTGATCTCAGTACTCCTGCTTATGGAAGGGCCATTTAGAATAAGAAGAGGGGAGAAAGCTGTTCTTGAGTCTGGTGGTGTGTGTTTTCAAGCTTCTGTACTTTCTGCCAGATAGAAGCAGGAAGAAGAAGGAATGACTGGAGTGGGACAAATCTTTGATTACGTTGGCTGCTTGTTTGAGGGAGCGTGAAGTGTAGATTATGTTAATGGTGGAAAGTCTGGACTGTGTGACGGACTGGGCTTTATCTAGCATTCAAGAGTTAACAGTTAGGAGGCATGCCAAAATGGAACATAAATGGAAAATGCTCTTTGTCAAACCTGCAAAAGAAAATTAGATATTGTATGTTAATAATCTCAGTCGGAAGGCATTGTTTTGCAAGTTCCTCAAGGCAGTATCCAAGGCCACGCATTTTCAGTTGCTTCATTAGTGGCTTTCTCTTCCTGATAAAGTTTGAAACTGGTCGCATGTTAATTATGCAATCTTCATTTCCATTTGCAACTCAAGATTATGAAGCAGTCATCATTTTAATAGGGTAAGATCTCGGCTGCTCACTTTTCTCCTCTATTAGTTGAAGGCAGGGAACATGGCATTTTGTACCTCTGAGGAAGGTAGCGTTCAATTGTATAATTTTTTGTATTATAAACTTTGTCTGTTCATTTGTATTTGTGCATTGTTTGATATATATAGATTTTAATAAATTATTTAAATTGTTTTAAGTTATGGGTGTAACAAATCAAACTACCCATTATGTTTATCCACTATTTTGGATTAAATGTAGGATTAAAGGTTTAAATTATTTTCTCTGCATTAGTCACCTAGAATAATCCCTTTCGCATGCATTTTTAGTTTAGTTTAGAGATACAGCATGTAATCAGGCCCATTTGCCCACTGTGTCTATGCTAACCATCGTACACTAATACTGTGTTGTACACACTAGGGGCAATTTACAGAAGTCAATTAACCTACAAAACTTCATGTCTTTGGAACGTTGGAGGAAACCGGAGCACCGGAAACCGGAAAACCCAAGTAGTCACAGGGAGAACGTATGAACTCTGCATGAATAGCACCCATAGTCAGAATTGAATTCTGGTGTTTGGCGCTGAGAGTTCTTGAACAAGAGGAGAAAGGCAATGATAACTCCTTAGATTACCTCTATGCTTTTGGAAGCGTTGACGGCTAGAGAAAGAGAAAGTTAGGAAAGGCTATTTGTGCAAATATTTACTTTGTGGATTAAAAAAAAAAAATAGCTGATATACAATACAGTAAAACTCTTTGATAATCTGCTTGTATTTGGGAATCTCAGCAGTTTGACATCTGCTTCCGGACCCAAGTTCCTGCATTCTCTCTCCATTCAACAGGGCCCTGGGAGAGCCCATTATACTTCCTTTTCCTATTCTGTGGATTCTGGAGTTTCTTTTCTACGCCATTGGCATTCAGGTTCTATGTTCTGGAATTCCCTTTCTAAGCCTAAGCCACTCCCACTTCCTCCATATAATGCTCCATAAAAGTCCATACCTCAGACTAATTCTTTAATCACCTGTAGTAATATCCTTGGGTGGATGGATGTCAAATTTTGTTTACATATATATAAAGTATATTGAAATGTTAGACAGTGAATGTAGCTCCTTGATGAAATACTAGAACTGTGGGTTTAGTCCCTGCAGTAAAGTTCTTATGCTCTCAAATAAGGAAGAAGCTCAAATATTCAGCTATGTTTTTCATTTTAATTAGTCGCTGTAAGCAGACAAACTTAGGATACTTATTGAAATTGTTCGGGAATTGTTTGCTTTTACTTCTGGTTCTGCTTTTCTAAACAAAAGAGAAGAATTATACAGATGTTTAAGAGAAAAAAAGCTTCGACTGTTTGGATTGTCAATCTGAAACTCATGTTATTTATGACCAGACATAAAAATTGGACTTGAGCTGTTGGATTTAACTTTTTTGCTGCCCTGGTTCTCTTTCTGATTTGAACTGTTGTGGCTGTAGAGTTTAACAGTGAAATTAATTTTGCAGTGTTCAATGTAATCATTTTACTGTACTGAAAATCAAGTAATATAAAGGTTTATTCTTAACTGGTTATGTTTTCACCAGTACAGCAGTTTGCTGAATTTGATTCGGTTATACAAAATGCGACATTTAAATTTTCCTCAGCCATTTTAGTTGCTTTATAATTCAATGTATAAGTTAATGCGGCATGTGGTTGATGTCATTTGAAAGTGATTTGCCTCATAATTAACTGGTTATGTTTTCAATAGTATAGCAGTTTGCTAAATTTGAACCCTGATTTGGTTATACATAATGCGATATTTAAATCAGCCGCATTTGCCTCATAATTAAAGTATTTGAATGTAGACCATTGATTCTCACGCCACCAATGATCTGGTTGTACAAAATTGTTCAGATCAAGTCTCAAAATCTAAGTTGCTATTCCAGGGATGAATTGAGGGTTCTGCATACCGCTCTCTCTCATCTGGACAGCCAGAAGGGGGGCTATGTGAGGATGCTGTTCATTGACTTTTGTTCAGCTTTCAATACCATAGTCCCCACCAGACTTGCTGAGAAGCTGCTGGAACTGGGGCTTAACACTCCTCTGTGTGCCTGGGTCCTGGACTTTCTCACCGCCAGTCCCCAAGTGGTTAGGTTGGGGGAACATACATCTAGCCCCCTCACCCTGAACACAGGATCCCCCCAGGGTTGCATCCTTAGTCCCCTACTGTACTCCCTGTACACAGATGACTGTGTGGCCAGGTTCAGCTCAAACTCCATCATCAAGTTTGCTGATGACACTGTGGTGGTGGGCCGGATCTCCGACAACGATGAGAAGGCCTACCGGGAGGAGGTGGCTGATCTGGCACTCTGGTGTCAGGACAATAGCCTCCTCTTAAATGTCAAAAAAACTAAGGAGCTGATTGTGGACTTTAGAAGGGCTCAACACCCAAGGACGTACATGCCACTGGAAATAAATGGGTCTACTGTGGATAGGGTGAGCAGCTTTAAATACCTGGGAGTCCACATTAAAGAAGATCTGACATGGACAACACACATTGCCGCACTGGTGGGTAAGGCAAGGCAGCGCCTTTACCACCTCAGACAGCTGAGGAAATTCAGAGTGTCTCTGAGGATCCTTCAATGCTTCTACTCTGGGGCTGTAGAGAGCATCCTGTCCGGCAACATCACAGTCTGGTTTGGGAACAGCTCTGCCCAGGACAGGAAGGCCCTGTAGATAGTAGTGCGCTCGGCAGAATGCACCATGGGAACTACATTCACCCCCCTGCAGGACCTATACATCAGGAGGTGCAGATCAAGAGCAAGCAAGATTATGGGGGACCCCTACCACCCCAGCAACGGACTGTTCCAGCTGCTACGGTCAGGCAAATGCCTCCGCTGTCATGCTGTGAAAACGGAGAGGATGAGACGGAGTTTCTTCCCACAGGCCATCAGGACTGTTAACTATCATAACTCCAGGGACTACATTTTTTTTCTGTACTAATTTAAATTTATATGCTGTAATTGTAATTTTTTTTTGCACAATCCGCAGGCATTGCCACTTTCATTTCACTGCACATCGTGTATGTGACAAATAAACTTGACTTGACTTGACTTGAGGGAATGCTACACAAGGCGGCACAGTAGTGCTGAAGTAGAGTTGCTGCCTTACAGCGCCAGAGACCTGTGTTCAATCCTGACTACAGGTGCTGTTTGTATGGAGTTTGTACGTTCTCTCCGTGACCAAGTGGGTTTTTATCCAGGTGCTCCGATTTTGTCCAAAGATGTACAGGTTTGTAGGTTAATTGGCTTCGGTAAAATTGTAAATGATCCCTGTGCAGGATAATGCTAGTGTACGGGGTTGCTGGTCGGTGGGCCGAAGGGCCTTTTTCCACGCTGTATCGCTAAAGTCTAAAAGTAAAGTCTAAAGGAGATGGCTCCTTTTGGATGACATATGAAACCAAATTCTTCATTCTGTCAAGTGGAGTAAAAGATCCTGCGGCAATAATTTGAAGGTGAGTTATCCGTATCCCGACTAATGTTTAAAAAAATAAACATTACTATAAACCACAGAGAAAAACATCCAGATGCTAGAAATTTAAATTAAAATGGGAAATACTGAAGCACTGTACAGAGAGAGATAGTCTTCTATCTTCACCAACACTCGCTATTCTTTGACGCTGCCTGACCTACTGAGTTCCTCCAGCAGTTTGGTTTTTTACTAGAGATTCCAACATCTGCAATCACTTGTGTATTCGACCTGTAAATTTTTCTTGTGGCACTTTCCCATGCAGCTGCAGGAGTTGCACCACCTGCCCTTTAACTTCTTCCTACCATCCAGAAACTGAAACTCCTTCCAGGTGAAGTTGCAGTTTGCTTGCATTTATTCCAATTTAGTGTATTTCATTGTTTACAATGTGATCTATGTCGTAGGAACCAAATTCAGATTGTGCGACATCTTTGAAAAAGACCTTTGCTCAATCTGCAAAGATGACAATAAGCTTTCACCTGTCTGCCACTTTAATTTTCCATTCTATTCTAACCTCTGTCTTTATCTTATTACTTGGTTCCAATGTGCTTGAGGAATTACGCTTAATTTTTCGATTAGACTTAAATTAATCTTTGAGTCGTAAGGACTTATCAATTTCAAATAACCAGTGTATTGGTTACACCACAATTCATGGGAGCGGTTTATCTCACAACTGGCCCATTCTGAAAAATCATCCATCTATATTATCTCATTAACTCAGTTTTTCCTCTCTCTCTCAAGATATACCATCTGACCTGCCACTGGATTGTTCTTTTGTATTTCTATCAGTTGCATTGTTTTGTGTTTCACAGTTTCAGCATTGTTCTTTCTCTCCTGTTCTATATCTTCCTGTGTTTATACCACCTATAGAGGGATTAGCCTCACTCATCCAGCCTCACTCATCCAGTGGCACTACCATTTATATCATTCAGTCTCTGGATTGTCACCCAATCAAAGATATTTGTCCTCTCCACCCCTTCCCCATCTTTGCAACTTAATATGCTTGTTTTCTATTTTGTTCTTGTTCTGATGAAAAATCATGGACCAGCAATGTTTTTCTCTTCCAAGATGATTTCTGACCTGCTAAGTACTTCTAGCATGTTGTGATTTTATTGCTAAAATGGATTGTGTTGATTATCCCTTTGCTTTCACAAAATCAGTTGTGTTTTCAACATTACAATAAAGACTACTCTTTAAAGATAGTAACAGCAAATTGCTGTGAGATATTCCAGGGTTGCAAAATAACAATGTTTTATCATGTTTATCCTTGTCTACTGCATATTTTGGTCAAGTGAGGGTACAATTAGTTTGTTTGCTTAGCTCTTAGACGCAACCTACTTCTAGATTTGTTCATGTATGTCTATGTAAGTTCTCTTTTGAAATTGCGGTCCACTATACAGCTTTATCAAAATTTTCTTTGTAGGATGAAATTGGGTTTTTTTAACAGCTAGACTTAAATTCTGTCTTGCATTACATTTTGTGGGTTGTATTATTATTATTACAGTAACTGCTGAAAATTCAGCTATAGTGTATTTGCACTGTAAGAAGCTTTTTGAATGACTAAAGTTGTTTAAGAACTATTTGAATGTGAAAATGGTCAGTGTGAAGTAGAAATTGGAACTCAAATTTAATGTTGAAATGATGCACAATCTTGAATTATCAGCTACATAGCAAAACAGGTGCTTTGAAAAGAATCACGATGAAACCACTTGGTAATTGGTTGTTAATTATTAATTATATGAATTATATTATAATCATTAATTATATCCTCATTGGGTAGGTTCCCTGAACTTTAAAGCTTTATTTAACAGAATGTTCAATGATTTGGCTGTATAACTTTCAGACTACAGAAACTTGATTTTTGTACATTACCATCCCCATTCTTTAAAAGATCACAATTAGGCTTTGTAATTATAAATAGCATTAATGTATCCCATTAAAAAATTATGAGCAAATGAGAGCAATCAAGGAACCTGAGACCTTTAACTACTGTAACTGTAATACTATTACATCTGATGCATACATCGGGAATTAAGTATTTTAGTTCATAAGATTGGATCAGTCAAAGTAGTGTTGCAATTGATTTTCATGCTCCTATTTAAGAAGAAAGGAATAGGAGCAAGAATTAAACCATATAATTCTTTGAGGTTATTTCATTATTAAAAAGATTATGGATGATCTGAGGACCTTGCCTTCATTTTCCCATCTGATCCCATAACCCTTCACTTCCAAAAACGATGGCTATTGTTTCCCTCTGTCAATGTTTTCATTGCATTCTTCCAAATCTTTCTGGGTTTTTTTTCAATTATCAAAGGATAAAGACTTGCTCAAAGGATGTGTGTGTATATACATGTATATATGTGTATATATACATAGGCAAGTACATATAAAAAAATATATATATATATGATGTACTTGCCTCCTATGCATGAATCTATCCAGGCAATAGTGTATATCCAAGGCTGATCAAATATTTGAGACTAATGAACATTTTGTATGGGAGGTGATGAAAATCATAATATACTTGTATATTGAGTGAATTATAAAATTCTTAGATTATATAAAAATCGCATTTTTCATTTAGTAAGGTTTAAGCATTAAACAACTAATCAGCACCTTATATCCACAAAGCACCAAAAATCTGAGAATTCTAATAGACACTAGATTCCCCTTTGCTCAATCTATTATACTTGAGTTTTACTTGAATCTATTTATATATGGTATTATCTGATCTGATTGGATAGCATACTTTTTCACCACCTCGGTACACGTGACAATAATAAGCCTAAACCTATTTGGATCTTTTTAGAATGACGGAGGTGTAGGACTGACCAATGAAGGAGTCTTCCCACCCCATTAACTCGATCCCCAAGTTGATTTGATTTTAGATGGACCTTAGTTCATGTTTTTGCTATTTCCTTTTGGAATAGAGTCACACAGTGTGGAAACAACTTGACTCAACTTGCCCACATCGACCAACATATCCCATCCACACTAGATTGAGGCAATCTAAGTAGCCCAATCGTTCTTTTGAAAAGGGATTGGTTAAAAAATGTTAATGAAAAACTGTGTTTTGTTCCCAGATTATGAAGAATCTTCACAGTTACTTTATTGAAGTCCATGTGAACCGCACCCACTGTCCTTGTCAATCACCTTTATTGCCTTATCAAAAAAAACTTGCGTTTGTTAGACACAACCTCTCCGGCACAAAGCCATGTTGACTGTTCCTAATAAGTTTGGTTTCAAACTCGTTGGGTGGAGACTCCCACAGTCGCAGAGAGAGCCTGGTAATTTTGCAAAGACTGCGCCCCCATCAATGTCAAACCAGGCCTATGAGGCAACAGCACTTGCTACTGTACTACCATACTACTCTTGCATACCAAAGTTCTTTGACTACAATTATATTTTTGCATAGTAAAATGGTTTGCATTTTGGCCTGAGTTGCTGAGTAACATCACCATTTTAAATAGCAACATGTCTTGGTTCTTTTGCCTTTGCATTCAACATGCCTATCAATTCCACAACTTGAGGTGCATTTATATATTTACACGACCCACTAATCTTTTTTAATACATTGATATCTGATTTAAGCAAAGACAGATGGATGGAACCTTTTTGGGTGTGTCATGCAGATGAAAGGCAAGTATCTTGCAGATAATTTCTGATGGATTGGAAGATTCTCAGTATTACACAGTGTAACGATGCTGATCAAATAAATAGAGGCAGATTTGATCCTTCCATCCCTAGGAAAAGGGCAGAACAGAATGGGTATACAAGAAAAACATTTTTTTATAATTGGACAGGGAAGGAATGGAGTAACATTTATAGTTATTAAATTCTTGATAAATATTTTAATCTGGAACTTGTGTACATGTTTTTGCATGTGTGGGGTGCAGGTCGGAATTGGCAATTGACTGTGTGGGATGGGAACAAGGGAGAATCGGAGATTGGTGTCCATTGCTAATGTTTGTCTTGACAGTTGAAGCTAGAACAATATGCTAATAGAAGGGATGGGAAAACAACAAGTGTTTTACTGGCAAAGTGCCCTGAAGAAACAGCTGATATTTTGGCAGTTGTTTACTGCAGACTCTCAAAATTGTTGAACACCTCCATGGGGAATTTCTTGGAGAAATCCAATTTCAATTTCCTGAATACAGATCATATAAAGAACAAGCTAAGAGCGATGACTAAATCTTGAAATTTGCATATAGGGAACTTGATTAATAGGCTTCTTGTTCAGAGTATTTCTGGATCTAGTTCTGGGGAATGAGGTTAAACAGGTTGAGGGTGTACAAAAGGAAATTGATAATGTTTAATCTTAAAATCTCTTTTTTTTAAAAAAAAAGAAAGAATTGCCTGTTGGAAAAGAACCACATTTTAGTGACAAAGACTCTTACACAGGCTAACAGGAAAACAAAACGAGGAATAATATAAATTGGTCTTATGGTACTTTGCCAGAATGAAATCAGGGACCTGAGTTATGTGAAGAATTTAAAAAATGTTTTTTGAGTATGGAAATTAAGGGCAGAGATATTCTTGCCTCTTTAGTTTGATTGATTCAAAGTTAGTTTGAAAAAGAAGTTGATGAATTTATCTATATTTTAACTTGTTAAGAAACAGGCACAAAATGGCAATTGATTTTCAACTCAGCACTAAAATGAAAACGGGACTGCAGATGTTGGAATATTGAGCAAAATGCTAAAGGTTCCCAATGAAAAATGTTGTCAAAGACACTCAGCATGCCTCCAATGACTCTTGCCAATTTTTACAGTTAAAACATACAAAGCACAACTTGGGTTAGCAACTACTCTGCCGCAGACCGCAAGAAATTGCAGAGTTATGGATGCAGTCCAGCCCCCCATCTCCCCCCTTCCATCCCCCTTATCGACTCCATCTACACTTCACACTGCTTTGAGAAAGAAATCAACTTAACCACTCTCACCCGGTCATTCGTTCTGCTTCCCACTCCCGTTGAGCAGAAGATACAAAAATTTGGAAGCATGTACAACCAAATTCATGCACAGCACACCTGAATGCACCTGTCATCAGGCATGTGAATTTTACACGAATTTCCGCGTTTTTAAAATCCATTTTCCGCGCTTTTTCTGCGTTTTTCACTTTGCCAAATAAACGGAGAAATCGGATCGAAAAAAAGAAAGAAAAAAAAAAAGATGTATAGGCTTGTAATGAACACTAGGGTTTCGCTAGGGGTTCCGCGCAAAATTTCCCGCGTCCTGGAAGTCTCCCTGAAAATACGCCACCTAGGCTGGGCAAGGCAGCCAATCTCGACCTCATTGGGACTTCCACGGCCGATCGGTGGGTTGAATTTGCAACCTGCGGCCGGGGCTCTGGAACTCCAGTCCAGCTGCAGCCAGCAAATCTATCCCCATACCCGACTTCCTTGGCCTGCTGGATAAACCAGCAAAGCTCTGGAACCAAGAGTGCCAGAAAATTAGTGGTGGAACTGTAATGAGTAAATATTAAATTTAAGTGCAAGGTTATATAACTAAATTAATTAAGACAGGGTTAAAATATTAAAAACACAGCAGAAAAGCCAATTATCACCTTTTTGGGCTGATTATCAATTAATGTGCGAATTTACTTCAAAATGTAATTGGTGTAGAGTGACATATTCACATTATTTTGTAATGTCTGTTTTTACTTTGAAATGCACGAAAAGAGGCTTGAAACTGGTAATTTTGTGTGTACATTTTCCAAAAAAATCCAGCTTGGCTCTTTTCCTCTTCTTTTTTTTTACCTCGCTCACATGCCTATGCCATAAGTTAAGGTTGTATTCTTGATCTCCCAATCTACCAAGTTGTAGCCCTTGCACCTTTTTATTATCTGCACATTCTCTACAGTTGTGACTTCTGCACTGTTTCCTTTCTCTTTTTGCACCACTGGTTGATTTTGTGTATGGTTTGATTGTACTCGTGCATGGTATGATTTGCTTAGATAACAGCCAGAACAAAATTTTCCACTATCGTCTGACCTGCTGAGTTCTTCCGGCAGTTCACATTTTACTTTAAATTGAGCATCCTTTTTAAGCACTTTTGGCTGACTGTTTTATTTCAGTAAAGTTCCAAAATGTATCCATTTTCTGACTTGTTATTAGCAGCCATTAAATAAATTTATTGGAAATGGGTGAAAGGAGGTTACTCATATTCAAACCAAATCTTTTGTAGGTGTAGTTTCATCATTCTGTCATATAAGACGTACAGGTATGTAGGTTAATTGGCTGGGTAAATGTAAAAATTGTCCCTAGTGGGTGTAGGATAGTGTTAATGTACGGGGATCACTGGGCGGCACGGACTTGGTGGGCCGAATGGCCTGTTTCCGGCTGTATATATATGATATGATATGATATGATATGAGATGTGGCTGAAATTGTTTCCCCATGTTTTATGAATGTAGAGTATGTCAAAATATTTTGTATCTTTTCATCTTGATGTAAACCTGTTTGTTGTCTTGGAAGAAAGAAAACCTAAAATGTTTGGGAGGTTTTAGAAATAAATCCCTCTAAATTATAGAATCAAAAGTCATTTTAGCTTCAGAATCTAGCTTATCTGAAAAGGGCAGTTAATTCAATGACCAAATAGCAGAGTGGTTATTTCAATGGGAATGCTGTCAGTAGACCAACTGTTTTGATGTGAGAAACCAGTCAAACTTCCTGGTAGCAAATCTGTTTACCCAGAAATAATTAATTAAAGATTAATAATATCACTGAGTTGAATGAAGTGGATGAATCAGATGATGGCATATAGTTGAAAGATAAGGAAGAGTCTCTATTGCGAGATACCCTGCCCATGAATGTCTAGCAGAATGAGCTATGGGAAGATTCTGAGAAACTTTGGTGACTCTTCCATGTAGCCAGCAGCTGTAGTGTACTATATAATTGTATCCATGACTTTGTAATGCAGGTCCAATAATTTTTCCTCCGTCAATTGAAAAATTGCACGTTATTTATAGCTATGGAAACCCTATCACACTGAGGCCGTTTAGCAAGGGCTGGAGCTTTTACTGAATCCTGTTCACTGTGCTTTCTTTATTCAGCACACTTTTGTAGTCTACTCCCCTCTGCGTGAAACAGCAGTAGCAGATTTTCTGAAATACCAGTAACTGCTTCTGCAATAGATGATGTTTTGCTGAATGTGCATATAATGGTAGAAAAGTCATCTGAGACCTAATACCTATGGTATCGCCCACTGTTAGAGCAGTTTCCATTCAGCTATGGATGCTAGGTAACAGGACTACTTTATTGTAAATACAATGACTATTTTGGAAGAAAAAGGAAAGCTGATGGAACTCACTTTGACGAGGCAGGGTATTGACATGGATAGAGAACTGGTTGGCAGACAGGAAGCAAAGAGTAGGAATTAACGGGTCCTTTTCAGAATGGCAGGCAGTAACTAGTGGGGTGCCGCAAGGCTCTGTGCTGGGATCCCAGTTATTTACAATATATAGTAATGATTTAGACGAAGGAATTAAATGTAACATCTCCAAGCTTGTGGATGACACAAAGCTGGGTGGCAGTGTGAGCTGCGAGGAGGATGTTATGAGGTTGTGGGGTGACTTGGATAGGTTGGGTGAGTGGGCAGATGCAATATAATTTGGATAAATGTGAGGTTATTCACTTTGGTGGCAAGAACAGGAAGGCAGATTATTATCTGAATGGTGTCAGATTAAGAAAAGGAGAGGTGCAACGAGACCTAGGTGTGCTTGTACATCATTCACTGAAAGTAAGCATGCAGGTACAGCAGGCAGTGAAGAAAGCTGATGGCATGTTGGCCTTCATTGCAAGAGGATTTGAGTTTAGGAGCAAGGAGGTCCTGCTGCAGATGTACAGGGCCTTGGTGAGACCGCATTGTGTGCAATTTTGGACTCTTAATTTGAGGAAGGACATTATTGCTATTGAGGGAGTGCAGCATAGGTTCACCAGGTTAATTCCCGGGATGGTGGGACTGACATATGATGAAAGAATGGGTCGGCTGGGCATGTATTCACTGGAATTTAGAAGGATCAGAGGGGATCTTATTGAAACATATAAAATTCTTAAAGGATTGGACAGGTTAGATGCAGGAAAAATGTTCCCGATGTTGGGGAATTCCAGAACCAGGGGTCACAGTTAAAGAATAAGGGGTAGGCCATTTAGGACTGTGATGAGGAAATACTTTTTCAACCAGAGGGTTTTGAATCTGTGGAATTCTCTGCCATAGAAGACAGTAGAGGCCAATTCACTGGATGTTTTCAAGAGAGAGTTAGATTTAGCTCTTGGGGCTAAAGGGATATGGGGAAAAATCAGGAACGGGGTACTGATTTAAGATGATCAGCCATGATAGACAATAGGTGCAGGAGTAGGCCCTTCGAGCCAGCACCGCCATTCAATGTGATCATAGCTGATCATACTCAATCAGTACCCCGTTCCTGCCTTCTCCCCATACCCCCTGACTCCGCAATCCTTAAGAGCTCTATCTAGCTCTCTCTTGAATGCATTCAGAGAATTGGCCTCCCCTGCCTTCTGAGGCAGAATTCCACAGATTTGCAACTCTGACTGAAAAAGTTTTCCCTCACCTCCGTTCTAAATGGCCTACCCCTTATTCTTAAACTCTGGCCCCTTGTTCTGGACTCCCCCAACATTGGGAACATGTTTCCTGCCTCTAACGTGTCCAACCCCTTAATAATCTTATATGTTTCAATAAGATCCCCTCTCATCCTTCTAAATTCCAGTGTATACAAGCCTAGTCGCTCCAGTCTTTCAACATATGACAGCCCCGCCATTCCGGGAATTAACCTAGTAAACCTACGCTGCACACCCTCAATAGCAAGAATATCCTTCCTCAAATTTGGAGACCAAAACTGCACACAGTACTCCAGGTGCGGTCTTACTAGGGCCTTGTACAACTGCAGAAGGACCTCTTTGCTCCTACACTCAACTCCTCTTGTTATGAAGGCCAACATTCCATTGGCTTTCTTCACTGCCTGCTGTACCTGCATGTTTCCTTTCAGTGACTGATGCACTGGGACACCCAGATCTCGTTGTACGTCTACTTTTCCTAAGTTGACACCATTCAGATAATACTCTGCCTTCCTATTCTTACCACCAAAGTGGATAGCCTCACACTTATCCACATTAAACTGCATCTGCCATGCATCCTCCCACTCACACAACCTGTCCAAGTCACCCTGCAACCTCATAGCATCTTCCTCACAGTTCACACGACCACCCAGCTTTGAATCATCTGCAAATTTGCTAATGTTACTTTTAATCCCTTCATCCAAGTCATTAATGTATATTGTAAATAGCTGCGGTCCCAGCACCGAGCCTTGCGGTACCCCACTAGTTACTGCTTGCCATTCTGAAAGGGACCCATTTATCCCCACTCTTTGCTTTCTGTCTGTTAACCAATTTTCTATCTATGTCAGTACTCTACCTCCAATACCATGTGCTCTAATTTTGCCCACTAATCTCCTATGCGGAACCTTGTCGAAGGCTTTCTGAAAGTCGAGGTACACCACATCCACCGGCTCTCCCCTGTCAATTTTCCTAGTTACATCCTCAAAGAATTCCAGAAGATTAGTCAAGCATGATTTCCCCTTTGTAAATCCATGCAGAATCGGAACGATCCTGTCACTACAATCCAAATGCTTCGCAATTTCGTCTTTTATAATTGACTCCAGCATCTTCCCCACTGGTCTATAATTTCCCGTTTTCTCTCTCCCTCCTTTCTTAAAAAGTGGAACAACATTAGCTACTCTCCAATCCACAGGAACTGATCCTGAATCTATAGAACATTGGAAAATGATCACCAATGCGTCCACAATTTCTAGCGCCACCTACTTAAGTACCCTGGGATGCAGGCCATTAGGCCCTGGGGATTTATCAGCCTTCAGTCCCATCAGTCTACCCAACACCATTTCCTGCCTCATGTGGATTTCCTTCAGTTCCTCTGTCACCCTAGGATCTCTTGCCACTAGAACATCTAGGAGATTGCTTGTATCTTCCTTAGTGAAGACAGATCCAAAGTACCGGTTCAACTCGTCTGCCATTTCCTTGTTCCCCATAATAAATTCCCCTTCTACTGTTTTCAAGGGACCCACATTTGCCTTGACCTTTTTTTTTTCCTCTTTACATACCTAAAAAAGCTTTTACTATCCTCCTTTATGTTATTGGCTAGTTTATCTCGCTCATGATTGCTGGACCGGAATTTGTACTTTAGTTTCCTCTGATTTGTATTCTGGCAATTATAGCTCAATGTTTTCTTCATTTTATTATACGATTCATTAGTTGGAATGTACTGTTGGCAGCTCCTATAATTATTTATTTTGAAAGTGTTTTCAGTTAAAGGGTGAATGTGGAAAGACATTGTTGATAAGTCAAATTTGCAAACTTTAGTTTGTTTTCTCAACAAATGACTTAAATTGTTTTTTGTGTTGTGAATTCTCAAAAGTGTAATCTATGTATGTACTTTGTTTTTAGATTGTGATGCTTAATGCAAGACTGCAATGACAAGTCAGAGTGGTAACCATGCAGAAAAAGCTGTTTCTATGTCGTCTATGCCAAAAGTGCAGGTTCAGCGCTCTGTTTCTAGAGAGACCATCACCATACACTTTTCTGCCTTTGGTAAGGAAGAGGAGGAGGAAGAGGAAGAAGAATTTGAAGATTCCTCAACAATACTTCCTGGAGAGGTGAAAGACCAAAGTTTTGTGCCAGAACTTAAAGAAAAAGTGTGTGCATATAAACATGGTGGCCAACATTTATCAGAGCCCGCTACCTCATCAAGTTCTTCGGCAATATCAACTGCAGTTACATTTTCCAGTCCATCCTCAGCAAGGACGATGACTTCAGAGTTATTAGAAACATCAGTGACATTGCCATCTTCATCGATTACTACATTGCCATTGTCCTCCTTATTGGACCAACCATTAAATTCCACATGTTTATCCTCAGAGATGAGAACTACAATCTCAGCCGCAGCATCTGATTCCCCATCTAAATCTGTTGTGCCATTCAGTGTCCCTTCATCTTCCACAGCAAGTGCAAAGCCATTCATGAAATTGGTAAAATCTCTTTCAACAGAAGTAGAACCAAAAGAATCCATTACACCTTTAAAGACAAGGGACATAATGAAAACACTAGTTAAATCTCTGTCAACAGACACATCAAAACAAGAGTCTGAATCTGTTCCAATCAGGACCTTTGATTCTAGGATAAACTTGCATCTGTTCAAACAATTTACTCAACCTCGAGTCACTGGGGGAGATTCTAAGACAGCACCTTCTTCTCCAATCACCTCTCCATCGGAAGGCAGGTCATTTTTTAAAGTAACTGAAGTAGAGGCCAGATTTGAAGACACTAAAAGACGTCTTTCAGAGGTTATTTATGAACCGTTTCAACTTTTGAGCAAGATAATTGGTGATGAGAGTAGCAGTCTGCGACATAAGGCCTTATCATCCAGTGCAACAGAACTTTCCACCCTCAGTAGTTTAAATGGACATTTGGAAAGCAACAACAACTATAGCATTAAAGAAGAAGAATGTGATTCTGATGAAGACTACTCAGCAAAAGATTCAACTCCAAATAGAAGTAGTTCTAAAGTTGCAACTGAGCCATTGAAAGAGGAGGACACAGAAAACTCATCTTTGGTATCCACGAAGGAAATATTTTTGAAGGAATCTCCCCTAAGTTTAAACAAATGCTCTCTATCTGTACTTGCCAGAAAAGAAGAAAATGACTACTGTGATTTGTACCTTGAAGAATTAGAGATTGAAACTGAAGATGGTATTGTGGATAAACCTACAGAATCCTTAGCTGCAGAAGAAACAATTGAAGAAGACGGTAAAATATTACAGCAAGTTGAAAAGGATTCTGAAGTTCAGTCTGCTGAAGTTCCATTTAAGACTTTATTATTCTTTACAATGCTTGTATATTCCTATTTAGTGCTGCCTCTTCCAAGTTATTTAAGTGGTTTATTTCTAGGCATTGGCTTTGGGTTTATGATGGCAATTGGTGTTGTTTGGCTGTTAGTACCAAGAAAGTCGAGGGGCTATCAACAGTCACCAAGGAGGAGTTATTTTGAACATCTAACAACAGAAACCTTGGATATAAAGGAGCCAGAAATAATTAAGGTGGGAATATATTAATCTTTGACATCATTGTTTTCTAAATTAAATGTTCCAACAAATTAGTCTGTTTGAATTAAACGTACCAACTAATAATGAAAATAATTGCTTGAATATTTTTGAAGTAAACTAGGTAATGAGCTCCTTTTGTAAAGTAGCAGAAAATATAGGAATAACCAATTTGCCTTTGCAGTATCAGTCACATTGTTTGGAAGTCAAATACAGTGGTGCAAATTTTACGTTAAAAGTTCAGAATTTTCATGTGAATGAAAGCATAGTCTTATTTCATTGAAATAATGGCATTCTTTCAGAAATTCCATTTACGTTATATAGCAGCATTACTGATTTTTTTTCTGGAAGTTGACATTTGTTTGTAATCTAAAGTGCTTTATTGAAAGCTTCTAAATGCTTTTCAGTAATTGATCATATGTTTTGGAAAGCAATTTTATTTTTTGGAATTATTAGTCATCATTTGTTTACTTAGCTTCCAGCAAAAACAGCTGGCAAAACCTAGCAAACTGCTAACAATGGCCTGTTTCCTTCATCAATGTTACTTTTTACATATCTTTCATTCATTTTTCCTACATCTCTCGTTTCCTTTTCCCGCAACTTTCAGTCTGAAGAAGGCTCTCGACTCGAAATGTTACTCATTCCTTCTCTCCAGAGATGATGGCTCCAACATTGAATTCCAGCATTGCCTCCTCCTGAGTCACTCCAGCATTTTGAGTCCATCTTACTCAAAAATAAGAACTTGCATTTCTATAGTTTGTTTTCTTAGGGGAGATTTGGTGAGGTGGTGAGATGCTTTTGAGAAGATAGGATCGTAGAAACATGCAGCATGGATACAGGCTCTAATAGCCCATCTTGTCCCTGCCGATCATGATGCTGATTCCCTTTGCCCACATTAGGTCTGTATCCTTTACTCCTTTCCTATCCAAGTACCTAACCAAATGTCTTCTAAAGCTTGCAGTAATATTTCCACACCTCCTCTGGAAGCATGTTCCAGATATTCACATTTAACAGATTTGGGTGGATGTAAAAGATCCCATGGGAAGTTTGTTCACTGTCCTGTGCAATATTTTTCCCACATTGTGTTCCAAAGCAGATGATCTGGCCACAAGATTTAATGTTCTCTGTGGGTTATTGCTTAAATTGGATTCAGTTTTCCAACGTTCTGAAAGTGATCATGCATCATTGATTGTAAAGCATTTTGAAGTCAGGGAAAGCTCTTTTCTTTTTTGGATTCAGGAAGCACAGCAGATTATTTATTTATTACAAGAACCTGGCATCCGTCCATCTGCGGGAGATGATGGTGCGTCTTGGCATTGTCCTGCTTGGAGAGGGGGATTTTTCAGTGTCTTCTCCATTTGATTTGGCCGCTGAGCCTGGGCAGGTAAATGGGAATACAAACTTGCCCAGCATCTGCATTCCCCGCTTGACCTAATAGGCTGATTCCAGAGGAACGGCATGGCTGCTATATCTGGGGCCTACTCAGTTGCAGGACTTGCCGGAAGGCGTACGCACAAAGGATCAGCCGACTGTCTCTAGGGACTCCAACTCCAGTGCCTTTGCCTCTCCTGAGCCTTCCCCACAAGGCAGCGGAGTGCTATTTAACCCATAGTTTGGACCTGGTTGATGGACGTCAGGACGTGTCCACACGCCGGTGGGCCTGCACATTGCATCTCTGGGGGCCAGAGTCCCCACGCAGTGTAGCCTGGGACTGAAGATGGCCCCAGTTACCATGTGTTGCCACGAGGAGGCACTGCGAGAGTCTTGATGATGCAGAGGTTATGTACTGGCAGAAGGAGGCTTATGCACTCGGCTGCCTTTTTCACAGCGGCATCTGGATTGATACCAGGGCACTAGACACATGCAACACCCTGTGGCTCACGCCACCAACACACATTGCAAGAACCACATACAATGAAATAAATGACCAAGTAATTTACTTAGTGATGGTTGAGAAATAAATTTTGGCAGAAATGTATCGACTTTAGATTCCCACGGCGATGTATAGTAAAGCTACTTGTAACTTTCGCATTGCTAAGATGCTTTTAAACGACCACTGATTCTTTTTTTTTTTAAACTTTATAAATCAAAGACATGGAAATGAGTTGGAAATGAATAATAAAGATAAATTTAATTTCACCAATATTTTAATCCTGTGAGAAATGTTTGAAGTATCAGCATAATGATTGTGATGTTTTCAAAATTTTCTGTACAGATTCTACCTTGTTAATTTTATGTTTCTCATCTGATGGTTTGTTTTTAATTTTATAAGCTATATAACTTTTTCTAAAGTATGATATTATTTATTTTTAAATGTTAGGAAAGACTGTTCTCAGGACGAAAAGAGCTCAGTTCGAGATGATTTGTCTAGGCTATCAGGCACTGCTTTAAACATATAAATTGAGGTCGATTAAAACTGGCTTTTATTTAGTTATAGCTTTGACACAGTTTGTCTTTACAGAATACTGAATACAAAAGCTTCATCTCGTATGTATATCAATGGGAATCATTTGTTTTGTTAACATGAATAATTCATAAGATGACAAATCTTCAATCTGAAATGTTAATTTTGTTTCTCTGTGTGATTCCCACTTGACATGCTTTGTTTTTCCAGTATTTTCTGTTTAATTTTTTGATCTACAGCATCCACAGTATTTTTATTTGTGAAAATTGCTTGATAGCTTTTGAAGATGTTTGTTTATTTCAAACTTGTGCTGAATTTTTAGTTTTCCATTTTTTAAGATTCCCATATATGTATGAACTAAAAATGTGAGTAAAATGAGTTGAACTTGGGTTATGAAATTGTACAAAATCCTTTTTGTTTCCATGAAGTGTTTACTTCATATGAGATGGCTGACTGATGATTCATTATTGAGACAAACCCTACTGGGGATAGAAAAGCCAACATATTTAATGTCCGAGAGTCCTATAATCAAGAGTTATACAGCATAGAAACAGGCCCTTTGGCCCAACTCATCAATGCCGACCAAGGTACCTTCTGGAACTAGTCCCATTTGGCTCGTATGAAACTTATGGAAGTTAGGAAATTCAATGATCCTTAAATAACTCGACATTACAAAGAGGAGGTGGTGGTAGTCTTAAAGAGCACACAGGCGGATGGATCCCTACAGACTGACCAAGCATACTGTGGGACACTACGGGAAGCCAAGAAAAAAAAATCCTGGACCCGGAAGAGATATTTGTATCATTGTTAGTGATGGCCATGGTTCTGGTAGACTGGAGAGTGGCTAATGTTGTTCCTTCGTTTAAGAAGGGCTGCAAGGTATGGCCTAACATCAGAAGTGGTAAGGTTACTGGAGAGAGTCTATGTGACAAAATCTACCTCCATTTGGAAAGGCAAGAACTGATTATGGACAGCCAATGTGGCTTTGTGCATGGAGAATAATCTCATGAATATGAGTTTTTATTGAAGGGCTGTCCCAGGTGATTGATGAGAGCAGGGCAGTAGATGATGTCTACATGTACTTTAGTAAGGCCTTTAAGGTCTGGCTGGTTCTAAGGTTAGATCACATGGGCAAACCAATTAGCTACAAAATTGCCTTTGTGGTAGGTATCATGGGGTTGTTATTCAGATGGAACCCTGTGACCAGTGAACACTCTTGATCAGGCATCCTCTGCAAAGATAAATAATTATTGTTTTCAAACAGGATCCTTCAGAATAGTGAGGGACAGATTAGTTTTAATGTTACATTTAGTCCTGCATGTCCATTGGATTTGTTGTGATATAACAACTCTTCAGAAACTTGTAATGTCCAGGTTTTCATTGATGAGAGAAAGGGGAAAAAATAGTGGTGTTAATGATTTTACATAATTATATCAAGTTTGAAGGCACTTTGGTTTTTCTTTTAATTGAATGTCATTCTTGAAACAATAGTATATACTTTTATAGTGCTTATCTTCTTCAATTTTCCTCTTTATTACAGGGTTGGATGAATGAAATCTACAATTATGATCCTGAAACCTACCATGCAACACTGACCCATTCTATCTACATTCGTCTTGAAGGAGCTATACTAAGGCTTTCAAAACCAAATAAAAATATATCTCGAAGAACTTCTTTCAATGAAGCCAAACCTGAAGTTACATACATCAGTCAGAAGATTTATGATTTATTAGACAGCAAGGTGAGTGGGTGCCAGAAAGATCAGTTTACTTTTTAAATTATACATTTTTTAAATGACAGTAGAGTGCGGTGCAATTATGCTTCAAATGAACTATAACTGAATCTGCCCACCACATTCCTAATGCTGATTACTCTTTTGGCAACAAAACAAATTAGATCTTTTAAAGATGTTCACTTAAATTGTTGAGTTGGGTTGAAAGATTAAAGTTGGCATTAAAATAAAATTTTGTTTATCAACATTTCTTGCATGAATGGTCATGGTGAATGTATTTCAGAAAGGTCTGCAACTGAAGCACCTTAAATGGGATTTCCCACCACTGTTGGCCTTTTTTTCTTTAATATGACCAACATCTGCAGTTTCTTTTCCAGAAATTTTCCTTTATTAAGCCATAATATATTGCTTATATTACCTATATGTGATATTGGAAACACATTTTCAGAAGTACAAGCAGCAAATTGTAATTTGAAAGTTTGATTTTTATTTTGACAGGTGCATTTAGTTCCAAAAGATCTGGCTAGAAAGCGAGTATGGAATAAAAAATACCCAATTTGTATTGAACTTGCCAGACAGGATGATTTTATGTCAAAGACTCAAACAGAGAGAGAAAATGCAGAGGATAAGTTATCTGCTGATAAAGTTGAAACGACACTTGAGGAGACAAATAAACCTGTTTCACAAGATTCTGCAAAGCCAATTTGCCAGAAGGATCAAGTTCTGTATCTCTTTGGGAGGACTGGTAGAGAAAAAGAAGAATGGTTCAGGAGATTTGTTTCGGCTTCAAAATCAAAGCTGGATACTAAACGACCAGCCAATCTAGGAGGTGGCAGCATACCAGGTGAAATGCTTTCCATGCTATTGAGAGGGTACTTCAGAAAATATCCATATGATGTTGATTAACTTTATTATAAGCTGCTTATTTGATTAACAATGTACTTTAGAATTCTGAAAATGTAATTACTGATGTTGACTGTTTCATTGTTCCTGTGCTGTCATTGCAATCTATCCCAGTCAAAATTTCCTGCTATTTACTTCCCAATATTTCCCAATAAATTTTCTTCAAATGTTTACCTCAATCCATCTTTTGTTATGAATAGTTTGGTTTAATTTGTGATAATCCATATCATAGAAACATAGAAAATAGGTGCAGGAGTAGGCCATTCGGCCCTTCGAGCCTGCACCGCCATTCAATATGATCATGGCTGATCATCCAGCTCAGTAACCTGTACCTGCCTTCTCTCCATAACCCCTGATCCCTTTAGCCACAAGGGCCACATCGAACTCCCTCTTAAATATAGCCAATGAACTGGCCTCAACTACCTTCTGTGGCAGAGAATTCCACAGACTCACCACTCTTTGTGTGAAGAAATGTTTTCTCATCTCGGTCCTAAAAGACTTCCCCCTTATCCTTAAGCTGTGACCCCTGGTTCTGGACTTCCCCAACATCGGGAACAATCTTCCCGCATCCAGCCTCTCCAACCCCTTAAGAATTTTATATGTTTCAATAAGATCTCCCCTCAGTCTTCTAAATGCCAGCGAGTATAAGCCTAGTCTATCCAGTCTTTCTTCATATGAAAGTCCTGCCATCCCAGGGATCAATCTGGTGAACCTTCTCTGTACTCCCTCTAAGGCTAGAATGTCTTTCCTCAGATTAGGAGACCAAAACTGTACACAATATTCCAGGTGCGGTCTCACCAAGGCCCTGTACAACTGCAGCAGAACCTCCCTGCTCCTATACTCAAATCCTCTTGCTATGAATGCTAACATACCATTCGCTTTCTTCACTGCCTGCTGCACCTGCATGCCTACTTTCAATGACTGGTGCACCATGACACCCAGGTCACGTTGCATCACCCCTTTTCCTAATTGGCCACCATTCAGGTAATACTCTGCTTTCCTGTTCTTGCCGCCAAAGTGGATAACCTCACATTTATCCACATTATATTGCATCTGCCATGCATTTGCCCACTCTCCTAATCTATCCAAGTCACTCTGCAGCCTCCTAGCATCCTCCTCGCAGCTAACACTGCCACCCAGCTTCGTGTCATCCGCAAACTTAGAGATGTTGCATTCAATTCCCTCGTCCAAATCATTAATATATATTGTAAATAACCGGGGTCCCAGCACTGAGCCTTGCGGTACCCCACTAGTCACTGCATAATGCATAATATCCTAATGTTTTGCATGAATTCAGTTCTTTCAACCTCCCTATTTATGCCTCTAGTACTAATTTTAAATTGCTGTTTCATAGTTGAGTGAAGATAATCTTCCGGTTCATGGAATTTGTACTGCATTTTTTCTAAAGCTACTGGCAGACTTATCTTTTTGTACTTAATTCCTTGAATTGAACGCAGAATGCCATTTAACTTTATTTACACCTGCATTCAGTTTCAAGCACTTGTCAAGTAACTCAGCAGGTCAGGCAGCATCTCGGGAGAGAAGGAATGGGTGACGTTTCGGGTCGAGATCCTTCAAATGTGCTTCAAATATATCTGTTCTCTTTGTCTCAAAGTTCACCATTTACATGTATTTTGATTCACGTGGCATATTTCTGCCTAATTCCCTATCCTATTTATGGATCATCTGACTCCAAAGCATTTCAGTTTTTCCTCATGGTTTCAACTTTAAAATGTTTCACATTTTGGTTCATCCCCAATGAGTGAACAAGTTTATTGAGTTGTTTATGGGTGCACCCACAGCTTCTGTCTGCAGTGAGTTGGGCAGTTTTCAGTTTCAGTTTAATTTATTGCCATGTGCACCAAGGTACTGACAAGCTTTTGTTGCATGCTATCCAGTCAGTGGAAAGACAATACATGATTACAATCGAGCCATTTACAATGTATAGATAAATAAGGGAATGACGTTTAGTGCAAGGCAAAGCCAGGAAAGTCTGATCAAGGATAGTCCGAGGGTCACCAAAGAGGTCTGCAGCAGGTCAACACTGTTCTCTGCATGTGGTAGGATGATTCAGTTGCTATTCTTGCAGTCTTCCTATCAGGCGCTGCCTGCTCTCAAGGGACTGGAGGGAGAAACCCTATTGAAATATTTTAACATGAGTAACAATCACTTGGTCAATATAATAAGAAGCAGCTGATCACACAGAAGAACAAGGCAATCAAGTTAGCCTTTACTGAAAATGTATATTTTTAAAGGGTGAAAACAAGTTAATCAGGAAAAAAATATCCAAAAACTAATTTTGTAAGGCTGTTGTGCATGTAAGTATAAATCATGTAAGGCATGATAGATCCCACGTATGTCACCATGTCACCTTCCCCATAACTAACAATTAAACATTCTACACTTCCTTATCATCGTCTGCTTTGATCTGTCATTTTCACACCTTACCCCTCCATATCTCTAGAGTCCCTCTCCCCTGACTATCAGTCTGCAGAAGGGTCTCGCCCCGAAACATCACTCATTCCTGCTCTTCAGAGATACTGCGTGTCCCGCTAAGTTACTCCAGCATTTTGTGTCAATCTTCGGTGTAAACCAGCATCTGCAGTTCCTTCCTACACATAGATCACATGCACGAGCTGTAGCTCAGCAGCAAACTTGGTGTCTCCTTCCCCAATGTTGTCAAATGGAACAACCTGTTTTGTTTCCTTTCCTCACTTTATTATGAATTTTGAAATATAATATGCAGTTTCCGCCAGAAAATTTCAATATCATTGATCATGTAATAGAAGGGAGTGAGGGGGGATTTTTTTAGCCAGAGTGTGGTGAATCTGGAATTTATTGCCCCAGATGACTGCAGAGGCCAAGTCATTGGGTATTTTTAAAGCGAAGATTTAGTAGGTTCTTGATTAGTAAGGTTACGGGGAGACGGCAGGAGAATGGGATTGGGAGGGAAAAATAGATCAGCCATGATTGAATGGCAGAGTAGACTTGATGGGCCAAATGGCCTAATTCTGCTCCTTTGTCTTATGTTCTAATGGAATGAGTTGAATCATCCTTGTTTAAAATGTAATATGAAATTCAAAATACTCCAAATATAATTTATTTCTTACGGGTTTCATAGAGTAGATTTTAATTGAAGCAGAAAAACATGTTTTGTCTGAAGGAGCATTGAACTAAACGTAGTGATGCCATCTAATGGCAAGGCTTTGTGCAACACTAATTAAACTTGTAATGCGGTGTTGTTGAACTCTAAATTCTCTCTGCCTCTCAGAAAAGCTTTATTTCTCCACTGGCTCCCCATCCCCCAGAGAATCCAGTACAAAATCCTCCTCATAACCTACAAAGCCCTCCATAACCTGGCCCCATCCTACCTGACCGACCTCCTCCACAGGCACACTCCCACCTGCACCCTCCGCTCTGCCGCTGCCAATCTCCTATCCCCCCACATCCGGACTAAACTCAGATCCTGGGGGGACAGGGCTTTCTCCATCGCTGCTCCCACCCTATGGAACTCACTACCCCAAACCGTTAGAGACTCCCCCACACTCACCACATTCAAAACATCGCTGAAGTCTCACCTGTTCAGTACTGCCTTCAACCACTGAAGGTCACCTCACCTACTGTCTCCTTTCTCTGTTCATTTATTTATTTACTTATTTATCTATTTATTAATTTCCCTATGTTCTCAAAATCTCTGTAAAGCGTCTTTGAGTATATGAAAAGCGCTATATAAATAAAATATTATTATTATTATATTATATATATAGTTATAGATTAGGTGATGGGGGTGTGGTAAGAGAAGGAAATAAAAATGCTATGAACATTTCCGGAGTTTGCACCTTCTCCCTGTGACCGCATGGGTTTTCTCCAGGTACTTTGCTATTCTCCCACATTCCAATGACGTGCAGGTTTGTAGGTTAATTGGCTTCTTTAAATTGTCCCTAGTGTGTGATATAGAACGAGTGTATGGGTGAATCATTGATCAGTGTGGACTATGTGGGCCGAAGGGCCCATTTCCATGCTGTATCTCTAAACTAAACTAAAATTTCGTGCTCATCAAGTTTCTCGTAGAACCCTTCCAGGTTCATTAATTGAATTGCAACCCACGCGTGCCAAGGATTATATTTCTATGTTAGATTGTCTTCAGCTTCTTGGCTCCTGTGTGTCCCTTGCAAGGACACGTTACGTCCTGAGATAACTGCAGGTTCAAACGGCAGAAATAAGAGCATTAGGTGCAAACATGGACTTGCTCTCTTGCACGTACTCTCGGGTTCAAGGGCAATTATGTTAAACGTCAAATGTTTTTAAATTAAATTTATAATGTGGAACAGATTTATTTTAGTATAATATTCAAATCCATAAAATAATTAATAAAACTAGATGGTTATTGTAAATATCTTGAATAGAGTCAATGAGCTATACAGCTTGGGAAGAAGTCTTTTGGCACAATTTGTCCATGTCGACCAAGTTGCACATTCAAGTTTGTCCTACTTGCCTGCACCTGACCAATATCGCTCTGAACCTTTTCTGTCTATATTACCTGCACAAGTATGTTGCAATTCTACCTTCTAACACTTCCTCTGTCAGAGGATAAAAAGCAGCATAGAAGTTGAGTCTTTCCTTTTTCAAAAAGTTAATAATAAATTGAATTTATTTCTGAGACATTGCACATGCACAAAAAAAATTCTGACTTGAGTTTTTTCATTCAAAAATAGAAATGTAACCTTTTAATGACATGTTATTTTATTGACTATTTTTGGTTATTCTGTTCAATTAATTTTCTGACTTGAATCTCCACAGTACGGCACTTCATTATGTTACCTGTTCAGTTTATCAAATTTTATTTGAAATGAGCAGTACCTTTTCAGGTAATTGAGAATTAGCTTCGTTTTCCTCTCATTTTAAATTGCATCAAAAGCCAGGGATATTGCAAACATTTGTCAGATTGCATGTACAAAAATTGTGAGGACTGTAGATTAATTGAGTTGTGCTTCATTCTAGGTTTTGTGCCATCACACAGTAGAAATAATAGTCAATCCGGAATGTTGACACATAGTCGCAACAGCAGTAAAGGAAGTGTTGAAGAAGTCGTATCACATTCCAAACAGAAAGATCTAAGTTCTGGTGTGCGTCAGAAAATGCTTCTGGACTATGCTGTATATATGGCAAAGTATATTCCCGACGAAATTTCCAGTCCAAATTCCAGTCCTACCCATAGTACTGAAGGTAGTAGCCCCACTGCTAAGGTACGGAAAATTAACTTGTTGGGCTCCTTTGCTGCATTTCATTCTTTTTTTGCAGCACCCTTAAATTTAAAAATAATCTATTGTGAAACAACTTAAGTAGGACTATTGATCCAAAGATGTCCCCGTGAATGTTATCCGTGTTACATTTTTGATTGAACCTAAGAAAGAATGAGAAGACGTTTAACTTTTTTCTGCAATAAACGTTTCACCTTGTGGTCGGCATTGGTGTGAGTTCTTCCTACAAACAATTAAAATGAAAGTCTAACTGTATAGTATTAGAATTATCTTTAAGTGTTAGGTGGATTAGAATTAATAATTCCACCTAAAACTTAAAGATAATTCTAATACTATACACTTAATACCAGATATCAGGTTGATATGCAATCTCATGAAAATGTAAAAAGGTCATGTGTTTTGCAGCAATTTTGATTCAGTTTTGTAAACAAATTAGACATGTCATCCTAGCAAATTTAAGATTTCTAATGTACAAGTAACAATGCATATGGATTTACATATTGAATCATTTAATACTACTGTACATGATAGTTACCAAGCATTCTGAATGAGGACACAGAACAACGAGTGGCTTGGGTCAATGCATTGCTTGGGCGAATCTTCTGGGACTTCTTGGGTGAAAAATACTGGTCTAACCTGGTCTCTCGGAAGATCCAGATGAAACTCAGCAAAATTAGGGTAGGTGCTCAGTTCATCTGTACCAAAGTTCACCTATAACTCTGTGATTATAGATGTTGAATTGTATTTTTATTTATTCCTGCTTAGTGAAAGTGGGAATATTTGCACTTTTTAATGTTAGTATACATTATGGGACCATTCTGACCAATAGTCATTAACGCCTATATCAGCTCCTAACTCATTAACACTCCTTGCAAGTTGGGCATCTCAAACTATTCAATGCAGATATAATCTTTTTAAATCGGCTTTGACTTCCATTTTCTTATACTTTCATCAATTTTGTGCTAACATTTATTTGCTGATGGGATATGATGAAAGGTTGGGAAGTTATTGTTTAAAAAATATATATAGTGGTGATCTCAATGTACCATTATTTGCTGAAGCTCTCCATTCCACTGCATGTGCCTGGGAGGTCATATTCCTGGATATTGGGAACAGATATGTTTGACCTCAGATACAACTTTCACACTAACAAAATTGTGCCTGAATAATTTTTGAGAATATTTGTAAGGGCATCTAAATAGATCAACTGTACTGAGCGTAATCTGTTAGGATTGGGTTAATTTAACCAAGGACTAGTAAGGATCATGGTAAAAGCAGCAAGGATGGATGCAGATGATGTTGGAGATCAAATGGGCAATCGTAATGACTAGGATATATAATTTTAAATTCATCTTGTAGAATGAAACATGCTGATTTGACCCAAGCAAGAAGAAAAAGGAATGGAATATCTGCTGTAATTTTTTTTTTTATTGCTTTGAGATTTTTTGCTTTCATAGTTATAGGATAATGGAAAAGAACAGGCAGTAGTATCATGTCAGATAGCAAAATGAAGTCCCTTCCACTATTCGCTATTTCCCTGAATATTTATTTTTCTTCAACTTGGAGGCAAAATAATATGTTCTAAAGATGTTTTTCTGACCAACTGAATTTGTTACAGTTTCTAAGAATGAATGGTGAAGGTGCACTTGGGGATATGGAGGGAAAAGGTACGATTTAGTTTCATGATATCAGTTATAGAGCCTCTGAAAATCTGATTGTTTTTATTACATTTGACAGCTGCCTTATTTTATGAATGAGCTGATCTTGACTGAACTTGATATGGGAGTTGCTATGCCAAGAATATGTCAAGCTTCAAAGCCTTGTGTTAATTACCGGGGTAAGTGGTCTTCATAAGTGAATGTCAGTAAATGGACTTCATGAATAGTCTTTGGCATTTATTCCACATTCAGAATTTTACTGACGTTTGCATTGATGTAGAAGTCAGCTAAGAGTTGCATATAAACCATACTGTGCAAGGATGGCAGATTTTCCATCCTAAAGGATGTTGGTGAACAAAATGGGATGATAATTAGTTATGTTTATGGTCTTGAAAGTTTTTTGTTAATATTCTTCCTCAAAGCAACACACTAGTTATTGGCCTGATGTACAGACATACAATTGAAGTCCATTTCTTAAACTGTAAAAGTACTTCCTGTTTTGTTCCTGTGGTAACTTACGATGTCCTTAGTGTATAAAGGGTGAAAAGAGGGAAAGGAAAAGATGAAAGGAAATGGATACATCTACAGGATCACCTCGTGCATGGGAGACTATGTGAGGAAATGTGGATTGGAGGAAGTAATATTGAACCAAAAAATGCTTTTATGGTACAACTGAGGGTATAAAGCCTGAAAACATGCACCAGCAGACTTGGGATGTAGGTTTTTCCCCACAGTTATCAGGCTTCTGAACAGTCCTTCTAAAAGCCAGAGTACTGTTTGATTTACCTCCGCCCCATTGTGGACATTGGACTTTGTGGAACTGAAGCGCTGCAGTGTTGAGAACTAATTCTGCACTCTGTCTTCCACGACGCACCCTTTGTTCTACCTATTGTACTTGAGGTTGAATTGATTGTATCTATGTATGGTATATCTAATGTATTAGGTAGCCATGCAAAACATAGCGTTTCACTGTACATTGGTACATGTGACAACAATAAACCTGAACCTAATTCTGCCAGCCAGAAACTGGATGATGGCTGAGTTGAACATAAAGGACACACCTTTACATAACATAACATAACATAAATGCACACCTGAATTCGATTTAAGATTAGCAATTGATACCAAGGTTTAGTTTTTTGTTAATCACAGGTGATAGAGATGTGGGAGAGTGGACAAAGAAACTGGATGGATGATTAGGTTGCAGGAGGCATTTTATTGATTGGCAGATGGATTTGAGGATCTGAGTGGCTTACTCTTGTTCTAATGATTCTGTATCTTTAATTCTTTAATGGAGCACTCTGCAGATGCCTTTCTACACTATATGAATGAAGTTCAACATTAGGTATCTTATTCAATTAATTATATTTCCCCATTTCATCTTCAAATCTATCTTTTTGTTTCGTCCCATTTTTGCTCCTAGTTCCTTGTATTATCACCACTTGGTCACTTAATCTTTGCTTTCCACTATATCATCAAACTCATTCTCAAATTTTGTATTCTCAACTTTCCACTACCATTTCCATTAGCTTATTTATATCCTTCTGTTCCTTCTCTATACATCAGTGTTCAGATCCTAGACTGCAGCTCATTAGTGCTGAGCCAAAGCCTTTCAAATCTGATTACCATGAATCCCAGTGATTCCATCAGTATGTTTTCCTTCATCATTATCCTTGATCTGAGCTTTCTTTGACAAGCCGCTCACATAATTCTTCTCTCGTAACTCTTCTCTCACTCATTTCATTAAGACTGACCTACAATCATGTCAAACCATTTTTTAACATGTCAAATCATATCCAGAACTCTTCTAGCAACGGCTTTCACCTTGTTAGCGCTCTTAACTTTGAACACCCAGAGAATTTATCCTTGCCTCTGCATATTTGAAGCAAACTCTTAATATATATTTTTTAATAGCCCTATAACCTTCAAAATCTATTCTGCAACATGCTGCACTTTATAGAGGCACCCAAGGTTATCTGTTGATAGAGATTATACAATGTCAAAGAGGTGTGATGTCATGAGTTCAATTTTTAGTTTTGGAGACTCTGACCTTCTCAGATGCACAAATGATATCTTAGATTTGAGCCAAGGCGATCTTTCTCCCTTTCTTTACAGTCAGCCATAATAATTAGACTTTGTTTTGTGGAATGATTTTGAAAATTGCCAGTTTTATCACTTGCCAGTATTGTTGCCTTGTACAGCACTTCAGTTTTCGTCAGGGCATTATCCAGTCACCCATTCCAGCAACTCTAATCCTGGCATTGTTTTATGTCTGTTTCATTTGAAATAAAGCCATGTCTTGTTTTATCTGTACATAGTTGTTGTTGTCTATTAACTCTGAGGGCTTTAGCTCGGTCTGTGAGAAGTAGACATCTGTGTGGAAACACTTACCTCTCAGATCCCTTTAGATTCGCCCCTGTCACCTTGCATCTGTGCTGTCTAGTCCTAGATTCTCCAGTCATCTCGGAACTGACAAAAACTGGAATGGAAGCAAAACATCTTTGATCCCAAACAAATGTGTAGGATGTTGACTTTGCTTCCTATTTTAAAGCTTGTGTTCTATCATTAACATTATAATAAAGGCAGGCAAACCTTTTGGCTAATGAAGTTTGCTTATTTACATATATACATATATATCAGTCTGAAGAAGGGTCTCCTCCCGAAACGTCACCCATTCCTTCTCTTCAAAGATGCTGCCTGTCCTGCTAAGTTACTCCAGCATTTTGTGTACCTTTGATTCAAACCAGCATCTGCAGTTCCTTCCTATACATATTGGCCAGGCCACTAAATTAGCTTAAAATTTACAGACTTTATTTCAGTATGATCAAAGCCTGCTCCTGTTGCAATTCCTGTTGTCAGCCTTTTGGTGGAAACTATTTTAATATATCTCATTTTTGAGTGTTGTACTTGTATGAAAAATAATGCAACATTCATTCATCTAGGCTGGAGAAATTATGATCTATTAAATAGTAGAGATAATTGAGAAGTGATTTAGTTTGTTAAATCTTAGCGCTGAAGCTGTACATTTCATGAGCCAGAGATGACAACATCTAAGATGATAGGAAAAAGAAGATCTAAGGAAAATCCTCAGTGAATAATTTTGATTTTAATTTAGTTGTGATCTGGCATGCACTGCCTGAATGATGGTGATTCAGTCATGGTTTAAAAACAAAGGAATCTGATACATTCTTGAAGAAAATAATATCAGAAGGCCACAAGAAAAGAGGAAAAGGGAGTATGCAAAAGTTGTTTTCTTTGGCTCAGTGACCCAAATAGCTATTCTCTGTGTTGTGATTTTTTTGTTATATCTGATAACTACTACCAAACAAATCGCAAGTTACATGCTGTTGGAAAGAGAGACTTTAGATATCAATGTTAAGCCTGTAATTCTTCGGAATTTTGGACAGTTACAGTCACAAATTATTTTCTGCAGGACTGTGGATTGATCTGGAGATTTCTTACAATGGTTCATTTTTAATGACCTTGGAAACTAAAATGAATCTGACCAAATTGGGAAAGGAGTCTTTGGGAGAAGGATATAAAGTTGGCGATATTGGCAAAGAAGGGTAAGTTTTTGCATAAAATGTATTTACTTTATTTACAACTACATAGGATTGACCAAGTCCTTTTGTGTAACATGTAATACATTAAACTGTTTTTCATATAATATATCAATATAAACATTCTGAAATTTGATTTAATAAGATATACAATATTGTTGCACTGCACAATTTCTTTACTGAATAGGACTACATTTTTTGACTATATTCCCAAGTGCTCTGAACAAGTGGGAAGATATCAAGAAAGACAATGCTGGCTCAGAGTTTTGAGATCAGCGCTGAGTTGACTGTGCTTGCTTTCGAATTTGATTTTAAAATCATTTCCCACTTAATCTTCAATCCCGGAGATTGGAATGGATTGTTGCACACCAATCCCTTTGACTCATTGCTTTTGTGCAGACATAAATGTGATACTGCACTGGGTGGTCAAAAACTGCATCCCCCAACTTTCCAGTAATACAGCAATCTATTTGTATCTTTAAGTTGTGATGGTGTATTTGGTTTCCATTGCATTTGTAAAACCAGACACAAATTGGGGGACTGATTTGGAGAAAATCTCCATTGAGTTCACAAAGATGTTCTCAAACTTCCAGTTGGCTATCACTTTCATTGTCACCCCTCTCTTACTCGGACCTGCCTTTGACCTCCTACGTTGTTCTATGAAAGCTCAATGTAAACTCAAGAATAGTAACTAATTTCCCATCTAGGCATGTTGCAGAGTTATGGACACAATGTTGGTTTCAACAATTATGAATGAATCAACCATTTTACCCTTGTGTCTCGCATTTTCAACATTTCACTTTTCTTCATCTTGTAACTTCAGCTTTTATTCCTCATCTCCTATTTGTATCTCTCCATCACCAATCTTTTGCCCATGAGCCTTTAAGACTTTCCTGATCACAACATTACTATGGAGCTTCCATTTTGTTCTCTCCGTCCCTCACACCTTTCTCTGCCATTTTAAAGCATGTCATTTCTCATGACTCTCGAAACATGAAATTTATTTTTACAGAATGAACATCCTGGCAGTAAACTAAATTTACTTCCTGAAAAAGGAGCTTGAGCCAGCAACCCACCCTCCCTCAGAGTACACAAACCTCACACCTTATCTCCTGATTTCAGACTTGTGGTGGGTGTGTTCCATCTATGTTCTTTCTTATCGTGGCTGAACAGTTGATCTGGAATCTGCACGTTGGAACGTTATGGATGTTGTTTCTGGAGAATGAAGTTTCACATTTTTAATCATAGGAGGTGCTAGTGGAAAAATAGCCTATTTACATCAGGAAATGGGAGGGATTATAGCGATAGGTGGGCATTTGGCCAGTTGATACCCATTGTAATCATATCCATTCAACCCAACACTACCCTTTGTTTCCATTTCATATTTCTATTCTTTTAAAGTCTCCCTTTTAAAATGTTCAATTCCATTAAAAATGATTTTTGGGATGTTTTTTGATCACTGTCAAGATATAGATTCATACTTATATGAATCTATACCTTGATAGTGGCCCTTTGGCCCAACTCCACGCCTATCAAGTTGCCTACTTCATCTAGTCTCATTTGCCAATGTTGGCCTATATCCCTCTAAACCATTCCTATCCACTAAACTATTCCTATCCATGTACCTATCCAAATGTCTTTCAAATGTTGTAATTATACCTGCCTCTACAGCTTTGTTTGGCAGCTCATTTCACACACCCATAACCCTCTGTGTGGAAAATGTATCCTCTCAAGTCCCTTTTAAACTGTTCCCTCTCACTGTATATCTATGCCCTCTAGTTTTAGACTCCCCTATTGTGGGGGGGAAATACAATGACCATTCACCTTATCTATGCCCTTGTGATCCTGTATACCTTTAAGGTCACCCCCCAACCATCTACAGGGCTCAAGCCTATCCAGTCTCTCGTAACTCAAGCCGTCTAGTTTAGTTTAGAGAGACAGTGCGGAAACAGTCCCTTAGGCCCATCGAGTCCTCGCTGACCAGCAATCCCTGCACACTAACACAATGCCACACACATTAGGGACAATTTACATTAATACCAAGCCAATTAACCTACAAACGTACGTCTTTGGAATGTGGGAGGAAACTGAAGACCTTGGAGAAAACCCATGCAGGTCACGGGAGAACGTACAAACTCCCAAAGTCCGGATCGATCCTGGGTCTCTAGCACTGTACGGCAGTAGCTTTACCGCTAGGAAAATGATAAATCTTCCATAAGATTCCTAGCTTACATTGAAACAAATTCTCCCAATTTGCACATATTCCTACCATTACATAATGTGAAATGTGAGAGAGTAAAACATTGAATAATCAGTAAGAGCATCTGGTATCACAATGATCATTTGATTGGGTGGCTGAATTCCCAGAGCTTGTTATAAGAAAGTAATGCTGGTTAACAGGCAAACAACTTCAAAATATTAAGTTGCTTGTCTGCATTTATCATGGGAGAAAGATCTAAATAACACTTTTCACTAACGGAACCTTCACAGGTTTTCTGGTTTGAATGGTGGGGCCATTGTGGCTATTACACGTTTACCTATTGAGCATAATTTGCACTGCACCTATGCATCTATGAAATTTGGTCACTTTTGCTAATGATTAAATTTTTGTATATATATCTATTGGAAACTAATTGAGATTGCCTCTTCTCATTGCATAGATTATCCTGCTCCCAAGAGACAAAAGTGTAACTCATACTGTTTTAGATTATGGGACAAAGTGCTCAAAATCAATCCTCCACCATTTCCCCAAAATCTGCTGTGGCCTTCCGTAAATTGTTCAAGCTCTCCTACGCAATTTTTGTACATTTATTGAACTTTTATATTGAACATTTATATAACATAACTTGGACAGTTGATTACATGTTCCATTGGAAATATCTACCAATTCTTAATTTTGCAAAATGTATTCATCGGTATTATTTACATTCAAATGGGCAGAAAGGAATTAAACTAGTATTCTTATTTCAGGCCACCTGGATTAATGTGCAATACTTATAGCAATGTTATCGTGTGTGTGTTACAAGATGAATTTATTTAAAACATCTGCTTAAAGCTAAAGTACCTGACCTTTTGCACACGTGTGCACATTTCAGTTGAAAAATGGGCTTTTTTCACTAACCTCTGTTTATACGTTTTATTTCTTCATTTCTCCATTTATAATGTGTTCGGAATCATCTGTGGATTTGTGTGATTCTGGTGAGTGGTAATTGTAATATATAATCCATATACCATTTGTAACCTGCGGGAATGTAGCTGTGTCAACGTCCCCTTCAGGAAATAAACATTGCGTTGCTCCTATACAAAGGAAAACCTGTTATTTCATCCTTGCTTGTGCATGGGAATTGTGTCTATCATGCTGTGTGTTAATAAAGGGGCATCGTCACAGCAAATTACTTGACATTTTCCTAAATGTGCAATTAGAATTGGTATTGAAAAGTGTTGTCATTTGATGTGATATAGTGGACATTTGTGACATTGCTCTTCCTAGTTCTTTATCTTCATTGTGACGATTCCCCTTTATTTTCTTGCATTTTGGTAAGCATGCAGTTTTTCTAATGCTTGTACTAATTCTATTTCCTATTGGAGTTTACTGCCTTAAGGGTTTCTTCATTTGAACTCTTTGTTAATGTCCCTTTAACATAACTTAAATGTAGGGGGTATAATAAAGGTTGCAGTTGAGGAAATTGGTTGTGTGGTTGAAAGTGAGAAGTAAAGCTTTAGACTAAAGGAAGATGTAGATGACTCATTTGGGCACAAATTTAATCTGGACCTGTGTGAGTTAATGCATTTGGGAAGAGGCTAAAAGACAAAGGAATGTACAATAATTGATATGATATGTGAGATAGAAAGAACGAAGGGATCTCAAGATGAGGATGTAAACACATCCTGAAATGTACAGAGCGATCTTGGGATACAAGTCTGTAACTCTCTGAAAGTGACAGTACAAGTAGAAAAGACGGTAAAGACAATGTTTGCTCTACTTGCCTTAATGGTCCAGGCACTGAGTATAATGTTGGAAAGTCTTGTTCACCCAGAGGTGAATCTTTGGAGCTTACTATTCAAGATGGCTGTGGAGACGGATGGATACATTTTTAAGTAGGGAATCAAAGAATATGGAGTTTAGTGCAGGTAAGCTGTGATGTAAAAGATCAGGCATGATATTTACCAAATAGTGGGTTGAGGGGCGTCTGTCTAGAGCCTACTCCTACGTATGAAAAATGTGTCGTTATTTGGAGCAGATTAGTGTGCAGTGACCATAATTTCTTATAATTGTCCACTGGCAAGAATAAATTGATAATTGTGTTATCCTTTATATTATCAATATTGCAATTGTAAAATACATAACTAGAAGAGCTGCTGTTGGTAAAGTTAGACTGCAAAAATGAATTTAATGCCCTTTATGATCTTTGAAATAGATTCCCAATTCAATACCTGGAAGTGATTAAATGATTAAATTGAAGTATTAAACTAAACAGTAAAACATTATTTAGTCATTAGATTTGGACAATTAAGATGCTACCTTGTAATAAATCTTGGACATCATCCAGTTACGCAAGTTCAAATTTCATATCCCACCGTGGCAGCTGGAGGATTTAAATGAAATAAATCTGGAATAAAATGGTAGTGTCAATAACAGTCAGAGAATCATCAGATTGTTGTAAAATCCTCCCTGGTACACAGAATCTGCTTTTTTGTTCTGTCTGTGACTAGCCAATGTTAATTTGCTTGAATCTTAACTTTTGCTGGAACATTTGGTTAATGCATTTACTGTTTGCTAAATATTGGTATTGATAAATCTGGTTGGTTCAACGGCAATTAAGGTTGGGTAAAAATTACTTGGCCTTATGGTAATTACTTATTTGAATGAATATAAAATAGCATACCATGGGAGAGATGGGCTTAATACTGGAAGCGTCTAAGTGAATACTAATCGAGTAAAGTTGTACATGACCCGTGTGCATCCTGACATTTATTGCTTTCTTCATGAAGAGTGCCATTTTGATAGCTTACTGAATAAAAGCTGCTCATGTAATTGCAATACTATGTGCAATACTAACTTCAGGACAGTTATAGTAATGAGAAATATTGAGGACAGGAGAAGGAGTGAAAATCTTGAAACACTGCCACTGCACCGCCTTTTGCGATCTAAACATTCAACTTTGGATGGAGTACACCTTGTACTGCTAATTTCAGCTGCCTTCTGCATAATCCTATTTGATTTAATCTATCTATTTAAAACAAAGTTCAGATGATTGTTAGAAGCTTGTTTTCCTTTCCCCAATTTCCTTGATAAAGGAGCAGACCAAAAGCCTACTGTCTTGCTGATAGTGATGAGGAATCCTCAAGTGCTGGATCATCAGATGAAGAAGATGCACAGGATGTGATTGGAGGAGACAAACTGCTTCCAGCAGCTGCAGAAGGGTATGATTATTACCTAAAATGTTTGGAAGCAGTATGTTGTGGCTCAATTCAAATATGCTTTCAATTGGTCGTTATTTCGATTAGTAGTGAAATTCACGTGCACCTTTTAATGACTGGAATTTGTTGTAGTTTCAAGTCAAGTCAAGTTTATTTGTCACACACACATAAATGTGCAGAGAAATGAAAGATTACGCACAGTCCAACAACAAGAGCAATAAAAAATAAACAATAACACACATAATCAAACAAAAAGAAACAGAAAGAAACATCCATCACAGTGAGTCTCCTCCAGTCACCTCCTCACTGTGATGGAAGGCCAGAATGTCTTTTCTCTTCCCCTGCCATCTTCTCCCGCGGTCAGGCTGTTGTAGTTGCCACGTTCCAGGCCTCGCCGGACGATGAAAGGTCCACAGCGGGCCGACCCGAGCCCCGCGATCCGGGGCGGGCGAAGACGCTGCCGCTGCACATCAGGTCGGTCGTGGCTCCCGACATTGAAGCCCCCGCCGGGCAGAGGAAATCCCGTGGCCTATTTCAGGCCGCGCCGGACGGTGAAAAGTCAGCGGCGGGCCGACTCAAGCCCTGCGATTCGGGGAGGGCGAAGACGCTGCCGGGGCTCCCGATGTCGGCCCCAACCCAGGGGCCTGCGAGCTTCCGACGTCCAGGCGGCCGGAGCCTCCACAGGCGAGTCCCAGGTGGAGGTCGCCAACTCCAGGCGTTTGGCCGGTGATAGGCCGCAGCGGGAACGGAGACACGGCCCAGAACAAAAGGTCGCGTCTCCGTTCGGAAGAGAGACAATTTTATATTTACAGTTCCTGCCACCCCCCCCCCCCCCCCCCCATAGTACACAACCCAAAAAAAACCACATCACATTTACAGTACAATCAAGACAAAAAAACAACATAAAAACACAAAGACAGGCGGACTGCAGGTACGCCGCAGCTGCTACGGCAGCGCAGGGTTTCCACGTTAGATAACCAACGAACTCTGTATTTGCAAACGTTTTTTTGTTTATCTAAGAGATCTGGCTGTATTTTTTCTATTTTAAATCAGTAAGTAATGGGTTTAGACAACTTAAAGATGCATAGAGCATTGACTCGCAGCATACACCCTCAACTTCCACTCTTAGTGATTGCATTTCTTTTGTCCTTTAAACGTACACTGATCACGGAGAGCAAGGTTATGAATAAACATTGTTTTTTGAGGATACACAGATAATGAAATATTTGCTACCATGGAAATTATATGGAAAATACAAAATGTTCAATAACAAAAGAAAATGAAATAATTTTCCACCTGTGCAGATACGTGGGTGGACATCGACCGAGCAAGATTATGAGACTTGTGGATAAAATTACAAAGTCAAAGTATTTTCAGAAAGCCACTGAAACGGAATTTATCAAAAAGAAAATTGAAGAGGTCTCAAATACTCCATTACTGTTAACCGTAGAGGTTCAAGAGTGCAAAGGGACATTAGCTGTGAATATTCCACCTCCACCTACTGACAGAATATGGTATGAGCAACCTTGGTTACAATTTTAATGAAGCTGAATGGTTTTGTACAATTTTAAGCTGATCATGCAGTATCACTGAATCGAGCGTGACATAATTTGTACAATTTTACAGTAATAAATGCGAATGATCCATCAACAGTTATGAAAACACAGGGCTGAAATTTTTTATTGTCCACTAATTCTGAGTTGGACTTTTGCTTTAAAGTTGTAGTAGTTACCTAAGATTTCCAATGCTTGCTTAAAGGTACGGTTTCAGAACACCACCACACCTAGAATTAAAAGCGCGTCCTAAGTTGGGTGAACGTGAAGTGACCTTCGCACATGTAACTGACTGGATCGAAAAGAAACTTGAACAAGAATTCCAGGTAAACAAATTACTTTGCATGGCAAATAATCTTGTTGCAAATTTTATCATTGCATCTTTTTCTCTGTTCTTTTCCTTTAACCTTAACAGCCTAAATAAGCATTAATAACTTCTAAATTTATATATAAAATAGATCACGTAAATAACCAATTGTTTCTGAAATTATGCATTTAAAGTTCATAATAGCCTTTCGACAAAGCACTGGAAAGAACTCTGCACAATATGAGGAGAGATGTCTTAAATGGACTTAGAAGAGCTTTTCATAAATTTTAACTATTTTGTTCATTGAAATTGTCCCTTTTTTTGTTTTGACATCAGGGGAAATAATATCTAATATGTTTGACACCATTAAAAACTACAGTTGCAAAAAATTAAACAGTAGAATTTGAGTGTTTGAATAATACAAATTTAAATAAACTAGCATGCAACTCTTAACTGCTAATGGCAAAGCCCGCCAATATCTTTCACCATCTAAGCTTGGATGTAAATTATGTTCAGTAAAATAATTTTAAAATGCAAACAGTGTATTTTTAGCTGAGCAACCATTGGTTTTGCTCGAGCTGGCTCTGTTCTGCCTTCCAGCTGCAATATGAGTGGTCCAGCAGCTGACCTTTCAAAAGGTAAAGATGGAATGAAAATGTGAAATAGGTGAGTTTGTTTTTTTAGCAGTTTTGACATGACTTTAAAAACTTAATGACTTTAAAAACTTCTTTAAAAGTTTTAATTCAAATGCGATTGCAATACGACCATTTTTTCCCAAGGCTTCATGCAGTCCTCAAACACCTCATTTAGGTAAAAATACTTCTTGCTGGATTTACCACACCTCAACAGGCACTAGAACTTTAACAGAACTCTAAAACTGCCAGCCCTGTATATTTCAAACAAGCTAAATGACCAATGTTTAACACAGTTACTTTTTTGTTAAATTTTGCAGAAAATTTTTGTTATGCCAAATATGGATGATGTGTATGTTCCAATAATGCATTCAGCCATGGACCCACGATCATCCACAGTGTGGCCTTCAAGGGAGACACAAACAGAATTTGCTGACCGACTGTAATGTATGGAAGTTTTATGTTTACAGTATTATGAAGTTGCTGTTCATGTGCTTTCAGCTGTGCCGTCTGTCTTTTGGAACCATTCGTGCCACTATAGTTTCCAGGAATACTTGCGATCTGTTGTACTCGGTATGTGCAGTTTGCTAAGTGTGTGACTTTTTCTGTGTGGTGTCGACAGCTAATATTGTTATACCCTGTTTATTTCTTGGCCATTCCAAGAAAATAAAAGCCTCAACATATATAGAGAGACTATATTTAACTGTACTTGTAAATGACTTTTTGGCATGAAATGCTTCAGTTTAGTGAGGTTCTCGTAGGGCTGAGAGAAGATTTCCAATCACGTGATTGTATGGTTGCCTGAGGTAACCTTGATGCAGCTACTGAAATGATGCATGATTGCTTTATTGAGATTGAGTATTTATAAAGTACAGTATAATGCATCACTAAAATGATAAAACCAGTCTGTAATTGCGAATTTTATGTAATATCTCATTGCCTGGTGATGTCTTATCATTGGAATTGTATTTGCAACTACATCTTTTTTTAAATGAGGGATTCTGCAGTCTCTGCAAGCAGTTGGTAAGTATGCAGCTGTGAGAAACATCAATATTACCCCCATTATATCATTATTATGTGGGGAAATACTTTTGAAATTTGTCAACAAAATTTAAATGGCTAATCTGATGCATATTATAAATATATGCCTATTATCGGATTTGAGACAATTTAATTACACAACCCATTTCTACTTTTTATCTCTCTCTTTAGTTCATGTGATCAGCAATCACATCCTGAAATAATCCACTTTGGTGTGGGTACTGTGATAATTAGTTTACTTTTTAAATTTTATGAATTATAAAGTCATAAATGTTCTAAATATTCTAAGGAATGGGTTAACCATCCTTAGACTATCAGAATGCATAAAACAGAAATAAATCTCCAAAGCCCTGTAGCGATATCACAAACATAATCCATACGTGATATAGTTAAGTGTACTGTGTGATAGTTGGTGGATACATGAGCTGGTGAATTTGTTGAGAATTTTATTCATCACAAACATTCTGGTGCATGGCAGAGGTACTTCAGATTAGAGTCAAGCCACTCCCAAACACAAGTAGTGAGCAAACGACTCCATCCAATGCAAGCAGGTGATGTAACACTGAACCATTTGATTTTTTTTTTAATTATCTATTGGCTTTAGCAAATAAAATACTCATTATATTGGGAGAAGGGTGTTGCAGGTTTACTAAAGGTTGCATCTGCTTAGTCATTAGCTAACAGCTTTACCACTGTTTACTCTTGTCTACAAGATAACGTTTGCCAAATGAGCAAATGATGATAAGCTCATGCTGATTTTATACCAATAGTTTGAAAGAAAAGTTGTCCATTTATTAAAACTTAAGGCTTTCAATTTAAATTTTCAACTGAAAATCATTACATTTTTCAAAGAAACTATGTACAAGAAGGAAATGCGATATAATTAAGATGCCATTTAAGTTTTAAAACTACTTATCTTTGGCTCCCGTGTGAGCGGAAATGTTCTCATTGTTTTATTTGAGCCTCTGTTGGTTGTGACATTTCTACTAAAGGTCTTCAAAAATGTCAATATTAATTGTACTTCAGTGCCATTTTGCCAATGATTATAATTTGTTTTAATGATGCCACCTTGTTGCTTTGTAAATTTCTTGAGCTGTATGTTATCCCACTCGCAGATGTTCATCATATGTAAATTGCCATTCACAACATAAAGTGCAAATAGATAATGAAGAAGCCATCGTGTGAAGGATTTGGCAAATCGTCTTTCAAGATGAAGTTACTTTGAAAAACTTAACCATTTGCAGAATGTTTAATTAAAACTAAGTAATATATTTTAAGATGTGTATAAATTGTATTTTTAATTTTGTACATTTATTTAGATTTGGGACTGCTTTGTTTCTAATACCAGGGATAGAGTAGCTACACACTGTATTACAGTCTTAACCCAACATTCTTGCTTTGCTCTATTTAGTTTTGTAGGCAATATTTGCCTGCCAAAAGAAAATCTCTGCATGTCTTGTTGGTAGTTGGGCCATTGGTTTGGTCTGAATTCAGTGTGCAATAATGATTATGAGTCCACGGACTAAATGCACTATGCATAATCAAAATTAAATAATGATTCTTATAAACTGTCATTGTACTTCACATTATCAGATTAACATTGTGAAGGACTGGCTGGCTATGTTTTATTTAATAAATTCTTCATTCTCGCAAACTGATTTGTTTCTGTTGCAACTGCACTTGTATAACATGGCAATGTCTTGGTGATCCAGAATGTCCCAGAGCACTCTTCCAATTATTCAATTAATTCCAAGGATTTCATCCCTGCAAGTTTATTCCATATTCTGTTTGGCGTGTCTATTTTTTTTCTCCAAATATTGTGTATACTGATTTGAGATGTTTTTTGACGTTTGCATACTTGCCATAGCGCAGAGGAATAAGAAACTACAGTACTTCCATGGTGGTATCCATCCAGACAGAGCACAGGATAATTTGTGCATGATTACCTATTGTGGCTAATATTCTGTTGCTTTGCAAAGAGGGTCTGTATTTTTGCTATAAAATAATTGCAATTCTGTATGGAAATGTGTCCAGGCCCAGGGTTTTATTTACCCACATCCCAAACTTGGTAAGGGTGCTGAGTGTCTAAGGCACTGCCATGTTACCCAGGGTATACAATAATGGCACTCGATCTTTCATTCAGAATCAAAATGGATATTAAAGAAAGCAAAGGGGAAGGCATCTTCTTGTTTGGTTAAAAACAAACATTCAAAGATGAAATAAGTAAAATGAACAATATCAGAGGTTGTGTAGGAAGGAGCTGCAGATGCTGGTTTGAATCGAAGATCAACAGAAAAAGCTGGAATAACTCAGCATTTCTGGGGAGAAGGAATGGGTAACGTTTTGGTTCGAGACCCTTCTTCACACTGAAATCAGAAGTTGATTGGCTCTTCAGCAGCTGGGACTTTGCTGGTTGTTCAGTTTTGGGGAGGTAGAGCTGAAGCTGAACCCTAGGTTAGCTGCATGCTCCTGGTTTATTATGCACAACAGGCTGTCCTCAAACAAATCACTTTGCTGTGAACATGCGCATGTCACAATTGCAAGCAGTGGGTACAGGCCAGTAAAACTGACCCAGACTATTGTGAAATTTGTAAAAGTTGTTGCTCATCATCATTATTCCTTTGGTTTGGTTCATTCTCAAATTGTGAAGTTCACTTTTGAATTGAAATATAGTACTTCAAATTTTTGAACATTCTCAAAAACAATCCAGTTATCCCCCACGTCCCTTTCTTAAATAATTGTTTGTTTTTTTTTAAAAAGTAATATAAAAAGAAGGAACTGCAGTTGCTGATTTATACCAAAGATAGACACAAAGTGTTGGAGTAACTCAGTGAGTCAGGCAGCACCTCTGGAGAAAATAAATAGGTGCCATTTTGGGTCAGGACGCATTTTAGAAGATTCTGCCTGACCTGCTGAGTCACTCCAGCACTTTGTGCCAATACTTAATTAAGTCTCCTAAATTCATATTGATTATGCTTGGACTTGTACTCAAGTACCATTAATTGGATAAGTATTTTGCTGCTCATTCTTTTACCAATCACTTTGAATCTGTCTCCTCCACTACTACCTATGCCAAATGTGCAACTATCCTTTTACCCCTGACTGGTAGCAGCATTTGATAGTGCACTGCATTCACTACACGTTGGGCTTCCATGTATGACCAGCTGCAGGTCGAAGGTGCTTGAAAAGCAGGATTTTAGTCTGCAAAAAGCAGTCTGTGCCAAACCTAATGCCAAGAACATCTATATCTACCTGCACATAATCCATATCCCTCGATGTGGATTACCAGTCTGAAGGCTTTCGACCCAAAACGTCACCCATTCCTTATCTCCAGAGATGCTGCTTGTCCCGCTGAGTTACTTCAGCATATTGTGTCTATCTCCCTCAGTAACCATATGCCTATCCAAAAGTCTCTTAAATGCTACTATCAAATCTGCCTTCACCACCACCCTGGCACGTCTTCCACGCACTAATTGCCCGCTGTGTAAAAAAAACTTGCCCTACATTAAACTTTGCCCCCCCACCTTAAAACTATGCCCTCTAGTGTTTGATTCTTTTTCCATCATGGGGAAAAAGGTCGATTACCCAACTATGCCTCTTAATATTACATTCAAGTTATATTTCCATCAGGTCTCTGCAACCTCCTGCATTTCAGAGAAAATCCAAAACCTCTCTGTAGCAAATACTCCATTATCCAAGTATCATTTGTAGTAAACCTCCTGTGCAACCTTAACAAAGCCTCAATGTCCATTCCGTCGTTGGTCCAGAGCCGCTAAATTAAAATCTTATAAAACTGATCATGACTTCCTAACTCTTAATACCCCGACCAATATACCATATGCCACCTATACCACTATAACTACCTGTGTTGCCTCTACTTGTGTTGGGACTTGGACCCGAAGATCCCTCTGTACATCAAAGCTTTTAAGGGTCATGCCATTGTGTATATTTTCCCCTTATATTTGACCTCCAGCGGGCAGCACCTCGCACTTGCTCAGACTAAATAAACTCCATTTAGTCTGCCATTTCTCCACCCATTTCCATATCCTTTTCTATATCCCAGTGTATACTTTGACAGCCTTGCGCATAGTTCGCGACCCCAGCAATCTTGGTGTCACCTGCAAAAACCTATATCCAACCTGTCTACGTTTACATCCGTGTCATTTATATGTCACAACTGCAGAGGTTGCTGGTCAAACATCTATTTCACTGTTCCAATGATGCACCACACATCTGCAGTATTTTGCCTTTCAATTAAATGTTAAGGGGAAAGAAAGTAAGTGAAAGTTGAAAATCTTTCAATTTTGATATGCATCAGATTTGTAAATATTTTATTACATTGGAGTTAAATATTTTCACTAAAGAACTAATTAACATAGGGACAATTAGTAAGTACTAGACCAAGTGGACCCAAACCTCTCCTGCATTGGTGCAGCACCCTGTCTTTCCCCCCCTCCCCCCCCCCCCCCACTCCATCCCCCTCAACCCTCCTTATCCTCCCTCCTTCACCCTCCCTCCCTCGGAGATAGATTTAAACTTTAAAATGTGAATAACGTAAAAATATATAACCGATTTCAATAAAACTACTTGCATTATCACTAAAGTGACGATGGTGAGCCTAAAATTGTCGCGCTGTCGTGCACCGTTTTAGCTGAAGTTCGATCACAAACAAACAAACAAGAATTTTAGTATATAGATGCAGTCAAGCTAAATTCTCACAAGTACTCTTTAGAAATTGATGGTCCAAAATCAGCTTTATTTCACAGTAGTTTCAGCCAAAGTTACACTGGTTTACAAATATTAATGGACTATATCAAAGATGAAACAATTCTTGAAGTAGCTGCATAGACAGGCTACTTAAATGTAGATGTCCATAAAGTGCTGTTCCTTTAAGATAAGGTTGCCGTTTCAGTGTAACCACTCCTGTTATGATTCCATTTTCCTCCTCTTGACCTTTGCTGAGATTCAAGAAAAAAAGAATTAATTGGCACAAGAAAATTTGGTTGATAGTAACAGTCACACCCAGAACACTGGTGTAAAGCTTTCCAGGTCACAGACCACTTGTCTGCCACTTTAGGGCTCGAAGGGCTGAATGGCCTACTCCTGCACCTATTGTCTATTTAAACAGCACACTAGGATTATTCTCATCCTTTAGTGCAAATGTATCTCAATTGCAGTATTAATGTTCCAAAATATATAGATTACGATTTTCAAAATTATCTTAGTCGCATAGTGGTAGAGCTACTGCCCAAAGCTTTGAGAAACACAAACAATTCACCTACTATCAGGTCTTCTCTTAACGCAACCAGAGTTGTTGTAGCAAGCTCCAGAGGAATCTGAGGAAAAATAGGAAGGGAAATTAGTATATGGGGAGAAAGATCAAAATAAGATAAACTGCAGGTTTACTGACTGGAATCAGATTTTATTCATCTTCATCTGTATCAGAAGTCTAACACGTGTAAAGAATCATCATTTCCAGTCAATGAAGACAGCAACTTGGGAAACAATTCACAAATATCCTAAACAGCCTCCACAAAATTCATAACTGCCCCCCATTTTCCTTCAATTTCAGCATTCATTCTTGGGAGGGGCTTACTTTTCTTTGTTCCAAAAAGAAAAACACAAAAAAAGTGCCCCTCTTCCCCCTGCCTGACCAACTACGTAGTTTTACGATTTTAAATATTTTATTTGGTAGCATGGTGTCTTTTCAGACACCAGTTTGGTCCCTTATCTTGAACCCAAGGGGAAAATAAATACACAAGAGACTGCTGATGCTCAAATCTTGAGCAAAAAAAACAAAGAGCTGCAGAAACTCAGCATGCCAGGCAGTATGTACAGAGGGAAATGTGCAGACAATAATTTGTGTCTTGTCCCACTCCACACACCGTCTGGCCTGGTGATTTCCAGCAAGCCAGCAGTTTACCCACCACAAAGGCGTTGGGAAACAATGTTCATCTCTTGCTCAAACTTCACAGAGCTGTAGCAACAAGGCACTGCAGATGCATGTTTGTAAAGGAAACTTATATATTTAAATTTACCCGTTCTAATGTTTCTTCCTCCTGCGGTTTTCGTAATTGCCAAGAGATTAAATTCTTAGATGTGAATTCATGACCTGGAAGAAAATGAATGTGTTAAATACTAGGAGAAGTAAAGTGAAGTAGCAGCGTGGGGGAGGGAATCAGATTGACTGGAATCAGACTCAGTTTGTCTTCAGTTGCATCAGAAGTCTAACACGTGTTTGAGGATCATCACATCCAGTCAATGGCCACACCGATTATAAACAGCCCCGTATACCAGCGCTTACTTCAAGTCCACAACCAGCCCCGTTTCCTTCAGTCACTCACCCGCTGTCCTCCACACTCAACCTGGAGACGGGACCATCAGCCGGTCCCCCTCGCCCCTCCGGGCCCCAAGCTGCAAAAGCAAACAACAGAACATTCTTCAATACCACCCCCCACAAGTCCCAATGCAAAGTCATGCCCATGACTATAGCTACTTCATTGCTTCACTAACACATTAAAGTGCAGCCGTGGTTAAATCAGAGAACAGCCGAGGCGATGCGGGCGGATTCACCGCGGTCAACCTCACCTCGTTCATCTCCAGCTATAAGAGACTTTCACAGTGAAATACTTCCTGCTTCAGCCGAAGAGCCAGCCGGATGCACTTGCATTTCCAGACGCATTTCGTGCGCTGCTAATCTGGACAGACGTTTGTGTCAGAGTTTTGGAAAGTTGCAGCGTCTGTGCGAGTCCAGAATCAACCTCGACTTAGAAAGAACGACAGACATTTTTTTGAAATTTCCCCAAATAATCTTTATTCGGAATTATAAAACATATACAAAACAAGAACAGTGCAAAAACTCTTCAGACATTCTCAGCCTTTTAGAGTCAAGAGAGTGTTTTACTGCCGTGTGTCCCAGATAGAACAATGAAATTCTTACTTGCAGCAGCACGACAGAATATGTAAACGTTGCACATTGTAAACAATATAATAAACAAGAGATACACAAACACATACAGACATATATATATCAACTCCATTCAAGGACCCAAACAGTCTTTCCAGGTGAGACAGAGGTTCACCTGCACCTCCTCCAACCTCATCTATTGCATCCGCTCCTCCAGATGTCAACTTCTTCACATCAGCGAAACCAAACGCAGGCTCGGCAATCGTTTCGCTCAACACCTTCGCTCAGTCCGCCTTAACCAACCTGATCTCCCGGTGGCTGAGCACTTCAACTCCCCCTCCCACTCCTAGTCTGACCTTTCTGTCATGGGCCTCCTCCAGTGCCATAGTGAGGCCCACCGGAAATTGGAGGAACAGCACCTCATATTTCGCTTGGGCAGCTTGCAGCCCAGTGGTATGAACATTGACTTCTCCAACTTTAGATCGTTTCTGTCCCTCTCTTCCCCTCCCCCTTCCCAGTTCTCCCTCTATCTTCCTGTCTCCACCTACATCCTTCCTTTGTTCCGCCCCCTGACATCAGTCTGAAGAAGGGTCTCGACCCGAAACGTCACCCATTCCTTCTCTCCCGAGATGCTGCCTGACCTGATGAGTTACTCCAGCATTTTGTGAATAAATACCTTCGATTTGTACCAGCATCTACAATTATTTTCTTATATATATCTATATATATCTATATATATCTATATCTTATATATATCTATATATCTATATATATATATATAAATTATATATATACATACACACACGCACACATACAAAAAACACAACAATATTAGCGCAATAATAACAATAATAGTCTATTGTAGTTCAGAGCTTATTTGAGGTTGTAGTGTTTAATAGCCTGATAGCTGTAGGGAAGAAGCTGTTCCTGAACCTGGACTTTACAGTTTTCAGGCTCCTGTACCTTCTTCCCGATGGCAGGAGTGAAATGAGTGTATGGCCAGGGTGGTGTGGGTCCCTGACAATGCTGGCTGCCTTTTTGAGGCAGCGACTCCGGTTGGCGGTAACTATCCTTAAACCAAGTACCCTTGCCACTCTTGTGGCCTCCTGAGGTGATATCTCTTCTCTAGTAGAAATTCCTAGGAGTCAATATCACCAACAACTTCTCCTGGACCACCCATATTGAACCAACGACTAAGAAAGCACACCAACGCCTCTACTTCCTTAGAGGGCTTAGGAAGTTTGGCATGTTTCGCGAATAACATATAATCCTCCAACATTTTCACCACCTCCAATGGGATCCCACTACTGGCCACATCTTCCCATCTCCTCCCCTTTCTGCTTTCTGCAGAGACCTTTCCCTCCGAAACTCCCTGGTCAACTCGTCCCTTCCCACCCAAACCACCCCCTCCCCGGTACTTTCACCTGCAACCGCAGGAGATGCAATACCTGTCCCTTTACCTCCCCCCTCGACTCCATCCAAGGACCCAAGCAGTCTTTCCAGGTGAGGCAGAGGTTCACCTGCACCTCCTCCAACCTCATCTATTGTATCCGCTGTTCCAGGTGTCAATTTCTCTACACTGGCGAGACCAGGCGCAGGCTCGGCGATCGTTTTGCTGAACACCTTCGCTCAGTCCGTCTTAATCTACTTGATCTCCTGGTGGCCCAGTACTTCAATTCCCCCCCTCCCATTCCCAATCTGACCTTTCTGTCCTGGGCCTCTATTGCCAGAGTGAGGCCCAGCGCAAATTGAAGGAACAGCACATCATATTTTGCTTGGGTAGTTTACACCCCAGTGGTATGAACATTGACTTCTCTACAAATAGTCCCTACAAAAATTTTCTTTTTGTGCACAACCCGCAGGCATTGCCACTTTCATTTCACTGCACATCGTGTATGTGTATGTGACAAATAAATTTGACTTGACTTGACTTGACTTGCTTTCCCTCTCTATCCCCTCACCCTTCCCAGTTCTCCCACTAGTCTTCCTGTCTCCAACTACATTCCATCTTTGTCCTGCCCCCTCCCCTGACATCAGTCTGAAGAAGGGTCTCGACCCGAAATGTCACCCATTCCTTCTCTCCCGAGATGCTGTCTGACCCGCTGAGTTACTCCAGCATTTTGTGTCTATCTTCCCAGTTGTTATCAGGCAACTGAATCATCCTACCACAACCAGAGAGCAGTGCTAAACTACTATCTACCTCTTTGATGACCCTCGGACTATCCTTGATCAGACTTTGCTGGCTTTGCCTTGCACTAAACGTTATTCCCTTATCATGTATCTATGCACTGTAAATGGATCTATTGTAATCATGTTTTGTCTTTCTGCTGACTGGTTAGCATGCAACAAAAGCATTTCACTGAACCTCAGTATACGTGACAATAAACTAAACTGAAACTAAACTGAGGTGAAGTTTTTGATCGAGGCCCTTCTTCAGACTGAGTCAGGGGAAAGGGGAACAAGAGATAGAAATGGCACCCAGAACAAATGAATGAAAGGTGTGCATTTAATACTGATTGATCAAGCAGTTTGCAGCTTATCAAATAACATTTAATAGCTGCAACATGTAAAATAGTCAAGGCAAATTTCTTCCCCATTTGTATTCTTGCTCTCCACACCCTCACTGGTACAGGGGAAATGATGCTGCAAATAAGAGATGCGAGAATGCAAAGGTTGATTATTTAAATTATTGTAATATAAGATGAATTCTTACTGCTGTAACATGTATATTAAGAATATAGAGTATATAGTAAGAAGTAATATATATAGACCATAGAACAATGCAGCACAGGAAAAGGCCCTTCTGCCCACATTGTCTGTGCAAAACGTAACGCCACATTAATCAAGTGATTTGGACAAGGAGATTGAAGGCTTTGTGGCCAAGTTTGCAAATGATGCTAAGATAGGTGGAAGGGCAGGCAGTGTCGAGGAAGCAATGACTCTGCAGAGTGTGCCATTGTATGTTTGTGTGCCATTAGACAATAGACAATAGGTGCAGGAGGAGGCCATTCGGCCCTTCGAGCCAGCACCGCCATTCAATGTGATCATGGCTGATCATTCTCAATCAGTACCCCGTTCCTGCCTTCTCCCCATATCCTTAAGAGCTCTATCTAGCTCTCTCTTGAATGCATTCAGAGAATTGGCCTCCACTGCCTTCTGAGGCAGAGAATTCCACAGATTCACAACTCTCTGACTGAAAAAGTTTTTCCTCATCTCAGTTCTAAATGGCCTACCCCTTATTCTTAAACTGTGGCCCCTTGTTCTGGACTCCCCCAACACTGTGAACATGTTTCCTGCCTCTAACATGTCCAACCCCTTAATAATCTTATACGTTTCGATAGGATTTCCTCTCATCCTTCTAAATTCCAGTGTATACAAGCCTACGTTGTATGTTCATTTCTTAGTACCTGAACTGATGTACAGCACTTTGGTCAACGTGGGTTGTTTTTAAATGTGCTATACAAATAAAATTGACTTGACTTGACTTGACTTGCAGAAGAACTTGGACAGGTTAGGAGAGTGGGCAGAGAACTGGCAGATGAAATTCAGCGTAGCAAAGTGCATTATCATGCATTTTAGTAATAAGAATAAAGGCGCAGATTATTTTCTAAATGGGGAGAGAATCCAGAAATCGGAGGTGCAAAGGGACTTAGGAGTGCTGGTGCAGGACTCCCAAAATGTTTATTTGGGAGATAAACATTTTGTTTAACAAAAGTTTCGTTGACTCGTAATAAGGAAGGCAAATTCAATGCTAGCATTTAGAATCAGAATCAGAATCATAATAAATTTATTGGCCAAGTATGTATACATACAAGGAATTTGATTTGGTGCTTTGCTCACACATGGTTAAAACACGACATACAGCAGACAATTAAAAATAAAACATTATAATTTAAACTTGTGAAAATAAAGTACCAGAGTAAAAAGAGGCTACAGGTTTTTTGGCTGTTGAGTAGAGCTACTGCTCATGGGAAAAAGCTGTTTTATTGTTATTTCAAGAGGACTGGAATAACTGAAAAAACAAAGATGTAATGCTGAGGCTCTATAAGGCGCTGGTCAGGCCACATTTGGAGTATAGTGAGAAAATTTGAGCCGGTATCTGAGGAAGGATGTGCTGGCTCTGGAAAGGTTCCAGAGGAGGTTTACAATAATGATCCCAGGAATGCGTGGGTTAGCATATGATGAGCGCTTGACAGCACTGGGCTTCTACTCACTGGAGTTTAGAAGGTTAATGGGGACCTCATTGAAACTTACAGAATAATGAAAGGCATAGATAGAGTGGATGTGGAAAGGATGTTTCCACCGGTGGGAGAGTCTAGGACCAGAGGTCAGAGCCTCAGAATTAAGGGGCGCTCTTTTAGAAAGGAGGTGAGGAGGAACTTCTTTAGTTAGAGGGTAGTTAATCTGTGGAACTCTTTGCCACAGAGGGCTGTAGAGGCCAAGTCAGTGGATATATTTAAGGCAGTGATAGACAAATGTTTGATTAGAATGGGTGTCAAGGGTTATGGGGAGAAGGCAGGAACATGGGATAAGGAGGCAGAGATCAGCCATGATTGAATGGCGGAGTAGACTTGACGGGCCAAATGGCCTAATTCTACTCCGATAACTTGTGAACTTGTGAATCTCTTTTGCCTGCATGTGATCCATAACCCTCCATTCCCTGCATACACAAGCATCTAACTAAAAGCCTCTTAAGTATCTGCTTCCAATACCACCCCTGGCAGAGGATTCCAGGCATCAAATGCCTTAGAAACATAGAAACATAGAAAATAGGTGCAGGAGTAGGCCATTCGGACCTTCGAGCCTGCACCGCCATTCAATATGATCATGGCTGATCATCCAACTCAGTATCCCGTACCTGCCTTCTCTCCATACCCCTTGATCCCTTTAGCCACAAGGGCCACATCTAACTCCCTCTTAAATATAGCCAATGAACTGGCCTCAACTACCTTCTGTGGCAGAGAATTCCACAGATTCACCACTCTCTGTGTGAAAAAAACTTTCTCATCTCGGTCCTAAAAGACTTCCCCCTTATCCTTAAACTGTGACCCCTTGTTCTGGACTTCCCCAACATCGGGAACTATCTTCCTGCATCTAGCCTGTCCAACCCCTTAAGAATTTTGTAAGTTTCTATAAGATCCCCCCTCAATCTTCTAAATTCCAGCGAGTACAAGCCGAGTCTATCCAGTCTTTCTTCATATGAAAGTCCTGCCATCCCAGGAATCAATCTGGTGAACCTTCTCTGTACTCCCTCTATGGCAAGAATGTCTCACCAATGCCCTGTACAACTGCAGCAGAACCTTCCTGCTCCTATACTCAAATCCCCTCGCTATGAATGCCAACATACCATTCACTTTCTTCACTGCCTGCTGCACCTGCACCTGCGCCTTATACTTGAAAGGAAAGATAGCCATGATTAGAGATTATGGTCACAATCAAACAAGCCACGATCTTGCAAAGTGCGGAGCAGATGTCACTCCTACTCGAGTCCAGGTGCACAAGGAAGGCGTGCAGCAACCCATAAATAAATAAATGAACAAAAAGCCCGCAAGGTCAAGCACCTTCTGCCTCACAGTTGACAGACTATTGACCTCCTAACCCACGTAACTGGAGCACATCCAAGGCACTCTCGACCCTGATACAACACAATCAAATTCAAAACACAAAATGCCGGAGGAACTCAGTGGGTCAAGTAATACCTGTCCATTGGAGCCTGTCCATTGTTGATTGATTGAATGATACAGTGTGGAAACAGGACCTTCGGCCCACCGGGTCCATGCCGATCATTGATCACCCGTTCATACCAGTTCTATGCTATCCAACTTGCTCATCCACTCACTACACAATCCAAACCCACATGTCCTTGAGATGTGGGAGCCAACCAGATCACCTGGGGGAAACCCAAGCAGTCACAGGGGGAACGTGCAAACTCCACACAGACAGTACCCGAGGTCAGGATCGAACCCGTGTCCCTGGCGCCGTGAGGCAGCAATTCTACCAGCTGCGCCACCGTACTACAACACTTGATTTCCCTCCACAGATGCTGCCCGATCTGCTGAGTTCCCCCAGCACTTTGTGTTTAGCTCAAGATTCCAGCGTCTGCAGGTTTTTGGTGTCTCCACGTCAATCACGGTGATGGGGGCGGGGTCTTCTATGCCACTACTCGCCCCGCCCCCTTGCCGATTGACCCCGCCCCCTGTCGGTGATTGACGGACTGGATCCCCCCCCCCCCCCCACGCCCGCGATGACGCGTGTGGTTGACTGCCCCGCCCCCCCCCCCCCCCCGCCCCCGCGGTCGCCGACTCCGCCCCCTGTCCGTGACGGACGGACGGCCAGCCCCGCCCTTGCCGACCACGCCCCATGTCCGTGACGGACGGACGGCCAGCCCCGCCCTCCCCGACCCCATCCTGCCCGGCGGAGCGGGGCCGCCGAGTGACGGCGGGCGTCGGCAGAGCCGCCTGCAGTCGCGGCGCGGCGAGGCCATGGCCGGGTTCAGCGGAGACTCGTTGCTGCTGCCCGCCCGCATCCTCATGTTGTTGTTGTTGTTGACGGCGGGGCAGGTGAGTGTGAGGGCGGCGCGAGGGGGCGGTTGAAGCCGCCGGCGGCGGGACGGGCATCCACTAGGCCCGGTGGTGGCGGTTGCGGTGGAGCTGGCGGTGATGGTGGAGCTGGCGGGTGATGATGGAGCTGGCGGTGATGATGGAGCTGGCGGTGATGGTGGAGCTGGCGGGTGATGGTGGAGCTGGCGGGTGATGATGGAGCTGGCGGGTGATGGTGGAGCTGGCGGTGATGGTGGAGCTGGCGGTGATGGTGGAGCTGGCGGGTGATGGTGGAGCTGGCGGTGATGGTGGAGCTGGCGGTGATGGTGGAGCTGGCGGGGCGGTGGGCCGCTCCTCCACTCAGCCTGGCTGAAGGGGAAAGTCTGAGAGAGAGAGAGGAAAAAAAAAGACTCCCCCTGGCCTGGCCTCCATCCATCAGCCGGATAACGCTGAGGATTTGTACGAAAGGGAGTTGTCAGTCGGGTGAGACAAGTGTGTGTGTGTGGAGAGGAACTGTCCAGATGTTGGTTTACACCGAAGATAGACACGAAAATGCTGGAGAAACTCGGCGGGTCAGGCAGCATCTACTCTGGAGAGAATGAATAGGTGACTCTCTTCACTGAAGAAGGGTCTCGACCCGAAACGTCACCCATTCCTTCTCCCCTGAGATGCTACCTGACCCGCTGAGTTACTCCAGCATTTTGTGAATAAATACCTTAGATTTATACCAGCATCTGCAGTTATTTTCTTATATTCTTCTCTGAAGAAGCGTCTCGACCCGAAAATGTCACCAATTCCAGGCTTTTCTCCAGAGATGCTTGCTGCCTGACCCGCTGTGAGCTACTCCAGCATTTTTGTGCCCATCTTTGATAAGGAAAGTAATTGTCCTCTGTGGCAGGGTGACAGGCCGTGTCCGCATTTGAGTTATCGTCTTTAATTCATCGAGAGTATTGTGTGTAATTCTGTTCGCCCCATTGCAGGCTTTGGAAAGAGTTCTGAAAAGGTTTACAAGGGTGCTGACACAAGGAACTGCAGATGTTGGCTTACAAAAAAAAGTCACACAGTGCTGGAGTTTAGTTTTAGTGTTAGAGATGCAGCCCCTCGGCCCACTGTGTCTGTGCCCACCGGCGATCCCTGCACACTAACACTATCCTACACAATTTACAATATTACCAGGTCAATTTGCCTACAAGCTTGTATGCCTTTGGAGTGTGGGAGGGAGCCGGAGCACCCGGAGAAAACCCACGCAGGTCACGGGGAGAACGTACAAACTTTGTACAAACAGCACCTGTAGTCAGGATTGAACCTGTGTTTCTGGTGCTGTAAGGCAGCAACTTCTACCGCTGTGCCACCATACCACTCAGTGGGTCAGGCAGCATTTGTGGAGAATGTAGACAAGTGACGTTTCAGATAGGTGATGTTTCCTGTTTGGATCTTTCTTCAGACCCTTCATTCTAAAAAAACATTAGGTATGTAGGTTAATTGGCTGGGTAAATGTAAAAATTGTCCCTAGTGGGTGTGGGATACTGTTAATGTGCGGGGATTGCTGGGCGGCGCGGACTTGGTGGGCCGAAAAGGCCTGTTTCCGGCTGTATATATATGATATGATATCCATATTGTCCAGAGATGCTGCCTAACCCGCTGTTACTCCAGCACTTTGTGTCTTTTTTACCAGAATGCTGCCTGAATTAGAGGGGATTTGCTACAAGGAGACGGACAAACTCGAATTGTTTCTTCTGGAATGTTGGGGGTTGAGAGGAGATCTGATAGGTTTAAAATTATGGGAGGCATAGATAGGGTAGACCCAGGGTGGAAATGTCAATGACAAGAGGCATAGCTTTAAGATGACAGGGGCAAAGTTTAAAGGAGATGTGCAGGACAAGTTTATTTGTACAGAGAGTGGTGAGTGCCTGGAATGCTTTGCCAGGCAGGGTGGTGGAACAGATACGATAGTGGCGTTTGAGGCTTTTGGATAGGCAGATGGATCTGCAAGATATGGAGGGATATAGATCACGTGCAAGTAGAGGAGATTAGTGTATATTTGCATCATGCTCGGCACAGATATTGTGGTGTGAAGGGTCTGCTCTGATGCTGTACTGTTCGATCAGTCAGTCTTAATTCGCTGGATGTGTATGATGCAACAAAGTAAAACTCAGTAAAGGAGGAAAAAAGGATTGATTAAGAAAGTTAAAAGAGGGCAAACTTGCAGAGAAAATTAAAATTCACTGGGTTTAGGTTCAGGTTTATTATTGTCATGTGTACCAAGGTACAGTGAAAAACTTTGTTTTGCATGCTGTCTAATCAAATCAGATAATACTATACATAAATACAATCAAGCCGAGCTGGAGTTTAGAAGGATGAGAGGGGATCTTATAGAGACGTATAAAATTATGAAAGGACTGGACAAGCTAGATGCAGGAAAAATGTTGCCAATGTTGGGGGAGTCCAGAACCAGGGGCCACAGTCTAAGAATAAAGTGGAGGCCATTTAAAACTGAGGTGAGAAAAAAACTATTTCACCCAGAGAGTTGTGAATTTGTGGAATTCTCTGCCACAGAAGGCAGTGGAGGCCAACTCACTGGATGAATTTAAAAGAGAGTTAGATAGAGCTCTAGGGACTAGTGGAATCAAGGGATATGGGGAGAAAGCAGGCACAGGTTACTGATTATGGATGATCAGCCATGATCATAATGAATGGCGGTGCAGGCTCAATGGGCCAATGGCCTCCTCCTGCACCTATTTTCTATGTTTCTATGAACTCAAATACAATAGGGAGAGCGAAGAGCAAGATACAGAGTGCAGAATACAGTTCTTAGTGTTGTAATGCAACAGTTCCAGTGACAAAAGTCCAATGTCTGTAAAGGGGTGGAGGTGAATTGGACAGTAGGTTAGCTCGCTATGAAACCTTCCACAGATACACAAAGTAAAAAAGATGAGTGGAAACTAATGTGGTTTCCTTAAATTGAAAATTGAGGGAATTTATAATGGGGAGCCTGACATTGGCAGTGGGGAAAATGCTGGAAGATAGACACAAAATGCTGGAGTAACTCAGCGGGTCAGGCAGCATCTCTGGAGAGAAGGAATGGGTGACGTTTTGGGCCGAGACCCTTCTTCAGAAAAGACTGAAGAGTCTGTTATAAGAGTCTTCTGTTATAACAGAAGAGTCTGTTATAGAGTCTGTTATAAAAGATGCATTACCAGAGCAGTGAATAGGAATGAATACGTTTATTGGCCAAGTATGCATATACAAGGAATGTGCCTTGGTGCTCCGCTCACAAATGACAACACAAACATATGTTAACAATTAAGAATAAAGCATAAACATATCAAAACAATAAGGATACACCATTACGGTCTAAACATGTGGGTGAAAATAAACCAGAGCAAAAAAGAGACTACAGACTTTGGTTATTGAGTAGAACTATCACTCGTGAATAAAAGCTGTTTTTATGTCTGGCTGTGGCTGCTTTGACAGTCCGGAGTCGCCGACCAGAAGGAAGTGATTCGAAGAGTTTGTGGCCAGGGTGAGAGGGACATCATGCTTGACAAATGTACTGGATTTCTTTTGATGATGTATAAATGAGGGAGAACTAGTTGATGTGGTATATTTGGCCTTCCAGAAGGTTTTCAGTAAAGTCTCACATAAGTGATTGGTGCTCTAGATGAAAGCACCAAGGATTGGGGGTAAGGTGACACAGATAATGGGCTGGCTGCCCAACTGAAAAGGGAATTGGACGAAGCAGGCCATTTTCCGAGTGGGAGGCTTTGACTGGTTGAATACCACAGAAATTAGTGCTGGAACCCCAGCTACTCACTATATATTAATGATGAGGGAATTAAATTCCCAGTTATAGGTGATGCAAAGCTGCGTGGGAGTGTAAACTATCAGAAGGTTATGGTGAAGTGATGAAAGTAAGTGTGCAGGTGTGGTAAGAGGTAAAAAGGCAATGGTTTCTTGTCCTTCATAGTCAGAGGACTCCAGTGCAGGAGCAGGCGAAATGTTGCAGCTATCATACCTATATCTTGAGTATTGTGCGCAGTTGTGCCATAGAGTCACACACCCCAGAAACAGGCGCTTCGGCCCAACTTGTCCATGCCAACTAAGATGCCCCATCAAAGCTCATCCCATTTGCATGAATTTGCTCCGTATCCCTCTAAACCTTTCCTATCCATGTACCTGTCCAAGTGTTTTTTAATTGTTGCTATAGTATCTGCTCAACTCTCAGCTTATTCCATAGATTCACCACCCTCTCAGTGAAAAGTTGCTTCTCAGGTTCCTATAAAATCTTCCCCTCTCACGTGTCCTCCTTTCCTAAGGATATTCTTGCTGTGTAGGGAATGCATTTAAGATTCATCAGACTGGCTCACAATTGTATGCACAGAAATAGGTCCTTCAGCCCACTTGTTCATGCCAGCCACAAGTGCCCAGCTATACTAATCCTATTATCCAGGACGAGGGCAGCAGACGTCTACGTTGTGCTGATTTGAGATGCTTGTCCAGGTGCAGCCTAAATATCGTGAGATTCTCTGCCATCCTCGCCCCTTCCATGATGGGATGGCGGGGTGGATGTGTGAGGTGATTTAGTTCAATTAGGCTCAGAATTTCAGAAAAATGAGAGGGAATCCTGCAGAAAACTCTAACCAGACTAAACAAATTAATGCGGGAAGGAGTGGATACGAAAGTGGGATAACGTAGAACTAGTATTAATGGGTGATTGATTGTTGGCATGGCCTCGGTGGGCCAAAGGGCCAGTTTCTACACTGTATCTTTCAATCAATTTGAACTTCATGTCGTGAAAAAAAAAGAAATTATTCATTTTTCATTAAATAAAAATTGGCTTGATGGCTGAACAATATATTTGTTTGCTACTCCTACCTGGGATAATAATCAGGATAATCTGACTACGTTTACCATGGGGAAGGAATAACAAAGTATCCAGTGAATCCTTGTGGGAATATAAGCACAGTTAAATAACCTACTGACATTTATAAAACAACACATGATGAATGATCTCTTGATTGTGGTAATGACACTAATTGGTCAATACCCCATCAGAGAAAGAAGATTGACAGCAGAGAAAGTTGGTGGGGGATGGAGGGGGGTGGGAATCATTTGAAGAGCAACTTGTGGTTTCTTTCCCAAGCAAACGGTATATTCTGTGAGCATTGCATTTCGATCTCATGGTGGAAGGTTTGTCCACTTGTTTCCATGATCCTCTTTTGAGAAGGCACCCGGTGGTCTGCTGCTCGTATGAATGCCAAGAGATGTGCAAGGTTGGTATTCAGAAACCAAGTGCTTAGTTTTTCCCCTTGGTGCCTCAGGCGAACTTTGAAAGAGCTTTGGCCCACTGGTGACTGAACAACCAACAGCCACGGCCATCTTTTTAATGAGGAAATTCACCTCGACTATCTTGTCAGCGTCTAGTAGCACCCCAAGACAATGCCGCCCATGACAGTGTGGCCAACTACAATGCCTACTCGATCCAACTCGGTTTGCCCACATTACCACTGTTGTCGACCCGATCAATAACAACGATGAGACAACATAGAAACATAGAACATAGAACATAGAAACATAGAAAATAGGTGCAGGAGTAGGCCATTTGGCCCTTCGATCCTGCACCGCCATTCAATATGATCATGGCTGATCATCTAGCTCAGTAACCTGTACCTGCCTTCTCTCCATACCCCCTGATCCCTTTAGCCATAAGGGCCACATCTAACTCCCTCTTAAATATAGCCAATGAACTGGCCTCAACTACCTTCTGCGGCAGAGAATTCCACAGACTCACCACTCTCTGTGAAGAAATGTTTTCTCATCTCGGTCCTAAAAGACTTCCCCCTTATCCTTAAGCTGTGACCCCTGGTTCTGGACTTCCCCAACATCGGGAACAATCTTCCCGCACCTAGCCTCTCCAACCCCTTAAGAATTTTATGTGTTTCAATAAGATCCCCCCTCAGTCTTCTAAATTCCAGCGAGTATAAGCCCAGTCTATCCAGTCTTTCTTCATATGAAAGTCCTGCCATCCCAGGGATCAATCTGGTGAACCTTCTCTGTACTCCCTCTAAGACATAAGGGAAGGCGGCTGAGAATCCAGATCATGGTATCAGGACACCAATCAACCCCCTAACGTCAGTAAGATGAAAGAGTTGGTTGTTAACCTAAGGAAGCGAGGGATGAACACAATCAACTTCATCAATGGAAGAAGAAACATAGAAAATAGGTGCAGGAGTAGGCCATTCGGCCATTCGAGCCAGCACTGTCTTTCAATATGATCATGGCTGATCATCAAAAATCAGCACCCTCTTCTGGCTTTTTCCTCATATCCATTGATTCCCTTAGCCCTAAGGGCTAAATCTAACTCTCTCTTGAAAACATCCAGTGAATTGGCCTCCATTGCCTTCTGTGGCAGAGAATTCCACAGATTCACAACTCTCTGGGTAAAAAAGTTTTTCCTCGTCTCAGTCCTAAATGGCCTACACCTTATTCTTAAACTGTGACCCCTGGTTCTGGACTTCCCCAACATCGGGAACATTTTTTCTGCATCTACCCTGTCCAATCCTCTAAGAATTTTATATGTTTCTATAAGATCCCCTCTCATCCTTCTAAATTCCAGCGAATACAAGCCCAGTCGACCCATTCTTTCATCATACGTTAGTCCTACCATCCCGGGAATTAACCTGGTGAATCTATGCTGCACTCCATCAATGGCAATAACGTCCTTCCTCAAATTAGGAGACCAAAATTGCACACAATACTCCAGGTGCGGTCTTACCTGGGCTCTGTACAACTGCAATAGGACTTCCTTGCTCCTAAACTCAAATTCTCTTGCAATGAAGGCCAACATGCTATTTATTCATTGGCTTTCTGTACCTGCATGCTTACTTTCAGTGACTGATGTACAAGCACACCCAGGTCTCGTTGCACTTCCCCTTCTCCTAATCTGACACCATTCAGATAATAATCTGCCTTCCTGTTCTTGCCACCAAAGTGGATAGCCTCACATTTATCCACATTATACTGCATCTGCCATGCTTCTGCCCACTCACCCAACCTATCCAAGTCACCCTGCAGCTTCATAGCATCCTCCTTGCAGCTCACACTGCGTGAGTCTCCTGAAGAAGGGTTTCAGGCCGAAACATCACCTATTCCTTTTTTCCAGAGATGCTGCCTGACCTACTGAGGTATGCCAGCATTTTGTGTCCTTCTTCATCAAGGGAGCTGCTCCAGGCATCCATATCACCAGCAACCTAACCTGGTGCCTTCACACAGATGCAGTGATCAAGAAAGCGCATCAGTGTACACTCAGCATGTCCACGAGCATTCTCTCAAACTTCTGCAGATGTGCTGTAGAAAGTATTCAGATGGGATGCATCTTACCTGTGTATGGTAACTGCTCTGCTTTTGACTGCCTGAACGTGCTGAGAGTGGTGAACACAGCCCAGTCCATCAAACGCTCATCACTTCCTTCCATCCAGTCCATCCTCAGTGCATTGCATCAGGAAGACTGACTGGAACTATCGCCAAGGATGCCTGTCACCATGGCTATTCTCTTTTCCCTCCCATCTTCTGAGAGAAGATCTATGATCTTGAACACTCAAGACATCCAGACGAGAACATCTTCTTCCTCACTGCGATCCACCTCCTGAACCAACCTCTTTCATACTCCATACCCAGAGCTCCTGCCACGCACTCCTGCCCTCAACTCTGCCTCATTTGGCTATTCTGTTATTGTACCTTAATGGCTTTTGTGTGCTAATTAGACTTGCTGTACAATCTTGCACCATTTTGCAGTTTTGCACTCATCTTTTTTTTATTGTTGTGTTTATCATTACTGTGTGTGTACTGATAGCTCTGTGAGCTTCATGGGAATTATGCACCCTGGTCTGTATGGCAATAAACTATTCTGATCTGTATCTGAACTTGGGACTTGTTTTAAGCTTTTAGTATTAGCAGTGATGTTTTTGCATCTGTCCTGCAGCTATTGAGACACAGTAACCCTCGTCAGCTAGACTCTCATGGAACCATAGTTGCTTAATATTTAATTTGCTGATTGCACTACTGGTCTGTTTGTGGGCCTTTGAAGGTTTGGCAGTACAGTGGAAATAGAAAACATTTGTGTTGCACGGTTAGTCTTTGTTACATATTTAAAACATTTTCAGTTTGTTAATTAGTGTCATCAGTTCAATAGACAATAGACAATAGGTGCAGGAGTAGGCCATTCGGTCCTTCAAGCCAGCACCACCATTCAATGTGATCATGGCTGATCATTCTCAATCAGTACCCCGTTCCTGCCTTCTCCCCATACCCCCTGACTCCGCTATCCGTAAGAGCTCTATCTAGCTCTCTCTTGAATGCATTCAGAGAATTGGCCTCCACTGCCTTCTGAGGCAGAGAATTCCACAGATTCACAACTCTCTGACTGAAAAAGTTTTTCCTAATCTCCGTTCTAAATGGCCTACCCCTTATTCTTAAACTGTGGCCCCTGGTTCTGGACTCCCCCAACATTGGGAACATGTTTTCTGCCTCTAACGTGTCCAACCCCTTAATAATCTTATACGTTTCGATAAGATCCCCTCTCATCCTTCTAAATTCCAGTGTATACAAGCCTAGTGAATCCAGTCTTTCATTAGTTCCAGGAGCAGAATCGGGCCAGTTAGCCCATTGAGTCTACTCCACCTTTAAATCATGGCTGATCTATCTTTCCCTCTCAACCCCATTCTGCTGCCTTCTCCTCATAATCCCTGACACACGAACTAATCATGAATTATGAATCTGTCAATCTCCACCTTAAAAAAAAAAATCCATTGACTTGGCTTCCACAGCTGTCTGTGGCAATCAATTTCACAGATTCACCACCCTCTGACTAAAGAAATTCTTCCTTTCTAAAGATACATCCTATTATTCGGAGGCAATGGCCTCTGGTCCTAGACTCTCCCACTAGGTTCAAATGCTTGTTCAGCTGGTCCTTAAGGTTGCGCTGAAATTTCTTCATTGTGAATGCTTTGACAGGGGCAGGGGCTTTGACCTAAATTGTTAATTCCCTTTCTCCTTCCACAGAAACTGCCAGACTAGTGTGTTTGCAACACTTGCTGCAGAGAAATATTCCCGTCATCTCCCTTTTCTGTTCACTGTTGTTGTGCCATTCTGTTTTCCAGTTTTGTAGATAACGTAACTTAAGCAGCTCAGAAGTGACCTTGATGGGGCATAGTTGCAGAATAAGCAGCCAAGATTGTGATGAGTTAGAATTTCTTGCTTCCTGTAGGGTTGAGAAGTCATTGAATTTGCTACCACCGAGAACTGTCAAGGCCATCACTGAATGTATTCATAGCTAAGAGATGGATGATTGGACCATGACAGGGTGAGGGGTAATGGAGAGCAGGCAGGAAAGTGAAAACAAGACCAAGATCAGGTTATTGTGATTTTAATGGACAGTGGAGGAGAGACCATTTGCCTTACCTCTCCTAGCCTTTGTCTTCCACATTTACTCATTTTTTTCCAAACGTGATATTAAAGACAGTTAATACAGTTTTCTTATCAGAAATAAAATTTTCCGTTTGACAATATTTTGCATCAGATTAATACTTCAAAGGAAGTCTGTGGTCTGTGAATTGGTAGAACAGGCACACTCAGTTCTGCTAAAGGCAGAGAAGGCACAGTATACTGATTTTATTTATATGATGAATTTATTGTCAAAAAGCACACTCCTGACCAAGCGTAACATTTGCCAGGTGAGTGCTTGTTACCTCTTATTGTGTAGGATCTCTTGGCCAAGTACAGCAATTTATGCAAAACTTTTGCTTAATCATAATGTGTTCCCTCAATTATTTTTTATTTGCGTTTGTTACAGATAATCTCTCACCATTGTTACCGAGAGCTTTCAAAAAGTCTAATTGGTCTTATTGTGCTTGATGCAAGCATGACATTCCTTGGAAGTTGGTCTATTTTATCAGGATCAAATTTTGGTTGAACTTGAGAAATAATGCATTGGCGATGGACAAAATAGCAGCTGAAGGTTTTGAAACAAAGACAAATAATCCTGGAAAAAATGTCATGCTGTAGGTTTTCTGTTTAATTGGTGTGCATTTGCATGTGCCCGTGGTAGGTGGAGATATTTTTCTTACTATTAAATGAAGATATATTCCGTCTACTATCCTAGCTATTGTGATATTGTTTTCCTTTGGTGCTCTGCATCAGCCCATATAGCTCTTATAGTACAAAGCACAAAGTGCTGGGGGGGAACTCGGTGGATCAGGCAGCATCTGGGGAGGGAAATAGGAGAAATGTGAGGTATTGGATTTTGGGAAGTCTTAACATGGGCAGGACCTTCACAGTGAATGGTAGGGCTCTGGGGAGAGTTGTAGAGCAGAGGGCTCTAGGAATGCAGGTGCGTGGTTCCTTGAAGGTCAAGTCGCAGGTAGATCAGATGATCAAAAAGGCTTTTGGTACATTGGCCTTCATCAGTCAGAGTATTGAGTATAGTTGGGAGGTCATGTTGCAGTTGTCTAAGACGTTGGTGAGACTGCATTTAGAGTATTGTGTTCAGTTCTATGCACCATGTTATAAGAAAGATGTTGTCAAGCTGGAATGGGTACAGAGAAGATTTAAGAGGGTGTTGTCAGGACTAGAGGTTCTGAGCTATAAGGATAGGTTGAGTAGGCTGGGACTCTATTCCTGGAGCGCAGGAGGATGAGGGGTGATCTGATAAAGCTGTATAAAATCATGAGGGGAATAGATCGGGTGTTTGCACACAGTCTCTTGCCCAGAGTAGGGGAATTGAGGACCAGAGGACATACGTTTAAGGTGAAGGGGAAAAGATTAATAGAAATCTGAGGGGTAACTTTTTCACACAAAGGGTGATGAGTGTATGGAACAAGCTGCCAGAGGAGGTAGTTGAGGCTGGCACTATCCTACATTTAAGAAGCAGTTGAACAGGTACATAGATAGGACAAGTTTGGAGGGATACGTACCAAATCCAGGCAGGTGGGTCTAGTGTAACTGGGACATGTTGGCCAGTGTGGGCAAGTTGGGCTGGAGGGCCTGTTTCCACACTGTATCACTCTGAATGGTTTTGGGTCAGGATCCCTCTTCAGACTGTAGTAGGGTCCTGACCGAAACATCGCCGGTCCATTCCCTCCCCAGATGCTGCCTGACCCGCCAAGTTCCTCCAGCACTTTGTGCTTTGCTCAAGATTCCCGCATCTGGTTTCTTGTGTCTCCTCTGGTTCTTGAAAGTAACCGGGTAATAATGTTCCTACTTAAATTTTGTCTTAATGAGTGGTTGCTGACCTTTCTGCAAAGGTTGATGATTGAAATTGGGAGGTAGTATGTTCCGAGGTCATATCTTCATCCAACTGCTTGGGCGATGCCTTATTATGAATGTGTTCCAAAGTGCCGTGTGTAGCCTTCCCCATGTGTCCTTGTATCACTTCTTTATCAAACGGTGCTGCACCTGCTGAAACAGGATCTAGCCGTGCAGAATGGATTATAGGAACTTGAAAAATTCATAAAGCAGAGAAGGTCATTTATGTTGATGGTGGTGGAAATGAATGCCTAATCCCAACTTTAAACTCTTGGTCTTTGGCCCTGCAGGTCATGGCTTTGTTCACCCATTTTCTTTTATCAGTGCAGGCACAGTAATATCTACCTCACTGGAAAGCTTCAATCTGATTTTACTGGACTTTATCTCGCGGTAAGCATTATTCCCTTTACCATGAAGACAGAAACAAAAGGCTAGAGTAACTTCAGTGGGTCAGGCAGCATCTCTCGAGAAAAAGAAAAGGTGACATTTCGGGTCGAGACCCTTCAGACAAAGTCTTTCTCTGAAGGGTCTCGACCTGAAACATCACCAATTCCTTTTCTCCAGAGATGCTGCCTGACCTGCTGAGTTACTCCAGCCTTTTGTGTCTGTCTTTGGTTTAAACCAGCATCTGCAGTTCCTCCCTACACATTCTCTTTATCATGTATCTGTACACTGTGGATGGCTCGATGTTAATCATGTATTGTCTTTCCACTGACTGGTTAGCATGCAATAAAAGTGTTTCACCAACCCTCGGTACGTGTGACAATAAATTAAACTAACTAAAATATCAGTGTAGGAAAATAACTGCAGATGCTGGTACAAATCGAATGTATCATAAAATGCTGGAGTAACTCAGCAGGTCAGGCAGCATCTAGGAGAGAGGGAATGGCCTAGTTGCTGCCTGACCTGCTGAGTTACTCCAGCATTTTGTGATACTAACTAAAATATCATGTTCTTTGACTGAAATTGTGCCTAGAGTCCTCAATGCAAGTTTTTCTTCAGTTTCCTACTAACCCCCCACTCCTGCCTTTCCCCAGTGGTGTTAGCGTTGAGCTTGTATAATCATGCTGTCCCTGGCAAACACTTCAAACTGGTTACTCATTTCATGGCTTGAAAGTTGAGCATGCTTCACAGTCAAGCCTGATCTCGCACTCAGCCGATCTTTGGACCTATCTGGACTTTTTGAAACTTTCTTTGCTTCCTTCCAAACGTAATGGGATGCTAAAGCTACCTGTAAAGACGCCCCAGTTGATGTATTAATTTTCACGTCTGGGCTCTGGGCGGTAATCTGTGATGTTCAGCGTCACACTTGGTTACAGATTTTTCCAGGCGTTACTCTGCTGTGGCCAGTTCTGTGAAGATTTCACAGAATAGTCAGTCTGGATTTTGCGCTAGTTTGGGAATTGCAACCTTCTCAGTCAAACAAGAGTGCCTCCAACTGAGTTAACATAAGGAACAGTAATAATAACAGTTTGGAGCTGCCTTTGCTATTCATCAACTTCATGGCTGATCCTCTGCTTCACTGCCATTTTCCAGCACTATCTTCGTAACCCTTGATTCTTTTTATGTCCAGATTTATTGTTCACTGTTTGGAATGAACACTGTAAATGTGGTAAATGTGCCCACACAGCTGTCCCAGTAGCGAAACCCTCTGACGAGACTTCTCCACATCACAATCCTAAACAGCCTGCCCCTTATTTTCCCCTGAAACCTCACTCTGGGGCAACATCCTCCTTGCTTCTAGCTTGACTTGCTGTTCTTAGAATTTTTGAGGAGATTTCCACTCATTTTCCAAAATGCCCAAGAATAGGTCCTAGTCTACTCAATCTCTCCTTGTGTGGCAAACCCAGGCCAGTCCAGTGCATCTTTGCTGCGCTCTCTCCCCGGCAAGTGTATCTTTTATATAAGGAGACCAAAACTGTACCGAGGAGTAATGCTGCATTTTCACAGAGGCCCTATATAATTACTGAGACATCCTTAATCCTGTAATCAAACCTTGCGTAACATGGGTTACAATGGCTCTCTTAATTACTTGCTGCACCTGTAAGCTGTCCGTCAGTAACTTGTGTACAAGTACACTAAGTCACTTTGAGCATCAACAGCATCCGATCTTTCAACACTGGGTCTTTCAAGCATTTCCCTGGGTGCTCTGGTCATTACATTGGTGTTACATTACCACCAACGCAAAATGTCACCCGTCCATTTCCCTCCACAGATGCTGCCTGACGTGCTGAGTTCTTCCAGCACATTATTTTTTGCTTAAAATTTCAGCATCTGCAGTTCCTTGTGTCTCTATTCATTCTGTCCTACGTTCTTTAATTACTGTATATATGAAATACAATGAGCCTTTTTGAAGTAACTTGAAATAATTTTGGAGGATGAGTTTTGTCAGTGAATGGTTTGTGGGGGTGCAGATGGATTTTAAATGGCAGATCTCAGCTCATTTTTATATTGGTTAGCACAGACTCCAGGTGACCACTTTTAATAGGTGAAATTTCACTGATACTACCCCGAGTTGCATCAGAATAAGCAGTTGAAGGAATTGTTTGGCTTTATTCTGTTAATTCTCTTGTCGTGCAACCTTTTTGAACACACTCTGATCAGGCCACGGTTTCAATAAGCTTGTCCCATTTAGTTTGACCCTTTGAAGATGTTGATAAGTTTTTATGAATAGCCTTGGTGTTAAGTTTACATTTTTTAGGTCAGTTCAGCGCACACCAAACTGAATTATACTGACTCAACTTGGAAAGCAATCTTTTGATAAATATTTAATTTCCCAGATAATGGCAGTACCGAGGCAACTTTTTGTCATGACTTGGAATCGTGTTTAGTAGCTAGTTGTTTAGAATACAGAGCACTTCTATATTTCCATGTGGGGACACCTTTTCCGATGGAGTAAGGCTGCGGGTCAGACAGGATCCCTGGACAACATGGATAGGTGATGGTTTTTCATTGCTGAATTGTGCAGTTTACAATGTCACCTATCCATGTTCTCCAGGGATACTGCCTGACCCGCTGAGTTACTCCAGCACTCTGTGAAACGTCACCTATCCATGTTCTCCAGGGATACTGCCTGACCCGCTGAGTTACTCCAGCACTCTGTGAAACGTTACCTATCCATGTTCTCCAGGGATACTGCCTGACCTGCTGAGTTACTCCAGCACTTTGCGTCTATCAAAGTTCCGCACTATGTTACTCTGAAGCCAGGTCTTTTTCTTTAGTATATTGTCTCCTGCATTTCATATAATCATTGTTTAATACATATAGTCAGTCTATTTGCCTGTTAGTCTGAATAATTCTCCTGTCATCGGGTGGGATGGGAGACATTGCATTACATTTGTGAATGCTTAATTAAATGTACTGCCAAAAGAAACACTTTGAGTAAGCAACAAAAGATTGCACGACAGCTCCAAATTTCACCTCCAATTAAATGTTCAATTCCGTTAAGCAGGTTAAACTACATTACTGCTTCCGTTCTTTTGTGAGTCTATCTTTGGGCCAATATGTAAAGTAAATGGTTTGTTTTGCCCCACGGATGTTGAATTTGCATTATTAAAACTGTACAATCTTTAGCCTATAATAGGCGTCTAGTAAATGTCTCATGCTAATTTGTGTAGGAAAGAACTGCAGATGCTGGTTTAAATCGAAGATAGACACAAAATGCTGGAGTAACTCAGAGTAACAGGCAGCATCTCTGGAGAGAAGGAATGGGTGAGGTTTCGGGTCGAGGCCCTTCTCATGCTAATTTGTTTAGCAACTGGGAGATCCAGCAGCCGTTGGCGGACCAGGTGCAAGTGTTTGGCAAAATGGTCGCCAAGTCTGCGCTTGGTCTCGCTAATGTAAAGGAGGCCACATCGGAAACACCGAATGCGGGTGACGAGATTAGAGGAGATGCATGTGAACCTCTGTCTCACCTGCTGAGGTCTTTGAATGGATGCGAGGGGGAAGGTGAAGGGACAGGTGTCACATCTCCTGCGGTTGCATGGGAGAGTATCTGGGGACGGGGTGGTTTGGGTGGGAAGGGACAAATGAACCACGGAGTTGCAGAGGGAATGGTCTCTGCAGAAAACCAGCACAAACGTGCTGTCCGTGGCCTCCAGCAACCGGCTCTCCGTGCGCCGTGCCCTACTTCCCGGCAGATCACGGAGCTATAGGGCACTTTCTGACAGCGTTGGAGGCGAGTTCATGTTCCCAGCTGCGACTTTCCCCTTCACCTTCCATTCATCATCTCAGAAGGCTGGCTGTTTATAGTTGGGTATAATTACAATGGGGAAATGAAATGCATAGCCTTGTGTAATGACTGGTAAATTCCAAATACCCGCAATCTAAGCTGAGAAACCTACTTTACACCTGTGAGAAAGGGACCAGCTGCACATATAGACTCCTTATCCTGAGCTGTTACTGCTGCTACAAGTGCTGTATCGTTTGCCATTTATTCTCATAAAACTTATAACTAACTTTCCAACTTTCAATATTTTCACCTTATTTTACCTTAAAGAACTCAAATTTGCGTGCCTGATGTATCTTATTGGATGAGATATATTAGTATTTAAAAGACTATTCATATTTTTGCAGGTGTTTAGGTTAAAAGTACCTGAATGTCAGTGGTTCAAAGGTGCTTTATTTATCACATATGCAACTACACAGTGAAATTCAATGTGCACGTACAGATGCTCCCCGACTTACGATATTTTGACTTGGCGATGCTGCAAACGGCAGCGAGCCGCAGCTCGTTTACGGCCACATGATCGCGTGCATTAAATGAACTTCGACTTGCGATGTTTTCGGTTTCCGATGGGTTTCTCGGAACGTAACCCCATGGTAAGTTGAGGAACACGTGTGTTACGCTTCCTGGCACCACCATTTTTGTGGCATTCATCAAAGTCTTCAGCCCTGTCGGACCGTGCGCACCATGTTCTGGAGCAGTTCCCGGGTACCGACGGAGAGAGGGCACATTTATCCAGTGTTTTCCAAAGTTGAAACTGGGTGTGAGTTAAGACTGGAACATAATTTGGTGGGCAATACACCTTAGCTGAAAACTAAGGAATAAACTTGTCCATTTTAATTTCATATTCTAAGCATCCATTGCACTTGCTTTTGATTTACTTTTCTGTTTACAAACTTCATTTTAATTTTTTAGTTTGACCTGTCTCGATGTCTGTCAAAAAACTGCAGCGACAGTGTGGGCTGGATCCACTTTTGTTTACTAGTTGACTGAGATCTGAATTGTTGTTGGGTGCTGTTGCTCATGTCTAGACCGTTCACATGCCTGGTGAAGTTTACTTCTCACTGTGCCAAACGTTAGCATGCAGAAAGTCCTTCCAAGTGTTGGTCAAATTCCAAGGCACTGTAGGTTAATTGTTCCTTTGTAAATTGCCGCCAGCATGTAGGGTGTGGTGAGAAAGTGAGAGAACACACAACTGGTGTGAACAGGTGCCCAATGGTCAGCGTGGAATCAGTGGGTCGAAGGGGCTAGTTCCTTTGCTGTACCCCAAAGCAATGCCAAAGTAATATTTGGGTGATTGAAAAGTGGTATGGTAGTAACTGTTCTACGTGCTATGTTCTAATAATATTAAAATAAATCATAACTCAAGCCTAACATGTATAAAATCATGATAGGAATAGATTGGGTAGATGCACAGTCTTTTGCCCAGAGTAGGTGAATCGAGGACCAGAGAACATAGGTTTATGGTGCAGGGGAAAAGATTTAATAGGAATCAGAGGGGTGACTTTTTCACACAAAGGGCAGTGGGGGTTTAGAACAAACTGCCAGAAGAGGTAGTTGAGGCAGGGACTATCCCAACATTTAAGAAACAATTAGACAGGTACATGGATAGGACAGGTTTGGAGGGATATGGACCAAGCGCCGGCAGGTGGGACTAGTGTATCTGGGACATGTGGGCCGGTGGGGGCAAGTTGGGCCAAAGGTCCTGTTTCCACACTGTATCATTCTGACTCTAATCAGCGGGTCAGGCAGCATCTGTGGAGAACATGTACTGATGACATTTCAGGTCAGGACCCTTCAGACTGATTGTGGTGGGTGGGGGAGCAAAGCCTGGTGAATGACAGGTACATACAGGTGAGGGGGGTGATAGCCAGATGGTTGGAAAAAAACGGAGATGAAAAGACAAAAAGTGTGGGATATGGATAGAAGATGCGGGTATAGTGTAGCCAGAGGAAAGTATCTAGATACCGGGGAAGGGGGAAGGGGAGAAATGGGTGCAAGTCCAGGTGGGGCACAGGGCAGAGAGAGGGGGAAAAAAGGGAGGGGAGTGGTTGTGGGTTACTTACCTGAAATTGGAGAATTATTTGTTCATATCGTTAGGTTGTAAACTATCCAGGTGGAATATGAGGTGCTATTCCTTTTGTGAGTGGCTTTACTCTGCCAGTTGAGGAGGCCTAGGACAGAATGGTTGGTGTGGAAAAGAGAAGGGGACTTTAAATGGTTAGCAACTGGGAGAGGTTATTTCAAAGGATATGGTTCTTACAATGGAGATGAACATATAACCTGAGCATAGCTGATAAATGCAGTTATTTGCAGATTAGTCTTTTGAGGTTAAATGAGCGTAACTAAGGACGCCGCATCATGAAATGTAATTCACCGTGAAAGAAATGACTGTTTTTTAAAGTGGGTGTGATTCTCAGGCTGGTCTCATTAAACAAAGACGTGTTGGACTCTGTGTCATTAAAGTGCACTTAACTACCATTGTAGCATTTTGCTCTTAAGTGAGAATGTGCTCAGCTAAATTATAATATGTGGTTATTAGTCTTTACCTTTGTATTTGCATAACTTAGCCGGTGCCTAGAAACCTAATCAAGCATCAATAAACTCTACGAATATTTTCAGGCATTACCTTGGGTTCTATCTCCTTCCCCACTAACCTTTCAACCTAAAAAAACCCCAAAGTGCTGGAGTAACTCAGCGGGTAGGAAGCATCTCTGTAGGACGTGGACTGATGACATTTCAGAAAGGTCTCAAGGATCCCGGCTCAACGTCACCTATCCATGTTCTCCAGAGATGCTGCCTGACCCGCTGAGTTACTCCAGCACTCTGTGAAACGTCACCTATCCATGTTCCCTAGAGATGCTACCTGACCAGCTGAGTTACTCTAGCATTTTGTTTTTTAGGTAAACTCTCTCTATACAAACTCTATACAAGCAACTAGGCTTGTATACACTGGAATTTAGAAGGATGAGAGGGGATCTTATCGAAACGTATAAGATTATTAAGGGGTTGGACACGTTAGAGGTAGGAAACATGTTCCCAATGTTGGGGGAGTCCAGAACAAGGGGCCACAGTTTAAGAGTAAGGGGTAGGCCATTTAGAACGGAGATGAGGAAAAACTTTTTTAGTCAGAGTTGTGAATCTGTGGAATTCTCTGCCTCAGAAGGCAGTGGAGGCCAATTCTCTGAATGCATTCAAGAGAGAGCTAGATAGAGCTCTTAAGGATAGCGGAGTCAGGGGGTATGGGGAGAAGGCAGGAATGGGGTACTGATTGAGAATGATCAGCCATGATCACATTGAATGGCGGTGCTGGCTCGAAGGGCCGAATGGCCTATTCCTGCACCTATTGTCTATTATTGTCTTTTGTGTTGGTTTATTTTCACCCAAATGTTTAGACTGTAATGGTGTATCCTTATTGTTTTGATGTGGTTATGCTTTATTCTTAATTGTTAACTGTATGTTTGTGTTGTCATTTGTGAGCGGAGCACCAAGGCACATTCCTTGTATATGCATACTTGGCCAATAAACTTATTCATTCATTCATTTGGTGTTCGTTGTGTCTAACCTTTTCAACCTGAAGGCTGGATTTGGAGGCTACTCTCAAATCTCTGTTTACATTGTTACGAAATCTTCTTAAGGATCCATGGAAATTAGAGTCTCATAGAAGGGCTGCTTGTGACTCAAACTGGAGCTCTTCCTTGGTGGTACATTTACAGCTGAAACTGAATATTAGAATTTATAACAACCAGGGTATATCTATATTCTACATTCACCTCCATATTTATAACCATATTCTCAGATACAACCTTCTCACGTCTACCAGTTTTATAAATAATAAAATAGTATATCATATCATATCATATATATACAGCCGGAAACAGGCCTTTTCGGCCCTCCAAGTCCGTGCCGCCCAGTGATCCCCGTACATTAACACTATCCTACACCCACTAGGGACAATTTTTTTTAAAACATTTACCCAGCCAATTAACCTACATACCTGTACGTCTTTGGAGTGTGGTAATCATGCTTTCTCATGAGGGACTAGTTGGTCCCATCTTGGTTGAGTTGCAACTCTGAAGGAACAGAACGGTAATCTCGTTGATCCTTTGGGATAGTGGAGTAGACTGAATTTTACAACTACCCTGGATGTGCTTCTTATTTTGATGTTTGTATCTTGCAGTGCTGTGGAAGTTCAGGCACGGTGCTGCCCGAGACACTACTATTTATATCAACTCTGGATGGAAGCTTGCACGCTGTTAGCAAACAAACAGGCTCAATCAAATGGACCCTGAAAGAAGGCAAGTATATCTTGTACATCGGCGATCATTTCCCTCGGTCTGCCAAGGCCTACTGGATCTCCCGGTTGCTAACCATTTTAGCTCCCGTTCCCAAACTGGCCTTTCTGTCCTGGGCCTCATCCATTGCCAGAGTGAGGCCACCACACAAACTGGAGGAACAACACCTCATATTCCACTTTGGTAGCTTACAACCCATGAACATTGAGTACTCCAATTTTAAATCATCTCTAGCAACCCCTCCCCTCTCTCTTCCTCCCTCCTCCCTTGTCTCCCACCTAGACTGGTATCCATTTCCCCAACCGCTCTTCCTATATTTTCCCCCCACCCCACACACATTCAGTCTCAAGTAGGGTCCCGACCCGAAACGTCACCTATCCACATTCAGCAGAGATGCCGCCTGAACTGTGGAGTTAATCCAGCACTTTGTGTCCTTTCAAGTAGCTCTTTCATCCTGGCAATACAATTGGAAGATGTAATTTTCTCCCCTGGTTGTCTAGCAGTTTGAATTTGCATTTTTCATGGTCCAACCACAGTTGAGTAGGGGAATTAAGTTTATGCAAACATTGATACTCCGACCAAACCTGTTCTAGAACGGGGCATGCTGGCACTGTTTGTGTAAATGGCGGTGTCATTATAAATGAATGCTTTGTTCTGCTGGGCGCTTGATTGTGGATCCAAGCTGGGTTGCGATTCATATAATCAAAGGCCCAAAGTCCTATTTCCATGTCCTGGTGGCACTCATTGTACCCTGGGTTGTAAATATTTTGTGTGGAGCGTTGCTTCATGGCTGTCCTCGGTTACAGCGACATGCCTCTTCATTTGGGTTAAAACATAAATGGGTATTGACACACAGTCAGAATAATTATCACTGAGATAATCTTTAGAAATTAAAATTTGAAATTGAAAAAGAAAATACATCACTTTTAATATCTCCTATCAATTGGCTGTGAATAACCAAATTCCAAAATATTCTAATATATTTTCCGTTAGATCTCAGTTTGCATATCTGATAGAAGCATGGATAAACAAAAGGAACTACAGATGCTGTAATCTTGCCGAGAGCACACAATGCTAGAAGGATGAGAGGAGATCTTATCGAAACGTATAAGATTATTAAGGGGTTGGACACGTTAGAGGCAGGAAACATGTTCCCAATGTTGGGGGAGTCCAGAACAAGGGGCCACAGTTTAAGAATAAGGGGTAGGCCATTTAGAACTGAGATGAGGAAAAACTTTTTCAGGCAGAGAGTTGTGAATCTGTGGAATGCTCTGCCTCAGAAGGCAGTGGAGGCCAATTCTCTGAATGCATTTAAGAGAGAGCTAGATAGAGCTCTTAAGGATAGCGGAGTCAGGGGGTATGGGGAGAAGGCAGGAACGGGGTACTGATTGAGAATGATCAGCCATGATCACATTGAATGGCGGTGCTGGCTCGATGGACCGAATGGCCTCCTCCTACACCTATTGTCTATTGTCTATAACTCAGCCGATCAGGCAGCATCTGTGGAGGACAAGGATAGGGAATGTTTTGAGCCAAGGCCCTTCTTTCAGACTGCTTTTCGAAGAGGGGTCCCGACCTGAAACGTTACCTATCCATGTCCTCCAGAGATGCTGCTTGCCCCGCTGAGTTACTCCTGCACTTTGTGTTCCAGGCACATGTATGTGCAGGGAATGGAGGGATATGGATCATGTGAAGGCAGAGGAGATGAATGTAACTTGGCATCATGTTCGGCAAGGACATTGTGGGCAGAAGGGTTTGTTCCGGTGCTGTATTGTTCGATGTACATGACAACATTTAGCTGTATTTTCCTCCTCTTCCTGTGCCAACCCCAACAGCACCATTTACAAGCTGGAAAAGTGGGTAAAATGCAATCTAGTGCGGGTTATAAACTGACCTGGTCAGCATGTAGTCTGGTACAAACTGACCGGGAGACTCATCAGTAACAAAGTAATGCCGCTTGTTTGCTCGCCACTCACAGATATTGGCACTCCGCCAATGTACATTTTGTATGTTTGTGCAGGTTTTCTAGCTGATAATGTATGAACTTTATAGAGCAGGATATTCTGGAAACTGGCAGTCACAAGTTAATTTCACATAAAATCGTGTTTATCAAAAAACTGACCTTCAGCTGGCTTGCCCACAACCAACATCTATTTAAAGATGCAATAACATTCCAGTTTAAACATTTTGAATTTTCTGTAACAATGCATTTAAACTTCAGCTATTTGTGGAAACTTTTGACTTTCCCCATGTCCATTACTAAAGTTATTGATTGTTTTCCCTTACAATTACTATTTTATGGGCGCCAGCTGTTCCCTTTCCCTTGTGGCCCAATTTCACAATATTGATAATGGGCAAGATCTTGGTTGTCCTCTCCTCCACAGACAGCAGGCTGTTAGGTTGCATCACATCTTGGTTTGGGAACAGCTCCACCCAAGGCCACAGGAAATTGCAGAGTTGTAGATGTAGCCCAATCCATCTCACAGACCTACCATCAACTCATCGACTCATCTACACCACGCTGCCTCAGGATAGCAGCCACAGAGTTGTCCCAACCCGGTCATTCTTTCAGAAGATATAGAAGCTTGAAAGCGCACCAACAAACTCGGGAACAGCTTCTTCCCGTCTGTTATCAATCTTCTGAACAGTCCTTCCATAAGTTAGGATACAGTCCGATTCATCTTCTACCCCATTGTGGACATCGGTGTGTGTCTTTGGGACGCTCCCTCTGCTCTACCTATTGTATTTGAGTTTGGTTTGATTGTTTTTATGTATAGTATTATCTGATTTGATTGAATAGCATGCAAATCAAAGCTTTTCACTGTACCTCAGTACACATGACAATAATAAACTTGAACGTAAATGTCCCAGGGATGAATTAAAGAGTTCCACTTCATCAATGTGAGGATAACAAACACGATGATCGATGTCCTTCACCTGGAATTAGCTATTGAACCATCCAACTAAAACTAAAGCAGCAAGAACTGGAAGCATGGCTGAACCTGAGACAGAAAGACCCATTTCCATGCCGTATGACTCTTTCAATTTCCTTGGATCCAGTTTTCCCACCACCCTTGCTTGTGAACAGGAATGAAATGAAATTGAAGAGGAATCGTAGCCCTATTTTCACATAGACATTTTGATATCTTCACATATGCAAACCTGAGATTGGGTAATTTATAATGGTCCAGAACTGGCTATCAGTTTAACTTAAGCCACGACATTTACACCATATCACAGCAGACTCTTCAGAGTTTATCTTGAAGGAAATTTTCCAACTGAGACCTCTGGTTCTGAAAGATGCAATAATATTTGACTTTAGATAAAGAAATACTTATATGGGTTTGGTAGATTTGGAAAATATTAAACTTTGTGGCCTTGAGTCATTGATATGTTCATGAAGTTAAAAGGAGAAATCAGTGTTGATGCTTTAGTGTCTGGTCTGTGTGCTACTTCATAAACCGCAGATTGAAGTGTTCATTCAGTGTGGTCAGACAAGAGTCTCCACCTGCTTCTTTTGTTATTTCCTTGCCAAGTTTGTAGAAACTTTCTCAAATCCACTTTCAGGTAGCACAATGTGTAGGAAAGAACTGCAGATGCTGGTTTAAATCGAAGATAGACACAAAATGCTGGAGTAACTTAGCGGTCTGAAGAAGGATCTCGACCCAAAATGTCACCCATTCCTTTTCTCCAAAGATGCTGCCTGTCCCGCTGATTTACTCCAGCAATTTGTGTCTATCTTCAAGTAGCACAAGACCATTGTACTATATATATTATATCACTATAAACTCTCATCTTGTATATATATTCGTATATTTGATTGTATACCAATTTGTTTCCGAAATACAGCCAAAACTGTACACGGTAGCGCAACAGTTTTATGCCCACTCTACTCAACATTCCCCTGTGGTCTCCATTGATCAAGTTTTTGTTACATTTTAAAAGCAATTAACTTAAACTTTAATAAATGTGCGCGCCTTCCCCCCCCCCCCCCCCCCCGTGAGGACCAGCGCCCGTCCCGGCGTGCCGCACGCCGGATCTTCCTCCCGTGGTGCAGCGCGGCAGCAGAGGGTCAAAGAAGATGGCCGTCGCCGTTGAGCTGCCGCTGCATGAGAGGTTTGCACCCAACGGGTCCACGGCTCGCTCTGGCTGGCCTGCTGGCTGCCCGGGGCCGGGGTGAGTGGCTCCCTCTCCCCTTTCCTCTCCCCCTCGCCCGGCAACGGGTCCACAGATCGTAAGTTGGGGAGGTTTGCCGGGCCTGCAGGAGAGGTTTGCACAGAGGGTTGTCACGTTGGCAAGAGAGGTTTGCACCCAATGGGGGCTGCCTGGCCCACAGGAGAGGTTTGCACAGAGGGTTGTCGTGCCTGCAGGAGAGGTTTCGACAGAGGGTTGCCGGGCCCAAAGGAGAGGTTTGCACAGAGGGTTGCCACGTCCGCAGGGGAGGGTTGCACAGAGGGTTGCCGGGCCTGCAGGAGAGGTTTGTACGGAGGGTTGCCGGGCCTGCAGGAGAGGGTTGCACAGAGGGTTGTCGGGCCCACAGGAGAGGTTTGGACAGAGGGTTGCCGGGCCTGCAGGAGAGGGTTGCACAGAGGGTTGCCGGGCCTGCAGGAGAGGTTTGTACGAAGGGTTGCCGGGCCTGCAGGAGAGGTTTGTACGGAGGTTGCCGGGCCTGCAGGAGAGGTTTGCACAGAGGGTTGCCGGGCCTGCAGGAGAGGTTTACACAGAGGGTTGCCACGTCCGCAGGAGAGGGTTGCACAGAGGGTTGCCGGGCCCACAGGAGAGGTTTGGACAGAGGGTTGCTGGGCCCACAGGAGAGGTTTGGACCCAATGGGTCCACGTCCGGCTAGTTTTTTTATAAGATTGTTCATTTATTTTGTGTGTGGTAGGGGAAGTGGGGCCAATTCAGAGCTGTTTTTGAGGGTTTTTTCATGTTTCCTATAATCTGGAGATGTTGGGATTATTTTCCCCTTTTGTGAATTATTTTTGCTCATTTCCCTTAGGAACAATACTTGTTGGTTTTACCTTTCCATGCACACGTACAGTTATAATTACGTCTTCCCAGTCCCAGCAGGTAAATTCCACCATCTGACCACTTAAAGCAATAATTTATCATTAAGGGCTGTTATTTTCTGCTTTAGAAAAATACTCTTGACTCCTTCCTCCACCCTAATCCCTGAATAATTATCTTACTATTATGTGTCCTGATTACCAGCCTTCCTGTTTTTCCCTACCCTTTGACAATGTTCATTCCTGTGCATGTCTTGAAATATTATCTTAATGATTTGCATTGCAAAGGGATATGTCAAGTCTTTTTTACATAAATGAATCGCCCTGCCCCTGCTGCCATTCTTATCGGTCTCTCTGAATTTTCTCCATACTGTATAAAATGTCAAGCTTACAATACCACAATTTAGCAAAAAATATTTTTGTACTTTGTGTTTAATATTAGGCATGGTGTGTGTGTGTGTTTTTAAACATGTCACCCTGCCTCCTGTAAAGATGTAACCCTCATCTATCTATACAATTCAGGGTGATAATCGTTGCTGTTTTTCAATCAAAATGCTGTCTGTCACGCTCTTTGGTCTAGAATTTAGACTTCTCCCTCTTGCCAGCGTTTTTTTTGCAGTTGTTGTCACATTGATGGGCATCACCAGTGTGTACATATCGGAGTGGTGCACAGATTTTAATGAGGTCACCTTGATTAAAGGCACAAGGGGCCACAGTTTAAGAATAAGGGGTAGGCCATTTAGAACGGAGATGAGGAAGAACTTTTTCAGTCAGAGTGGTGAAGGTGTGGAATTCTCTGCCTCAGAAGGCAGTGGAGGCCAGTTCGTTGGATGCTTTCAAGAGAGAGCTGGATAGAGCTCTTAAGGATAGCAGAGTGAGGGGGTATGGGGAGAAGGCAGGAACGGGGTACTGATTGAGAGTGATCAGCCATGATCGCATTGAATGGCGGTGCTGGCTCGAAGGGCTGAATGGCCTACTCCTGCACCTATTGTCTATTGTCTATTGTCTATTGACCTCTTGGATTGAACTTCACAAAGAACTGAACATAGAACCGTGCAGCACCAACCGGCCTTTTGACCCACGGCGTCTGTGCCTTACGTGATGCCAAGTCTTATTTGCCAGCACGCAATCCCTGCATGTCCATGTACCATCTTTTTAATGCATATTTGATGGTCCCAATCTCGTTGTACCCCTGTACAATGACAATAAAGATATATTGTATTGTGTTGTTGTATCAGAGATTGCATTCATTGGGAAGGGTCTTCTAATTTGTCCACCCATAATACTCGTTCACAGCTATTGGGAAGATGAAGATACATTTCCTACGTTTTTAAAGTCTGTTTTATTAGCACTTGAGTCCAATTACAGATGGGGCCTTAGATACTGGTGCTGCTTCTTCAGTAAACTAATGTTCACGACAGAGAGCATACTGAGAGTAGAGCAGAAATCCACCTCTCTTACTGTAGTAACGTTGACATCTGTGTTGGCCAAATGGTGTGTGTGGGGGGCTTGTAGTATAACTGGTTTACAGAGAGTCTAGGCATATGATCTAATGGTAAATGGATGTGCAGAGCAGTGCTGGCAGAAGAGTTAAATATGCTTAAATCCTTGAAGTAGTACATTCAACCAGAATGTAGCTTGTGTTTCAGTCGATATTAGACATACTATATTTAAGCCAGAATTGTGCTGTTTCAAGTGACAATTCAATGTATTTAACAATCCCAGTGTAGATAGAAACAAAAACAAGCCTAGTACACACATAGGTTAATAACTTTCCAACTATTCACTAAAGTTCAGTCCTCTTCCCACTTCAGATTGATGGTATCAATCTTCTGTGATCCAATGGAGTGTCTCGATTATATCCAAACAAGGCTTGCTGTTGAGTTCTTGGTGTTCCACATCCAAACTATTATATCCTAAATAAGCTTTTGATAGTACATACTCGTGGTGGTATATCATGTATTGTTCCAATGGTTGCGATGATATCTTAGTTATTACTGCATAACTTCTTTGTTATAATAATTCTGAATTTTTTCATTAATCATTGAAGTAAAACAATTGTGTTTCATTATCTCTTTTAATTATGCTCTGATCAACTTTCTCCACTTTGAGAAAATCAATGTCTTGTGTGCCTCTTTTTACCCACTTTCTCCCCCCCCCCCCCCCCCCCAAACCTGACCGTGGCCCTGGGCAACATTTATTATGCCTGTGTAGATGTAGCCATAAAAGGTGAAATGTCTGTATCTGTACGAGTAATGTTCAAAGAATTTATAGCAGTTAAACCTGCCTTGGCTGAGAGAAAAATGATGTACATGTTAACCACAATAATACTGTGATGAATCAATAATTGGGGGTTAGTAAGGGGACAGAATTCTGGCTGGGAAGCACGTGGAATTTTAGTGGGATCCTCCGCTTCCAGCTGAACTGCCAAAAGGCTTGGTCATGTATCGTGTTTCTTGCTGATAATGCAGCTATCCTGATGCAGGTTTTGAACCTTAAACGTGACCTGCATGTAAAGATGCTATAAAAATTAACCAAACAGGCTCACATGTCTTGTTACACTGATGGCATACATGTACTATATTCTTGAGTATTTTTTACTATATTTTTTGTCTCTCTAAATTTGTCCCTGTTTGCTGTCTTGTACTCGTATATTCAGTGTGAAGAGTCTGAAGAAGGGTCTTGACCCGAAAGGTCACCGATTCCTTCTCTCCAGAGATGCCGCCTGTCCTGCTGTTACTCCAGCATTTTGTGTCTAAGTTATTCAGAGTGAGACCCTAGTTTGGGGAAGGGATCTGAGGCTTTGTAACTTCTATGATTTAAAAAAGAAAGTACCTGCTTCAAGACCAGGAATGTTGGAGATTCTAAGTTGTTTAATTTTGATTTGCCTGTTTCTCTGTTGTAACAGCATGAGACTTTAAGCATGCTCACCGTTCTTTGTTCTTTGCAGATCCTGTGCTTCAAGTGCCTATGCATCTAACTGAGTAAGTTTCTGGTGTTATCTGTTCACGTGTAATATACAGTGTGAGATATGCAAAGGCTTTTGGGCTGGAATTCTGAGTCATTGCTCTCCCATTTCTTGATGCACCATGATGAAGATTACTGTCGCTTCACAAATGGCTCTAAGTTTTGGATTCTGGTCTTGCATTTGTTGCTTTTTCAAGTCATAAAGTCACACCGTGCTGAAACAGTCCCTTGAGTCCACCATGGCCATACTGATCTCACGTGCAAGCACTTGGTTCATGGCCCATATTCCTTTGATTTCAAGTGTTTCTCCACTTGCGTAAATGCTGAGACTTGCACCGGGTGGAGCTGCCTCCTCACAACACTAGACACACGGGATTGATTCTGACCTCGGGTGCTGTCTGTGCGTGGGGTTTGCACGTTGTTCCTGTGACCGTGTGGCTTTCCTCCAGGTTGGTTTGTACGTTTGTAGGTTAATCGACCTCTGTAAATTGCCCCGAGTGTGTAGAGTGGGTGCAAAAGTGGGATTTCATAGAACTAGTGTGAAGGGATGATCAATGGTTGGTGTGGATTCAATGGGCTGAAGGGCCTGTTTCCGTGCTCCATCTTTTAGTCTTTCAGTTCATCTCCTCTGCACCCTCTCTGGTGCAAACTACATATCGTATATCAAGATATTCCTGCTCGTATACTCTGTCTGCACATAAGTTACCTTCGCCATCCTGTCTATCTGTGTTGCTAACTTCAATGATCGTTGGATTGGTGCACCAATTTCCCTTTGTTCTCAATACTCTCTTAGTCACTGCCATTCGTTGTGTATGTCCTACTTTTATTAGATTCCTCCATCATCTCATGCTTATCTATCTGCCATTTCTTCTGCCCTCTTTACATTGATCAACATCATTCTATAACCTAAGACTACTCTCTTCACGATCAGCAGCACCACAAGTTCATGTCATTTATAAACTTGCTAGTCATATCTCAGTCGTCTACTGTTGCCTCCACCATTTTCTCTGCTCTGCTTCTCAAACATTTAATTACTACCACCCAAAATAATTCCACCAGATGCAGCCTCTTTCTTTATTCTTCTCTGTTCTTCTCTGAAATTATTCCCCATCGGTACTTTATATTTTTGTGATGTGACTGTGAGCTCAATGATAACCCTGAGAGGTTGATGAGAGGCCTCCTGTTTTTCCACTGCAATTTTCAGAAGTTCAGATATACTTGGGTAGTTTTCAAGACCACTTCAGAGGATAACCAAGATTATACAGTGTGTTTTTTAAACTGAAGGCACTAACGACAATGATTTCTTGATTCCATCCCTAAAGAACTTCAGAAAGACAATTTTACAAAGTTCTGATAGTTTAATGTTTCCATTTTCTGGATTATAGTCTAATAAGATGACAACTTTGCTACCCACTATTTTATTAAATCACATCCCATAAAGTCAAATCTAACCGAACTCCTTTAGAGTTGTTTTAATGCTCCTTGTGGCCTGTGTTCTTTACCATGCAAATTCTTGACAGCGATGTTCCATTGACGTGATATTTGCAAGTCGTCCACTTATCCATGACATGCTTCAAGAAATTTCGCCATCGCTGCTATTGGATTTTCATTGAGCACAATGAACACAGGCAACGTGTTTTTAAACATAAAATCAGCTAAATGCACAATCTAACAAAATGTTTTAATCCTGACCAATGCTCTTGAGAAATTTGCCGGTCAAGTGCATGTACAGAGTTTCTACAGCACACCACACCAGTGCCAGAGCATGGGGCGTATAATAAGTTGGCTGGGCCAAGGTTTCAGTGGCCTCCAGTTGCCTTTAGTATTTTGGAGTATCGCCATCTAGATTTGCTTGGATTACTTGTGACAAGTTTGGAGCTTTGTACGCCACAGAGATTTGATTTAATTCTAAGCTATTAAATGCATAATAACGTGTACTGCCTTGTTGTTTTCAAATTGTCCATTGAAGCAGGATCCCCACATGCCCGGGCAGCACGGGCAGACTTACTTACCTGTTGCTTACGGCAAACTCCTGCTTATGAAAAGTTGTGTCTCCCATGTTACTGTATCACAGTATTGTTTGAGCTATTGTGGCTCCTTCACATTTACTAAGTATTGAGGTATTGCCGTTCTTTAGCTGCAATTAGTCTCTCCCTCACAACTGCATTCCGTAAGGTTGGCTGTACGTTTACATTATTTGGACTGTACTCAACAGTTAAATCACCCGGTCAAGAGAGTCAAGAGTGTTTAATTGTCATATATACCGGCAATGGAACAGTGAAATTCTTACTTGCAGCAACTTAACAGGCCCTTAAACACAATACATGCAGGTAATATATATTAATAAAAAAATCAATAAACTAATAATCTTAATACTAATGCAAAGCTTAAGTACAAACAAAGACAGTCCATGGAAATTCATAGTTACAGAGGTTAGTGTTTTGCATTGTTCAAGAGCCTGCTGGAGGTGAGGAGAGCTATTCTTGAACCTGGTGGTCATGGTTTTCAGGCTCTTGTGGCAAGAGTGAAATGAGAGCGTGGCCAAGGTGGTATGGGGCTTTGGTGAAGCTGGCTGCCTTTTTGAGGCAGCGTCTCCTACAGATCCCTTGGATGGTGGGGTGGTTTGTGCCCATGTTGGACCGGGCAGTGTCCACCACTCTTGTGTGATCGCCTTCGTTCCAGGGCATCCTGGGAAATGCCAAGCCAGTCAGTCGAAGGTGGTTCTTCAATATTCTCCATACCTTGGAATGCTAATAACAGTTGTTTGTTTGCCTTGTGTAGACCGGCATTTCTTCCCGATCCTAATGATGGCAGCCTCTACACACTGGGAGGGAAAAACAATGAAGGGCTAACTGTAAGTTCATGCTTTCATCACCCTCCCTAATTTTGTGTGTCCCTCTACAAATATGTTTAAAAAGGATGTTGTATTATACTTTGAATCTCAATAAACTATTTACCGTTTTTTATTTGTTATGAGCTTTTCATCAGCTTTGTACGTGGCAAAGTGGGTGATGTTAATGCTGGAAAATAGGACACTTTTTGTTTGACGTTTCCAGTATTGTTAGATATTGTGAGATATGCTGTGAGATATTACTGGCAATAAGAAAGGCTGTTTCTCAAATTCATCAGAAAACAAAGTGCTGGAGTAACTCAACGGGTCAGGCAGCATTTCTGGAAGACGTGGATAGGTAGCTTTTTAGATTGAGACCACTCTTCAGACTCTGCAGGAGTTGTTCCAGCACTTTGCGTTTATTTAGAGATACAGCGCAGAAACAAGTCCTTCGGCCCACCGAGTCACGGGTACAAACTCAGATAGCGCCCGTAGTCAGGATCAAACCCAGGTCGCTGGCACTGTGAGGCTGCAGCCCCACCCACTGCACCACTGTGCCACCACTGCATGCAAGATTCCAGCATCTGCAGTTCCTTGTGCTGACTACTCAGCTCATTAACTGTTAATAATGGTCTGAGATCTCTACTTTCTGTGAGGTGATGCAGGGGGATAGAATGTTCCATCATGAACAAGTGAGGTGCGTTCTACTGGGGTTCAGCGATACATTTCCAGGACTGGGGCGTAACCATTACATTTTAGATAGAGCGTGCCCTTCTGCCTGGTTTCACTGCAAGTTGTTATTTCTAAGAAGCACTTCCTGCTGTTCTATCAATGTAGAATTCATGATATATTTAGTTTTTGCATCTGTACTGAAACTATCTGTTCTCTTTCACAGAAGCTCCCGTTCACGATTCCTGAATTGGTTCAGGCATCACCGTGCCGAAGTTCTGACGGTATATTGTACATGGGTGAGTAAGCTGCCCCTTGCAAACTACACTTCTACCTATTCATTTTAGTTTTGAAAGTAATTGTCCTTATCTGTAGTGTCCTTAATTAAAACCTCTGGCTCTGTCGAATAGAAAGAAGAATTTTCATTGTGAAATGCTCCAACAATCTTTATGTTGCTGGAGGGATCCAGTATGTTCCTTAGCAAATGCAGATGAATTACATTCAAATGTACTTCAATTTGAAGTTTATGCTCTGTGTTGTGTGTGAGTAAAGTACATAGTAGAATCACAGAGTCATACAGAGTGGAAACAGGCCCATTGACCCAACTTGCCCACACTGACCGACATGGCCCATCTACGCTAGTCCACACTGACCGTCTGGCCCATATCCCTCTAAAACTGTCCGAACCACGTACCTGTCTAAATGTTTCGTAAACGTTGCGTTTAATGATTGTGCACTTTAATGTGCGGCAACACGTGTGATTGTCCTAGCGATAAGATTCTTTGCTCAGTTGGGAAAGTGTAAAAATATACTGCTAGGATAAGGACTAATACTTGGAAGTATACTTGTGCTTTTAGGATGTATAGTGGTATTTGAGAGTGAGGAGAGGACATTTGTGATTGGTGAGAAACAGCAGGTTTGGGGTTTTGAAGATGGAAAGGACAACACAGTGATGGTGCCGGTACAGTCTGCCGCACATCACCATCACTGGTGCCCTGTGCTGGATGGCTCTGAACTGACAATGAGAAGTCGCCATTATTTTGTCTGTGCACAGGAGAGGCTGGAAACTCAAGGAGCTACAGGTGCTGGAATCCTGAGCAAAGCATAAAGTGCTGGAGGAACTCGGCAAGTCAGGCAGCATCTGAGGGAATGGACAGGCAGAGTTTTGTGTCTGAAGAAGAGTCCTGACCCAAAATGCTGCCTGTCCATTCCCTCTACAAATGCTGCCTAACCTGCTGAGTTCCTTCAGCACTTTGTTCTACGCCAAGGGACTGGTGGAATACCAAGGTTAAACGCAAGGAAGGAATTCCTTTCCTTCAGATTGTGCCGTACGGTATTTGGGAGGGATAAGATACTTGGTTTTATCAGTGAGTTGAACACTATTCCCAAAGAATGCTTGCAGGTGTACGAGCTAACATTTCCAGTACATAACGGGAGTTGGCTTTAGCCTGGTTGCCTCAGTCAGTCATCATGAGGTTAACTCAGTATCTGACTTTCAAACCCTTTTATTCTGGCCGCGCTGTATTTATAGAAAGTTCTTGGCAAGAGAAGGTTTGGATAACGTCTGTTAAACAGTCAATCATCTGATTAGACCAGGTACAATGAGTTCTTTATTTCTGGACTAATTTAAAGTGGTTTACAGATCTTGAGATTGTTTAAAACCAGACCAGAGTACTGGAGGCACAGCTGCAGTCAGCCTCGATAGTGGCGGTTTTGATGAGCAAATAGGATAGTGAGAAATGTCTTATTTTTAACGGAGTTATTTATAGAACAGTACTGTTTTCGTAAGACTCGTTCACAGTGCCCGCTAATCTTGCTGATTTACCTGAAATTGCAAAAATGGAAGGATTAGTAGAATCTTTACAAATCCCGCTCCAGCACCCAAGGCCACTGTTTGGCAAATCTTCTCATTTTGGGTTAATCCCACATTCCAGCTCATAATCCTGCTCTTCAAGGGCCATCACACCTTTAAAAGCCTCCCACTTGCCAGCTGTCCCTTTACCTGCAAACAATGTCACTCAAATGACCTCTGCAAGATCCTGCCTAACGCTTCCAAAATTGGCCTCGCCCTAATGTAGGATCTTAACTTGTACACCAGTCCAATTCTTCTCCATTTGGTGGTGCGTTGGTAGATATTGCTGCCTTACAGCGCCAGCTCCATCTCAACGATCTTCGGTTTCCTCCCACACTCCACTGATGTACAGGTTGGTAGGTGAATTGGCTTGGTATAATTGTAAATTGTCCCTAGTGTGTGTAGGATAGTGTTAATGTGCTGGGATCGCTGGTCGGCGCGGACCCAGTGGGCTGAAGGGCCTGTTTCTGCGCTGTACCTCTAAATTAAACTAATTTGAAACTAATAGAATTATAGCCTCCGGCCCTGAACTGCTCCCCCGCTGTTTGCAGCACTAGTCCTACCTTGTTCCCTCAGGAGGTCCAGTGTTACACCCTCTCCAATGGCACCCACTGTACGTTGATTATGGAATCTTTCTTGGGCACATTTAACACAGCCAAGCCTCCCCGAGTAGCAAATCTCCCTCCTAAAACTAATAGCATCAGGAGCCACACTGCAGTCACTTGCCCTACCTCGATGACCTTACTCAGATGGGACCTGGCTGGGGTGCGTGTATGCTGTAGAGTGACCGTAGAGAGTGCCACTGTTGCCAACTCTAGTGACTAACCTCTCGTGCTGTCTGAGTGGAGCTACCCATTTCCTATGACCACGTGGGTTTGCCCGAGGTGTTCCGGTTTCCCCCCACATCTTGAACACCTGTGGATCGTTAGGTTGATTAGTTATAGCGAGTTGCTTTAGAGAGATGTGGAAACAGTCCCTTCGGCCCACCAGGTGCATGCCGACCATCGATCACCCATTCGCACTGGTTCTATATGATCTCACTTTTGCATCATATCTGTGCACTAGGGGCAACTTACAGAGGGTAATTAACCTACAAACCGCACGTCTTTGGTAGGTGGGAGGAAACCCACGCAGTCACAGGGAGAACGTGCAAACTCAGCAGCCAGGGTCAGGATGGAAGCAGGGTCTGTGGCATTGAGAGACAACAGCTCTACCTGCTGCGCCACTGTGCCGCACTTGGCTCTGATTATAAGTGGGTGTTAATGGGAAACTGTGGGAGACAGAGTCGCAAAGAAATTGGGGAATGGGGATGCACTGAAAGGTAGCATGGGCTTGACTACTCCAAATGGCCTCCTCCATTGTCAGGAGTGTATGAAAAGGCATTGGTGTATCAATGCTCCACCCACATTGTCATTGCTGACTGCGTCTGCAAATAACTCCATTTGTTGGTCAAGAAAACTTCCAAAACAAATTGATGCTGACTGTTCTTGATTTATCATCCCCCTATAAATACTGATTTATGCAGTCCTTCAAGATGTTTTACAAACATTTCCCAGTGGTAATGTTAGACCAACTCCCCCGCCATTACTCAGCCCATCCCCTTCTCCCATTTTAAACAAGATTTCACAACCGTGGGGCAGTATGGTAGGTTGCGGTTGGTGAGCTACTGCCAGGGACCTGGGTTTGAACAGAGCTTGTACGTTCTCCCCGTGACCTGCACGGGTTTTCTCCAGGTTCTCCGGTTTCCTCCCACACTCCAAAGATGTACACATTTGTAGTTTAGTAATTAGTTTGGTAAAATTTGTATAATTGTCTCGTGTGTGTGTGTAGGGTAGTGTTAGTGTACGGGGATCGCTAGTCAGCATCGACCCGTGGGCTGAAAGCCTTGTTTCCACACTATATCTCTAAACTAAAACTAAATCAGCAACCCCTCTGACACCATGTCTATACCCAGAGATTATGGAAGCATTATATTCAGAGTCTGCACTGTTTCCTCAACTGCGGGAGTTGAGCGTTTGCAATGTATTTCATCTGTACTGATTAGATGCTTCTACGTGAGTTTGGAGTTTGCTTGAGTTTGGTGTAGCAAAGATGTTTGCTGTGGCTCGTGAAGAGGCTGTTGGTAATTTCTGAAGAAACTCTTAACAATTTATTAAGATCCTGTTTCAATGTGTGTCCTCAGGAAAGAAGCAGGACATCTGGTACGTTGTGGACCCGATGACTGGTGTAAAGCAGCAGACTTTAACAGCATCTTTTGCAGAGAGCATGTGTCCATCAACACCTCTGCTGTACCTCGGACGCACAGGTAAAACACCGCAGGTATTTTTCTTTGTAAATGCGCTCTGAAGAGCAGTGGCCATCTCGGGCGGCACAGTGGAGCAGGGGGTAGAGTCGCTGCCTTACAGCGCCAGAGACCCAGATTCCATCCTGACTACAGGCGCTCTCTGTATGAAGTGTGTACGTTCTCCCTGTGACTGTGTGGGTTTTCTCCGGGTGCTCCGGTCTCCTCCCACACTCCAAAGACATACAGGTCTGTAGGTTAATTGGCTTCTGTAAATTGTCCCTTATGTGTAGGTGTAAATTGTCCCTTATGTGTAGGATAGAGCTAGTGTATGGGGATCACTGGTCAGCACGGACACAGTGGGCCGAAGGGCCTGTTTCCAAGCTGTATCTCTAAAGTGTAAAGTAAAGGTGAAACGAAACTGATGTCATTCTTCACATCTCTGCTGTTTTATACGTGCAAAAATCTAGGATGTATTAAAAAAGTGCTCAAATTCAGTTTCCATTAAATAGGTTTGTTTCATTATTTGTCGTATCCATATTTGGAATGAAATGATTTGGTTGAATTAAATTCTACAATGTTCCCATTGGTTCACTGGGCTGAAGCTGTGTGAGTGGCTACGTGTCTGATAAGCCATGCCTGTCAGCTTGAGCCAAATCATTTATTTCCATTGGATCAATCACAAGATATTGGATTATTGTTATGTGTATTGTGAAACAGTGAAAAACGTAGTTTTGCGTGCTATCCAGACAAATCAAACTATAAATGAGTAGAATCGAACCAGACCCTATTACAACAGAGACACGAGGAACAGCAGATGCTTGTTGGCAAAAGACAAAGTGCTGGAGGACCTCAGCGGGTCAGGCAGTATCTGTGGAGGGAAGTGGACAGATGGTGTTTCGGGTCGGGACCAGTTCTGGGACAGGTGGGACCAGTACAAACAGGACGGTCTGCACCTGAGCTGGAATGGAACCAATGTCCTAGGGGGAGTGTTTGCTAGTGGTGTCGGGGAGGATTTAAACTAATGTGGCAGGGGGATGGGAGCAGGAGCAGAGAGACAGAGGGGTGTAAAATGAGGGTAGAAGCAACAGGTAGCAAGGTGAAAAGTAAAAGTGGCAGGCAGACAAATCCAGGGCAAAAATCAAAAAGGGCCACTTTTCAACATAATTGTATAAGGGGTAAGAGAGTTGTAAAAACAAGCCTGAATGCTTTGTGTCTCAATGCAAGGAGTATACGTAATAAGGTGGATGAATTAAATGTGGAGATAGTTATTAATGATTATGATATAGTTTGGATTACGGAGACATGGCTCCAGGGTGACCAAGGCTGGGAGCTCAACATCCAGGGATATTCTATATTCAGGCGGGATAGACAGAAAGGAAAAGGAGGTGGGGTAGTGTTACTGGTTAGAGAGGAGATTAAAGCAGTGGAAAGGAAGGACATTAGCTTGGAGGAAGTCGAATCGATATGGGTAGAGCTACGAAACACTAAGGGGCAGAAAACGCTAGTGGGAGTTGTGTACAGGCCACCTAACAGCAGTAGTGAGGTTGGGGATGGCATCAAGCAGGAAATTAGAAATGTGTGCACTAAAGGTGCAGCAGTTATAATGGGTGACTTCAATCTACATATAGATTGGGTGAACCAAACTGGCAGGGGTGCTGAGGAGGAGGATTTCTTGGAATGTTTGAGAGATGGTTTTCTAAACCAACATGTCGAGGAACCAACGAGAGAACATGCCATTCTAGACTGGGTATTGAGTAATGAGGAAGGGTTAGTTAGCAGTCTTGTTGTGCGAGGCCCCTTGGGCAAGAGTGATCATAATATGGTAGAGTTCTTCATTAGGATGGAGAGTGACAAAGTCAATACAGAAACAAGTGTTCTGAACTTAAAGAAAGGGAACTTTGAGGGTATGAGGCGTGAATTGTCCAAGATAGACTGGCGATTGATGCTGAAAGGGTTGACGGTGGACATGCAATGGAAGGCATTTAAAGGTCGCATGGATGAACTACAACAGTGTTCATCCCAGTTTGGCAAAAGAACAAACCAGGAAAGGTAGTGCATCCGTGGTTAACAAGGGAAATCAAGGATAGTATTAAAACAAAAGATGAAGCATACAGATTAGCCAGAAAAAGTAGCATACCAGAGGACTGGGAGAAATTCAGAGTCCAACAGAGGAGGACAAAGGGCTTAATTAGGAAAGGGAAAATAGATTATGAGGGAAAACTGGCAAGGAACATAAAAACTGACTGCAAAAGCTTTTATAGATATGTCAAGAGAAAAAGATTAGTTAAGACAAATGTAGGTCCCTTGCAGTCGGAAACAGGTGAATTGATCATAGGGAACAAGGAGATGGCAGACCAATTGAACAAATACTTTGGTTCTGTCTTCACTAAGGAAGACATAAACCGTCTGCCGGAAATAGCGGGGGACCGGGGGTCTAAAGAGATGGAGGAACTGAGGGAAATCCAGGTTAGTCGGGAAGTGGTGTTAGGTAAATTAAATGGATTAAAGGCAGATAAATCCCCAGGGCCAGATAGGCTGCATCCCAGAGTGCTTAAGGAAGTAGCCTCAGAAATAGTGGATGCATTAGTGATAATTTTTCAAAACTCTTTAGATTCTGGAGTAGTTCCTGAGGACTGGAGGGTAGCTAATGTGACCCCACTTTTTAAAAAGGGAGGGAGAGAGAAAACGGGGAATTATAGACCAGTTAGCCTAACATCGGTAGTGGGGAAAATGCTAGAGTCAGTTATTAAAGATGTGATAGCATCACATTTGGAAAGTGGTGAAATCATCGGACAAAGTCAGCATGGATTTACCAAAGGCAAATCATGTCTGACGAATCTTATAGAATTTTTCGAGGATGTAACTAGTAGAGTGGATAAGGGAGAACCAGTCGATGTGTTATATCTGGACTTTCAGAAGGCCTTCGACAAGATCCCACATAGGAGATTGGTTTACAAACTTAAAGTACACGGTATTGAGGGTTCAGTGTTGAGGTGGATAGAAAATTGGTTGGCGGACAGGAAGCAAAGAGTAGGAATAAACGGGTCCTTTTCGGAATGGCAGGCAGTGACTAGTGGGGTACCGCAAGGCTCAGTGCTGGGACCCCAGTTATTTACAGTGTATATTAATGATTTGGACGAGGGAATTGAATGCAACATCTCTAAGTTTGCGGATGACACGAAGCTGGGTGGCAGTGTTAGCTGCGAGGAGGATGCTAGGAGGCTGCAGAGTGACTTGGATAGATTAGGCGAGTGGGCAAATGCATGGCAGATGCAATATAATGTGGATAAATGTGAGGTTATCCACTTTGGCGGCAAGAACAGGAAAGCAGAGTATTACCTGAATGGTGACCGATTGGGAGAAGGGGAGATGCAACGTGACCTGGGTGTCATGGTGCACCAGTCATTGAAAGCAAGCATGCAGGTGCAGCAGGCAGTGAAGAAAGCGAATGGTATGTTGGCATTCATAGCAAGAGGATTTGAGTTTAGGAGCAGGGAGGTTCTGCTGCAGTTGTACAGGGCCTTGGTGAGACCGCACCTGGAGTATTGTGTGCAGTTTTGGTCTCCTAACCTGAGGAAATACGTTCTTGCCTTAGAGGGAGTACAGAGAAGGTTCACCAGATTGATCCCTGGGATGGCGGGACTTTCATATGAGGAAAGACTGGATAGACTGGGCTTGTACTCGCTGGAATTTAGAAGACTGAGGGGGGATCTTATAGAAACATATAAAATTCTTAAGGGGTTGGAGAGGCTAGATGCGGGAAGATTGTTCCCGATGTTGGGGGAGTCCAGAACCAGGGGTCACAGCTTAAGGATAAGGGAGAAGGCTTTTAGGACCGAGATGAGAAAACATTTCTTCACAGAGAGAGTGGTGAGTCTGTGGAATTCTCTGCCACAGAAGGTAGTTGAGGCCAGTTCATTGGCTATATTTAAGAGGGAGTTGGATGTGGCCCTTTTTGCTAAAGGGATCAGGGGGTATGGAGAGAAGGCAGGTACAGGCTACTGAGCTGGATGATCAGCCATGATCATATTGAATGGCGGTGCAGGCTCGAAGGGCCGAATGGCCTACTCCTGCACCTAGTTTCTATGGGACCCTTTGTCAGACTGATTGAGTAGAGGGGGGAAGAGGTGGGGCAAGGGCTATTGAGTGATTGGTGGATTCAGGTGAGATGGGGTTGATAGACAGATTAGTTTAGTTAGAGATACAGCGCGGAAACTGGCCATTCGGCCCACCAAGTCCGCACCGACCAGTGATCCCCTTGCACTAACACTATCCTACACACACTAGGGACACTTTACATTTATACCACGCCAATTAACCTACAAACTTGCACGTCTTTGGAGTGTGGGCGGAAACCGGAGCTTCCCGGAGAAAACCCACGCAGGTCACGGGGAGAAAGTACAAACTCCGTACGGACAGTCCCCTTAGTCAGGATTGAACCTGGGTCTCTGGTGCTGTAAGGCAGCATCTCTACTACTGTGTCACCGTCCTGCCACTGTGCCTAACAAGGTGGACCGGGAGGTACTTCCCTCTCGGGGATAAGGTGGACCGGGAGGTACTGCCCTCTCGGGGATAAGGTGGACCGGGTGGTACTGCCCTCTCGGGGATAAGGTGGACCGGGAGGTACTGCCCTCTCGGGGAGGCTGGGGCTGCCGCTTGCACCCACTATATTGTGTGTTTTATTCAACTTTTTAAATGTTTATTATATTATCTTTTGAGTACTGTGTTTACAAACCTGTTGTGCTGCTGTAAATAAGAACTTCATTGTTCCATTGTGGTCCACTGAAGAAGGGTCTCGACCCGAAACGTCACCCATTCCTTCTCTCCAGAGATGCTGCCTGACCCTCTGAGTTACTCCACCATTTTGTATCTACTTTCGATTTAAACCGGCATCTGCAGTTTTCAGTCCTACTCATTTTTCACGTGTTCTGATGCAACATGAGGATTTCTTTTGGTCCATTTGTGTTTCAACTGAGTGACTGGGGCTCCCTCTGGTGGCTGCTCGCGTTTCTGCAACTGCTGAGCCAACTGAACATGGTTGTCAGATAGGGGGACTAATTGGCAGCTTGAGGGAGGGGGAAAGCTGGTTTATTATTTCTTTTGTTGCTGGGAAAAGCCTTTGTCAGGGTGGATTCCAGATGTGAGGCGACTGGGAAACCAAAGACCCACTGTGGAAGAAGGATGGATTTGCTGGGAATGGAGGGAAATGGATCGCGTGTAGTTTAGAGATACGGCATAGAAACAGGACCTTTTGGCCCACTGAGTCCACGCCAACCATTGATCACCCGTTCGCACTAGCTCGATGTTATCCCACTTTCCCATCCATTCCCTACGCTCTAGGGACAATTTATCGAGATCAGTTAACCTACAAACCCTTGCACCTTTGGAATGTGGGAAGAGACCGGAGCACCCAGAGGAAACCCACGTGGTCACACAGAGAACGTGCAAACTCCATGCAAACAGCACCCAAGGTCAGGATTGAACCCAGGACCTTGGCACTGTGAGTCAGCTGTACCACTGTGCTGCCTTTAGCAGAGGAGATTAGTTTATCTTTATATTATGTTCGGCACAGACATTGTGGGCCGAAGGGCCTGTTCCTGTGCTGTACTGTTCTATGTTGTAAGATACCAAAGCCTGAAGTTAAGTTTCACGTAGAGATGCCAGACAGACGATGGGACTAGTGGAACAGAGGTGGCAGTAATGAGTTTAGTTTATTGTCACGTGTACCGAGATACGGTGAAGAGCTTTTGTTGCGTGCTAACCAGTCAACAGTATTTGTCAGGGGAAAAGGAAAATTAGTTTGCCTTGGGAAGAAGTGTTATTTTTAATGTCATCAGGTGACACGGCAAAAAAAGTGAGATTGATAGCAGTCTGAGACACGAGGAACTGCAGATACTGGTTTACCATAAAAAACAAGCACAATGTGCTGGAGCAACTCAGCTGGTCAGGCAGCATCTGTGGGGGGCATGGGCAGGCGACAGTTGTGGTTGGGCCCTTCTTCAGTCTTTTGTATATCAGTCTCGTTCTGAAGAAGGGTCTCGACCTGAAACCTCACCCACTCCTTCTCTCCAGAGATGCTGCCTGTCCTGCTGAGTTACTCCTGCATTTTGTGTCTATCTTTGGTTTAAACCAGCACCTGCTTCCCACACAGTCTCATTCTGCAGATGAGTTTGAGCAAAGAATACAAACGTGTCAGTGAATGTAACCACTTCCTTTAATTATAATTTAATGTGCCCGAACCTCTAGCTTTGAGTGTTAGCAACTTGCCTATTGAGGTCAGTGCTCCCTTGATCCTTTGTTGCCACCTCACGCACACTTGTGTTTTGCAGAGTACACGATCACCATGTACGACACCAAGAACAGGGAACTGCACTGGAACGCCACCTACTTTGATTACTCGTCCACGCTGCCTGATGAAGACACTGAATACAGTGAGTGGGTTCAGTTGTGCAATTAATGGTCGACCATCTAGATCATTTTAAAAGGAGTTATGAATGGTGCCTTGACACTCAATTAAATGACATAAATTTGTCATTCAAGTTGGCAGTCCACTTGCTAACCACTTTAACTCCCATCCCATTCTCACACTGCCCTTTCTGTCCTGAGCCTCCTCCACTGCCAGAGTGTGGCCACACGCAAACTGGAGGAACAGGTTTCTGAACGGCCCTTCCATAAGCTAGGGTAGTGTATGAGTGGCACGGTGGCGCAGCAGTAGAGTTGCTGCCTTACAGTGCCAGAGACCCGGGTTCGATCCTGACAGCGGGTGCTGTCTGTACGGAGTTTGTACGTTCTCCCCGTGACGTGTGGGTTTTCGCTGGGATCTCCGGTTTCCTCCCACACTCCAAAGATGTACAGGTTTGTAGGCTAATTGGCTTGGTGTGATTGTAAATTGACCCTCGTGTGTGTAGGATAGTATTAATGTGCTGCAATTACTGGTTGGAGCGGTCTCTGTGGGCAGAAGGGCCTGTTTCCGTCCGCTCTGTATCTGTAAACAAACTAAACAGTCTATGTCCCAGTCAAACTGCACTGGATTACAACTCTTGAATTACCTCAAAACAAATTCCATTGGGTATATTTTACAATCACGTAGTTGTTGCTGCCCAGTTTGTGTTGGTTCATGAATGATTCTTTGAGAAATTGAACAAGAATTTGAGGGAAATGAACACTCAAAATAAGGTGTAAATTTAAGAGCAACTTGCATTGAGACCATTGATTGCAGCTTCTTGTACGGATAAAATCTATTCGCCATCTTTCAGAAATGCTGCACTTTGTATCAAATGGAGATGGGCTTGTGGTGACGGTGGACAACGAGTCGGGCGACGTTCTGTGGATCCAGAATTATGCCTCCCCCGTGGTGGCCGTGTACATCTGGCAGCGGGAGGGGCTGAGGAAAGTAATGCACACCAACGTCGGCATCGAAACACTTCGCTACCTCACCTTCATGTCGGGAGAGGTGGGACGCATCACCAAGTGGAAGTACCCTTTCCTGAAAGAGGCGGAAACCAAACAAAAGCTGATGTAAGTGCAACCGCGTGCGTTAGGAGACGGGTACGAGAAATGGTCACGTTTCCTTCAAAGTAGCGACGTAGACACGATGACGTGAATGATTCACTAGCACATTTAAATGGTGACAACTCAGACCCAGCCTCCATTTGTGCGATGTCTTCAGGGCAGCGTTATAGAACAGAAGCTGATGGGCTTACGAGGAAATATCAGTTGACTAAGGGTTTAGTCAAGGAGGAGGTTTTATGGAGCATCTTAAAGGAGCAAGTGAGGCACTCACCTTGACTATGGCCAGGAGTCAGTGTTGGAAGTGGGCTGATGGTTTGGCTGTTTCTAGGCTGTGGGCAGGTTACAGAGATGGGGAGGGTGGACACTGAAAACGCTTTCTTTAACTTGTCCATTCCTGGACTCTGCTTCCGGCCGTGACAGTATTCCTGGACTTGATGGGACGAATGGCCTAATTCTGCTCTGAGAACTTGTGAACTGATGAGTCGGTGGAGGAGGGGAAAGGAACTGGTTGACAGTTAGTGTGGAGGGAGCTGGGAGAGTGGAAAGGAAGGGGTGTGGGTGGTGGGAAGGTGTGTGCAGGTGTGTGCGGGTGTGCATGGTGGGAAGCTCTCTGATGGGCAGCTGACTTTCCATCCTTACTGTTACCTTTCCTCAGGCCCACTCTGTACGTGGGGAAATACTCCACCAGTTTGTACGCATCGTCCTCATTGGTCCATGAAGGAGTGGCTGTTGTGGTAGGAAATTGTACTTTCATTTTCCTTTGTACAGTTATATATCAAATAGTGCTTAAATCGGGCTTTATTTAAAATAACCATTATCTGATGGCATATGACTTGCATTATCCAATGTCTCTCTTCAGTGGATTCTTTTCACTAAACTGCTCTGTAAACATTATAACTGAGATAGTCTTGGATACTTGTGTAGGAAAATAACTGCGGATGCTGGTACAAATCGAAGATATCACAAAATGCTGGAGTAACCCAGCAGGTCAGGCAGCATCTCTGGAGAGATGCTGCCCGACCTGAGTTACTCCAGCATTTTGTGATACCTAGTCTTGGAACCTGAGTGAGAGAGTGTCACATTGTCAGTGTTTAGTTTAGAACAGGGATCTCCAAACTATAGCCCCGTGGGCCACATCCGGCCGGCCACGAGAGTTTATCGGGCCCGCGCTCCCGCTCTCACCCGCTGCTCCCTCTACCCGGACACTCCCCCCCCCCCCCCCCATATATTTGCAAACAAATAAATAATATTCAATTTTTAAAAAGAGCTTGAAATATTGGAATATATATATATACGGCAGGTATACAATTATTTGTAAAACATAAAAAATACAGTGACCACCACTGGGGGAGAGAGAGAGGAGAGAGAGAGAGAGTGGGCTAGAGGGGGGGGGGGGGGCTCTCTACTCCACTCTCTCTCTCTCTCTCTCCTCTCTCCCCCAGTGGTGGTCACTGTATTTTTAATGTTTTATAAATAATTGTATACCTGCCGTATATGTATATTCCAATATTTCAAGCTCTTTTTAAAAATTGAATATTATTTATTTGTTGCCATATAAACCTAATGTAAACAAACCAAATCTAACCTAACCTAGTTTAACCTTTCCTAATCTAATCGAACGTAACCTAGTCTAAACTTTTTTGAGTTCATTAAATTTATAAAACTCGCACTTCTTTATTTTTTCCTATGGCCCACAAAAATGTGCCAAATATATAATGTGGCCCTCATGCTGAAAGGTTTGGAGCCCCTGGTTTAGAGATACAGCACAAAAACAGGCCCTTGTGCCTATCCAGTTTGCACCGACAGCGATCCCCGCACACTAACATTATCCCACACACACTAAGGGCAATTTTTACAATTTTACCAAGCCAATTAACCTACAAACCTGCACGTCTTTGGAGTGCGGGAGGAAACTGGAGCTTCCTGGAGAAAACCCATGCGGTCACGGGGAGAACGTACAAACTCCATACAGACAGCACCCGTAGTCGGGATCGTACCCGGATCTCTGGCGCTATAAGGCAGCAACTCTAACGCTGCGCCACCGTGCTGCCCTGGAGGAGGTTGTTATGTACCTTTAGTGATTTAAGCAATGTGTTTTCACGCAACCACTTTTTAACTTAGCAAACCGGCCCATTTTGCAGGAGCAACAGACAAAACGTAGCAAGACGCACAGAGTTTGGATAAATGTTTGTCGAAAGTGCTCGGTTTCGTGGTATCTCTTAAAGGTGCAACTGTAGCAGACGGTGGCATATTTCTGCATGTCTAACACTGCCTCTGTTTTCACAGCCACGAGGCAGTGCCTTCCCACTACTTGAAGGCCCTAAAACAGAGCACGTTACAATCTCAGACCGTGGGGAATGTGACACCACTCCCAGCATCAACGTTAACTTCGCACCTGGTGTCAAAAACACAATCGACTATCTGAGGAACCAGTGGTTTCTGATCGGTAAGAATCGTTGTGAGCAGCAGGGGGCAGTGTGACCCGAGTCGCTCGGTGTTAACTCTGTGGGAAAGCCTGCTCTGAGCAATGGCTGGAGGACCCGGGAATGCAGTGGAGGGGCTGGAATATTAGTATTGGCAGGAGACGGCACAGCCGCACAGCCTCACAGCACCAGAGACCCGGGCTCAACCCTGACCTTGGGTGCTGTCTGTGTGGAGTTTGCACGTTCTCCTTGTGACTGCTTGGGTTTAATCCGGATGCTCCAGTTTCCTTTCACTCAAATCGAACCTTTGCTGTAATTTGGGTTTAGCCGTACTGATATTTGACCACGTGAATGGATCTGAGCGGCACGATGGCGTAGAAGTAGAGCTACTGCCTCACAGCGCCAGAGACCCAGGTTCGATCCTGACTACGGGAGCTGTCTGTACGGAGTTTGTACGTTCTCCCCGTGACCTGCGTGGGTTTTTCTCAGAGATCTTCGGTTTCCTCCCACACTCCAAAACACAAAAAACGTTTGCAGGTTAATTGGCTTGGTATAAATGTAAAATTGTTCTCAGTGTGTGCAGGGTGGTGTTAATGTGCTGGTGCGGACTTGGGCCTAAAGGCCTGGTTCCAGTCTGTATAACTGAACTAAACTAAACTTCAGGGCTCGCACTGCCGTGAGCGTCTTGGCCATGCTTTGTGCTGCACTGTGTGATGCTCACTGCCCTGCTCTGCCCCTCAGTCACTGGTGAGCTCAGCTTTAACAGCAGTCGCGTTATTTCCAGGTCACCATGAAATGCCACTGGCAGCCCACACCAAGATCCTCGACGACTTTCCTGAAAATGTGCAGAAAATTCCGGACAACATCATCGTCACCAGCCCGCAGAACGACCTGTTTGAAGATGTACGTATGTCTTAATAGTCATGAACTGTTTTCAAATGTACAAACGTGCTACATCGTAACAGGAAGAGCCTTTCAAGTGAAAATGTTCTTCGGGTTAAGCATTGTGTTCCTGTGTGTGTCAACGTCTCTTTCTGCCTTGATTCACGTCAGCCTTTTTCAACTTTATTTCAGCATTTCCCAGGCATTGATGAAGTCGCAGAGGACTTTGACATTCTTGACGGCCTCAACGAAAAATACAGCAAATCGCAGCCAAAGCACGAGGCTCCTGTGGACTCTGTGCTGAAGGACATGGCCACCATTGTCTTCAGTACCTTTCTGCTGGCGGGATGGGTGGCCTTTGTAATCACCTACCCTAAGGTAGTGCGCACTGCAGCTCTGTGGGAATCCATCTTGTGTAGTGGTTGGGGCAGCGTTTAGATAAGGAATGTACGAAGTAGAATCTGACAAGGTGGTGTGGCCCTTAACAAATATGGTATTTAACCCATTCGTTTTTTGTATGTGCTGATTGATTGAAAGATCCAGCATGGAAATAGGCCCTTCGGCCCATCGAGTCCTTACCGACCATCGATCACCTATGCCCATCAGTTCCTTGTTATCCCACTTTCCCATCCACTCCCTACACACTAGAGGCTATTTACAGAGGCCAATCAGCCTACAATCCCGCACATCTTTGAGATGTGGGAGGAAACCGGAGCTCCCAGAGGGAATCCATGCAATCACTGGGAGAACGTGCAAATCCCACAAAGACAGCACTGGAGGTCAGGACTGAACCTGGGCTACCAGTTGCACCACTGTGCCTTCTCTTTCTGGTAACTTGCCTCTCAATTTGCTTGTCTGTTTAATAATACAGGTTTGTTTTCTTGTAAAATATATGTTCATAATTTCATAAGTGATAGGAGGAGAATTAGGCCATTTGGCCCATCAAGTCTACTCTGCCATCCAATCATGGCTGATTATCTCTCTCTCTCTCTCTCACTCTCTCTCTCTCTCTCTCTCTCTCTCTCTCTCTCTCCCTCTCTCCCTCTCAACCCCATTCTCCTGCCTTCTCCCCTAAGTTGCAAGATCTGCATTTGTTGGAGCCTGTGTGAACCCAGATCTCCTTCGGATGGTGAGGGAATGCACCTGGACTTTTGGTCCTTTCACCAGGGACACACTGAAGCCCTGAGTAATTAGCATTTCCCACACTACCTGCCTGCCTCCTCTCCCAAACACCCCCTACATGATCTGTTGCACAATCTCCAGGCGCCACATGGACCTTGTCCGCCACTTCAGAGCTCATAGAGCAGTCACCTTTTAACGCAAGGTACTGCATGGGCAGAAGGCCATCTGTGCCAATAGATGCATCTGTTTTATTTTAACTAAATCTGTTGACATGCAATACTAATTTAGCTGCTGGCAGTTCTGAAACTCCGCAAGATTAATATGGTGGCTCGGTCAGTTAGCGGGTTAAAAATACTTCTTTTTTGCTTAGACTGTGCAGCAGCAGCAACAGTTGCAACACGAGCAGTTTCAGAAGCACCTGGAGGAAAGGCTGGAGCTCATGCAGAAGCGGCAACTCATTTTCCGCCCCCCCATCCTGGGCCCGGGGTCTGACTTTGTGGAAAGGCCGCGACTGAGGACGGAGAGTTCCAGCACCAACACGCCCAGTGTGTCACCCAGAGTCTCCAACCATTCCGTGTACTCCAACCACTCCATCTCCGAGTTCGGCAGCTCCGCCACAGAGCAAGAAGATGCAGGTAAAGGGGGGACGTCGCGAGAACCTTCCGTAGTGGATGGGCAAGGGGGGCGAAGGGGGGCGAAGGGGGGGGAATCTGGTGGATCCTTGCAGATGCTGGTTTAAACCGAAGATAGACACAAAATGGTGGAGTAACTCAGCGGGACAGGCAGCATCTTCCAAGGCAGAAGGAATGGGTGGCTGAAGAAGGGTCTTGACCTCCAAATCTCTACATCTTTGGAGTGTGGGAGGAAACCGTAACACCCGGAGAAAACCCACACAGAGAGAACGTACAAACTCCGTACGGACAGCACCCGTAGTCAGGATCGAACCCAGGTCTCTGGCGCTGCAGTTAGCAAGCCCATTGTGCCACCCTTCTAGGGAGTATGAGGGAATTTTAGCTGCTGTTTGATTAATGTATCTTGTCTCAAAGGAAATAGGTTTACCCCTTTGCCTCTGTTCCTCAGATGATGATTCTGACATGGTGAGAGTTGGGAAGATTGTGTTTCATCCAAAGGATGTCCTGGGACATGGAGCTGAAGGAACGATTGTGTTCAAGTACGTACCATTCATTTCCACGATCTGTAATATGTGATTTATACAGTCGCTCGTGGTTGAAGTTAACTTCTTGAGGAGAGAGATTACTCCTGGTTGGAGACACAGTCGCTCGTGGTTGAAGTTAGCTTCTCGAGGAGGGAGATTACTCCTGGTTGGAGACGCACAGTACTGCAGATGCTGGAATCTTCAGCAAAATACAAAGTGCTGGAGGAACTCAGCAGGTCAGGCAGTGTCTATGGAAGGAATGGACAGGCGATGTTTCGGATCGGGACCCTACTTCAGACTTGCTTGAGTACCCAAACTGAATAACACAGTGGGTCAGACAGCATCTCTGGAGAACATGGATAGGTGATGTTTCAGGTCGGGACTCTTCTGTAGACTGATCTCAACTCAACCTGAAACATCACCTATCCATGTTCTCCAAAGATGCTGCCTGGCCCGCTGAGTTACTCCAACACTGTCATTTTTGTAAACCAGCATCTGCAGTTCCTAGTGTCTCCTCTTGCTTGGGTACGATTACTACTCAACCAAAAACAGCTGCTTCCTATAAGCGATGAATCGGGATGTTTTTAAACTTGCGACCTTCTGGGCCTTGTCTTCCCAAGGGGCAGGTTTGACGATCGATACGTGGCAGTCAAGAGGATCTTGCCAGAGTGCTTCAGCTTCGCGGACCGCGAGGTGCAGCTTCTGCGCGAGTCAGACGAGCACCCGAACGTGATCCGTTACTTCTGCACCGAGAAAGACCGGCAGTTCCAGTACATCGCCACGGAGCTGTGCACCGCCACTCTGCAGGAGGTGAGGATCACTGCTCAATGCCGAGGGAGGAGTGGCCTCTGGTACACAGTGCCACAGTGGTGGGAGCTGTGATCTACGCCAGCCTTTACACTTGTTTATAAAAGTGTAAAGACTTTTATAAAAGACACAAAAGTGTTGGAGTAACTCAGCTGATACAATAGTGGCGTTTCAAGGTCAGTTTATTGTCACGTGTACCAATTAAGGTACAGTGAAATTTGAGTTACCATACAGCCATACTAAGTGAAAAGCAACCACATAAAAGTTAACACAAACTTCCACCACAGTGGATTCCACATTCCTCACTGTGGTGGAAGGCAATAAAGTTCAACCTCTTCCTCTTTGTTCTTTGTTCTCCCGCGGTCGGGGCTGTCAAACTATCCGCACCAGCCGACGATCGAAGCCCCTGTGGGGTGATTGAAACTCCCGTGTCGGGGCGGTTGGAACTCTCTCCGCGGCATGGAGCTCCCGAGTCGGCCTCTTCTCACCAGAGATTGCGGGCTTCATGATGTTAAAGACCACAGGCCCCGCGGTTGGAGCCTCGATCCCCGGCAAAGGGATCGCAAGCTCAGCAATGTTAAAGTCCCCCGCGGCTTGGAGCGCCGTCAGTCTCCAGGAAAGCACGCCGACTCCACGATGTTAGGCCTCAGTGCGGATGGAGATACTATATGGAACGAATCCCATCTCCGTCGAGGTAAAAGATTGAGAAAAGTTTCCCCACCCCTCACATAAGACAGACCAAGGAACACTAAAACATACTGTTTAACACGTACGAACAATAACAAAAAGAAGAAAGGACTGACTGTTGGCGAGGCCACCATTGCTGGTGGTGCCACCCGATGGCCTTGAGATAGGCACATGGATATGCAGGGAATGGAGGAATATGGATCAAGTGCACGTGAGATTAGTTTAAGAAAATAACTGCAGATGCTGGTACAAATCGATTTATTCACAAAATGCTGGAGTAACTCAGCAGGTCAGGCAGCATCTCGGGAGAGAAGGAATGGGTGACGTTTCGGGTTGAGACTCTTTTACCTTGGCATCAGATCTGGCACAACATTTTGGGCCAAAATGCCTGTTCTATTGTTTGATTGTTTCGTGGTTATACCTGACTCTTGTAACAAATGTAATGTTGTTTGTTCTTTCTCAGTATGTTGAACAAAAGGACTTTGATCGCCATGGTTTGGAGCCCATAATTCTTCTTCAACAAACCACATCCGGCCTGGCCTATTTACACTCGCTCAATATCGGTAAGCAAAGCACACGTACCTGCAAGTGTCTACAGCCTTGCTGCTGGCTGTGGTGCCCTCTGTTCACTAACACTGAGAGCCCACATGTGTGTGGGGCAGGGCAAGGGGGGAGGGAAAAGGGAGATCGTTCTGAGCAATGGCAGTACAAATATAAACTCACCATTACTTGCTGTGAATATGAAATATATAATGATTTGGATCCTTAATTTGATTTCTGGAAACTATAGATTTCTCACTTAAATTTGGAGGGCCCAGTTTGAGATGCCTAGTGCCTGTGTAAAGTTTAGTTTAGAGATACAGTGCAGAAACAAGACTCTTCGGCCCACCGGGTCCGTGCCGACCAGCGATCCCCGCCTATTAACACTATCCTACACCCTCGAGGGACAATTTTTACATTTACCAAGTCAATTAACCTACAAAACTGTACGTCTTTGGTGTGTGAGAGGAAACCGAAGATCTCAGAGAAAACCCATGGGGGGGTGGGAAAGTACAAACTCCGTACAGACAGCACCCGTAGTCGGGATGGAACCCGGGTCTCCGGCGCTGCATTCGCTGTAAGGCAGCAACTCTACCGCTGCGCCTGTGATGATATTAATTTGGGGTAGTGTACGAACTGCTTTTCACAATTATATAATGAAATGTAATCACACCACAAGTTTATACACAGAGTATTCCATTGACTTTACAGAAGCGAAACCAGACCAACTGCTCCCTCAGTGTTTACTTAATACTTGTTTTTTATTTGTATAACTTTATATTCCGTTCTTCTTCATGAACATAGATAGCTTTCTGTTAGATATATTTATGCTAACCGTCTCATCTACTCTCTCTAATATTCCCCCATTCCCTCTTGCAAAGCAAGCAGGACATTTGTTTTTTCATGGACCGTGCGATGCCATTCAGTTCATTGTGACTGAGCTGTTTCTAATTCGCCCCACGTTATCCCCACATTCATGCAAAAGAACTTTACATAACGGAGATTGAGGAGAGTTTGGACAAACTTGGATTGTTTTCTCTGGAGCATCGGAGGCTGAGGGGGGGAAATTGATAGAAGTTTATAAAATTATGAGAGGCATAGATAGGGTAGACAGATACCAGAGGGCAGAACTTTAAGGTCAGATGGGTAAGTTTAAAGGAGATGTGTGGGGCAAGTTCTTTTACACAGATCATACTGCCAGCCAGGGATGGTGGTGGAGGAGGTACATCAGTGACGTTTTGGAGACATTTAAATAGGCACATTGATTTGCAGGGAATGGAAGGATGTGGAGTGGGTGCAGGCAGAGGGGATTATTTAATTTGGCATTAACATCGTGGACTGAAGGATTTGTTCCTGTGTTGTGCTGTTCTGTGTACGATGAAATTAGCAAGCTGCAGTCCTAATGAAGACGGATGCGATTAGTGTACTTGGGCAAAATGGTTGGTGTGGATGCAGTGGGTCAAATTTCTGTGCGGTCTCTATAATTTTTTTAAATATAAAGTTACTATTAAGTCTTCATTAAATTCCAGATCACAATAACGATCCGACCACTAGGTGGCAGTAGACCCTACAGGCCAAAGATGGCAAGTTACCTTAAACAAGTTGGATCTTTAACAAAAACCACAGATGGAAGAATGTGAAATGAAATTGCTGTAAATACTCAGCAGGTCAGGCTGTGTCTGTGGAGGGAGAAATGGTTAACACTTAAGATGGATGAACTTTCGTCATGACCAGGAAAGACATGTTACAGAGAGGAAGTGGTAGAGAGAATGACTGAGATAGGGTGCCGGCCATGGAGAGGAGATGGCGTAAGCACGCGGAGAGCGGGGAATGTTTGTTAATGGCAGCTGACCCACGTGGAGGAGATGCATCCACAGTGGTGCAGCGGGTAGAGCTGCTGCCTCACAGCACCAGAGACCCGGGTTTGATCCTGACCCTGGGTGCTATCTGTCTGGAGTTTGTGTGTTCTCCTTGTGATCGTGTGGGTTTCCTCCAGGTGCTCCGGTTTCCTCCCACACCATCAAAGATGTGTAGGTTTGTAGCTGAATTGGCTTCTGTAAATTGCCCCATGTGTGTCGGGAGTGGATGAGAAATTGGGACAACATAGAATTAGTGGAAATAGATTTCGATGGTTAGCATGGACTCAGTGGGCTGAAGGGCCTGTTTCATGCTGTATCTAAACTAATGAGAACACAGGAGAGGAAAATGGGAAGTGTTACTGGAACTGCAAGATGTAAGAAATGCAAGAAATCTGAAATATTCAGGCCGGTTCTGGTATAAACTGGAGAAGCTGAGTATCTGACATTGCTAGGCTCAGTGTTGAACCCTGAGAACCCTGCGTGTCTTGTCAGGAGACATGCTATTCCTTGACTTCCACCCGTCCCTTCTGTCTGATCATGACCCATGGAACTCATTCCTTCCTGCCTCAACTCTTTCTCTCCCTTTATCCACTCGCTTTCTCTCTATTCTTTCCCTCTCTCTGTGACTTAACACATACTTGACTTCCAATTCTTCCTGGTTCTGAAGATAAGTCATGGACTGAAATGTTAATTTAGTTCCTCTCTCCATTAACGCTTCCTGACCTGAAGATAGACACACATAGCTGGAGTGGCTCAGCGGGTCAGACCGCACAAAGCTGTCTTAGCTCAGCGGGTCAGACGGCATCTCTGGAGAAAAGGAACAGGTAATGTTTTGCATCGAGACCCTTCTTTAGACCAGCTGAAGTTGAGACCCTTCTTCAGACTCCAGCTTTTTGTGTCTACCTTCAGTTTAAACCAACATCTGCAGTTTCTTCCTACACTTCCTGACCTAGCCTAGCCTAACTTAAACGTGCTCGGAACACTTACATTGTGTAAGTACACTGTAGAGTATCGGTTGTTTACACTCGTGATCATGTGGCTGACTGACTTTCTACTGAATATGTATCGCTTTGGCACTATTGTAAAGTGGAAATATCGTAAGTTGAAGCATAAGTTGTAAGTCGAGGAGCATCTGTAGTTACTTGAAATGAACTTAAATTCTCAGCCGGTCATGGTGGGACTTTAAACGTTCTCTGGCTTGTCGGACTGGTAGCTTCACCGCTTCGCACTTTGGTTTTAATGCTCATTTAATTTATGTTGTCATTTAAAAGTGTGTAAATTGCCCAAACTTTCCCTCAGTTCACAGAGACCTGAAACCGCACAACATTTTAATCTCCATGCCCAATGCCCATGGCAGAGTGAAGGCCATGATCTCTGACTTTGGTCTGTGCAAGAAGCTGGCAGTGGGCCGGCACAGCTTCAGCCGCAGGTCTGGAGTACCCGGCACAGAAGGCTGGATTGCCCCCGAGGTGCTGAATGAGGACTGCAAGGCCAACCCGGTGAGTTCACCCGTCATCTGTATCATTCACACGCACTACAGGACCTGTTCACTCCCAAACAGCTGATGGAAGAAGTCGGAAAGGGATTTACCAATATGCAGCACAGAAACGGCTGTTAAACAAGTTGATGGAATATGTGGAAAATGAATATCTTTAGATGGGATGTTAATTCCTGCATTGCTGTGTGTGTGGGCGTTCTATACCCCAGAACATTAGTGCAACATTGTGTCATTGCTACAGGTCACTGGATAAGTGGAGATCACTTAATAAGAACCTAAGGGGTAGCTGTTTCACACAAAGGGAGGTGGGTATATAGAACAGGCTGCCAGAGGTGGTAGTTGAGGCGGATGCAATATTAACATTTAAAAAGCATTTGGACAGGTAAATAGACAGGTAGGAGACGAGAGATGTGGGTCAAACATGGGCAAATGGGTCTAGTGTAGATGGGTATCTTGGCGGGCATGGACGAATGGGGTCGAAGGATCGGCTTCCTTGCTGACCCTCTTACAAGGTTGGTTCTGTTGGCAGAAGGCCACTCAACCCATTCGATCTCATTCCTCCAGTACACCATCCTGCCTGCGAACTGGCTCTGAGAACTGGGCTGCCTTATTATCAAAGAATGGTGCACAGCTCTGGTCCCAGTTAGCCATTAATCAGACTCTGTCTGCAAATGGCAACTGGATCTGAGCCAAACTGTGACTCTGGTGAGGCTCGAGCTGGACGGTAATGCAAGGAAAGCCCAGTCTATCTGAGGAATAGCAAGGTGCTCCTGTCCTAGGGATGCTTCAACCATGCCTCTGTTTTACAGACACCCCAGCACCTGTGCAGCCTGCAGCCAGGTGCAAGGTTGTGTCGAACCAGCACTCGGTCACCTGTGACCACGGAGTGCTGCTCAACTATTGCATAAATCTCCGACCAGGCTGAATCCCTGTAATATCTCCAGGGCAGTGCCCGAGTGAAAGGGCACTGGATGTGCTAAACCACGGGCATTGCTTAAAATCACAAACTTGGTGACAAATTATCCATTTAGAATGAATCAGTCAAAGGGAGAGAGAAGGAGACTTGGCCTCTCCCTGGAACCTCAGTCCAATTATGAATGGCAGGATCAATCTTTATTTTATTCTAAATCTCGTGGCTTTAATACTTCTCCATGAAATTAGTTGTGGCAACCTCAAGGTGTAGGAAAGAAAACTGCAGATGCTGGTTTAAATCAAAGGTCGACACAGAATGCTGGAGTAACTCAGCGGGTCAGGCAGCATCTCGGGAGAGAAGGAATGGGTGGCGTTTTAGTTCAGTCTGAAGAAGGCACTCGACCCGAAACGTCGCCCATTCCTTCTCTCCAGAGATGCTGCCTGACCCGCTGAGTTACTCCGGCATTTTGCGTCTACCTTCGACTTAAACCAGCATCTGCAGTTCTTTCCTACGAAATTGTTTTGTGCCCTGGTCTCTCTCTCTCTCTCCCCCTGTGTGAGTGTCCCTGGTGTCAAAGACCAGGAGTGGTCATCACTCTGTTGCAGCTGACGCGGGCAGATCCGTTTTAAACAAACGCTTACTTGCTTCTCCCCAGACGTGCGCGGTGGACATTTTCTCTGCTGGCTGCGTGTTCTATTATGTAATCTCGGAAGGCAGTCACCCCTTTGGAAAGGCCCTGCAGCGACAAGCCAACATCTTGCTGGGCGTCAGCGATCTTCAGTGTTTCAACCCCGATGCACACGGTAAGTCTGGACGACGGCCTCCAGTTGAAGCTCTTTACATCAGAAGCTTTTTTGTTGGGGATGTCACGCCTTGATTTATTGATTTAAATTGTAATTCTGGCCACAATGTTAGCAAAAACTACTCTGTTCTTTTCAATCCCTGCATCTCTAAATTGATGTCAGGTACATCCTTGGCAAATACAACCCCAAAATGTAAAGAAAGCAAAAGAACAGCAGAGCAGTCATCTGGTCGTCATTGGTACATTATTAGTTTTAAGTGAAGAACGTGATAAAATGAACAGGACTAGCCAATGTGGATTTATGAAAGGGATATCACATTTGACAAACCTGCCGGTGTTTTGAAGATGTAATTGGTAGACTGGGGAAGGGACAACCAGTGGTCATGCTGCATTGGGATTTTCAGAAAGCCTTTGACAAAACCCCATAGGGCTCGAGATGCATGGATAGGAATGGACTAGTCACGGTCCAAATGCTGGAATGTGGGATTAGCGTAGACGGGCACTTTGGTTGGTATGGATGGGTTGGGCCAAAGGGCCGTTTACCTTAACGTTCAACTCTGGTCCACTTAAGACGTGAGCGTGCAAAAAATGTGAAAACACATGGGCCATGAACTATTATCCTTTGACTTCTGGTCAGCTGTGTCTTTGGGAGATCTTTGCAGAAACCGCATCAATAGAGCCTGGTGCTTCTGTCGTCAAGAAGGCAGCAGTGAGAGATTGGTTTCTCCAGATTCATTTATTAGTCATTCACTGTTTTATTTTCCAGACGATATTATTGCCCGTGACTTAATTCAAGAGATGATAAACATGGACCCTCAAAATCGTCCGTCTGCCAAGTGCGTCCTGAAAAACCCTTTCTTTTGGAGTCTTGAGAAGCAGCTTCAGTTTTTCCAGGTTTGCTGCTATTTCATTTAACACCGAACCGAATGTTTTATTCTGCAGGTTGCACATGTTAATGAATTCTGTAAGGCTGGTCGGCTGCACAGTCATTGCACCAGGTACAAGATGTTCAATGGTTGCCAAGGTGAAGTAATCTTTGGCTTAATTGTTACAGGATATCAGTGATCGAATAGAAAAGGAACCTCTGGATGGGCCAATCGTGAGAGAACTGGAGAGAGGAGGACGAAGTGTTGTTCAAGGTGACTGGAGAGAGCACATCACTGTACCTCTGCAGACAGGTGAGCAGGTCATGTGGATCTTGCTGCAACTTGATGATTAACTTTAAACTCTGCTGACTCATGCTAACCACAGTTTTGCAGAAATTGCTGCTCATTTCCTTTTCCTCTGTGCTGACCCAGGTTTAATGGGATCAGAAGTGCCTGTTACCCACACCAGCAACTGGTAACATTAGTTATATCCTGTGTTTTATTTTAAACTGAGACTAAAGAACAAAATAGGTAATGAAAAGTAGAAACAAAATGCTGGAGTAACTCAGCGGGTCAGGCAGCATCGCGGGAGAGAAGGAATGGGTGATGTTTCGGGTCGAGACCCTTCTGAAGACGTCTTCACCCCAAGTGTGTGAAGGAGAGATATCGAAGGTCCCTCCTTCATGCTGCTGTCACACTGCACAATCACACTGCTCCCAGCAGACCAGTAAATAAAGATCATTACCGTTATTTTATTTTTAATGAATGCTTATTTATTTTTGCTATCCACTTTACTGCTGTAACCATGCAAATTTCCCCATTGTGGGACGAATAAAGTACTTATTATTATTATTATTATTATAATTTCTTGAGATCTAGAATCAACTGAGTGAATGAATAAATGATACTTAATGAATGAATTTATTCACAAAATGCTGGAGTAACTCAGCGGGTCAGGCAGCATCTCAGGAGAGAAGGAATGGGTGACGTTTCGGGTCGAGACCCTTCTTCAGACTGGGTCTCGACCCGAAACGTCACCCATTCCTTCTCTCCCGAGATGCTGCCTGACCTGCTGAGTTACTCCAGCATTTTGTGAATAAATACCTTCGATTTGTACCAGCACCTGCAGTTATTTTCTTATACTTAATGAATGAATGATACGTTATTGTCACATGTACCGATGGTACCTATGTGCAGGATGGAACTGCAGGTGCTGGTTTAAACTGAAGACAGACACACAATGCTGGAGTAACTCAGCGGGACAGGCAACATCTCTGGAGAGAAGGAATGGGTGACGTTTTGGATCGAGACCCTTCTGAAGATGGGTGTATCCAGAAATGTTGCCTGTCCCGCTGAGTTGCTTCAGCATTTTGTGTCTACCTATGGTACCGAACTACAATGAAGTGCTTTGTTTTGTAATACACAAGTGTCGCCAAAGTTACAAAAGTACCAAACAGTCCTACATAACTCTGCACATAACTGAATTTCCACATGTCGGTGAAAGTGCACACTCTCAAGCTTTGGAGTTGTGCCCACTATTGTAACTTTTAACCAGCACTGTGCAACAGAAGCACACACTCTGCAGTCAACAATTCTCAGTCCTCATTCTGCACCGGACCACCCAGCGCCAGCTTTTGCATCGGTTGCTGAAGGTCAGCTAGAGTGAGTCGGCTTGGCCTGCTTGCTATCTGATCACCGTTCACACAGGTCGGTGAGGCTCGTTGGTTTGCAATAAGGATGTGAAGCACAGTGTTTGAGATCGGTTCATCTGAAACAACCTTCTCTTTGTAGATCTCAGAAAATTCCGTTCGTATAAAGGGAACTCCGTGCGAGACCTGCTGCGTGCAATGAGGAACAAGGTACCGCACCAGTTAGTCAATGTCAGTTGTTCTTAGATAAATCAACTGATATCAGAATGCATCCTTGAATAATTGCAGTTATGTTGCTTTGAGGTCAGCTGTTCAAACGCGATGAACTATGAGGATACTGCTCTGACTCGGCAGTTGTATTCATTTGTGAGATGTGTGGAGAGCAGGCAAGGCCCTCATGTATTGCCCAACCTCATTGCCCAACCTCATTGCCCAACCTCATTGCCCTTCTGCTGAAGGCCCTCCCACCACACTGTTGGATTCCAGCATTTAGGAACAATGATATATTTCTATGTGGGGATGGGGTGAGACAAAGAACTGCAGATGCTGGAATCCTGAGTAAAACACAGAGTGCTGGAGGAACTTGGTGGAGCATGCAGCATCTGAGGAGTGGATGGCATTTCCTCCACAGATGCTGCCCGACCTACCGAGTTCTTTCTGGACTTTATCTTTCTGTTGAAGGGGAGCCTCCCTTGGTGGTCATGTGAGACACTGTCAGAATAGCTCGGGCGTGTAACCGTGACTGTCACAGGTGGTCCATCTCTGCAAATGGAGATTGGAGTGGGGACGAGCAGGCCACATCTACAAAGCACCTGCAGCTTTGCAGTGGTGGGAGGTGAGAGAGATGTCCTTCATGGAGGAAGGACTCTCCACAAATAAATGACCTTGTCCTTGAACTATAATGTCCACACTCTCCAACTTGTAATAGCAGCATTGTGAGCATGTGTGGGACCTTCTTCACAGCAAGTATAATCACGTGCTTCACTGCTAACAGACTGGGTTTGGTCCTGATGAAAAATGAGTGTTGGCTTAGTGACCAAGGATGTCTCCAAACTGAAGCTTTGTTAATGCTGTTGACAAAAGCCTCTGTCAGCATTACCTGAGGACGCGCATGATTTTGTGACCGTGGTTTATAATGCTTGGCCCAGTTGTTACTTATGTTTACGTGCGGGTGAAGTAAGGGCATGTATTAGAGTTATGGAATCATCCAGCGTAGACACAGATCCTTCAGCCCAACTAGTCACGGCTGGCCAAGATGCCCCAGCCAGGCTAGTCCCATTAACCAGAGCCTGGCCACATCCCTCCGAACCATTCCTATCTGTGTACCTGTCCAAATATCTTTTGCATGTTGTTTTTGTAACTGCCGCTACTACTTCATCTGTCAGCTGGTTCCTTGGGGCAGGGACAGAGAGAGCAGCACTCCTGTGAAGTTGTATCTCGGCATGTCTACCTCCTCAAGGCTGCCCAGTTGTAAAGTGACTTTGAGAAGCAGATCTCAGACCGTCCTCTGCACGGGAATAAGGGAACAACGACCTGGAGCAAAATGCATGAAATATTCTGTGACCAGCTGAATTTAATGGAACTTAATCATTTTTATTCTAGTGGTTCAGTGATGTGCGTTTGTCGTTAAAGTGTTCCCCTCCTCCCCTGCCCACTGTTCCCCATTCACCACACAGACAGAAACTGCTGTGGGCAATTTCAGTGGGATGGGAGGGGATGGGTTTTGTTGTTAATGGTGTTGAGGCTGAGATATCTGTTTGAGGTTTGGGAAACAAACATGCCAGGACATAATAGGAGTCTGAGGGGTAAATGTTTCACACAAAGGGTGGCGGGTGTATGGAACGAGCTGCTAGAGGAGGTAGTTGAGGCTGGGACTATCCCAACATTTAAGAAACCGTTAGATAGGTAAATGGATAGGACAGGTTTGGAGGGATATGGACCAAACGTGGGCAGGTGGGACTAGTGTAGCTGGGACATGTTGGGCCGAAGGGCCTTTTTCCACACGGTATCACTCTACGACTCTATGACTGTCCCGGGTGAGGGAAATGTTTTCCTGGGTACTAAGTCTTGCTTTTCCTGTTGTATTTTCAGAAACACCATTATAGAGAATTGCCCGAGGACGTGCGAGAGACTCTGGGCTCAGTCCCGGATGAATTTGTCTGCTATTTCACTCTCCGTTTCCCCCACCTGTTACTCCACACGTATCTGGCAATGCGGATCTGTGGCCAGGAGAGAGTGTTTCATCCGTACTACTACCAGGAAGCAGCAGAACCGAGACAGCTACCACTGTGTGTGACTGACCACTTCCAATAAACCAAGGGATGGAAGGTTGAGAGGGAGATGGTTCAATTTCTAAATGCATTCCAGCCAAGGGGCCTTTAAAGGGTCACGCGGCAAGTTTGATGAGACTACATTTGGTGGACTGACACTTGCAAAATAAAGATGTCGCTAAGCCAAACCTCAAAGTGCCTATTAAAGCTGTGTGCAATCTGCAGGATAATCTGAGGCAGGACGTGAATGTAGTTATCCAGTTGACGTGACTGCCTCTACATCTTTAATACAAGTAAATATTTTCCTCACAGGAAGAACATTTTTTTTTTTATAAAGTAAAACAAAAGTCCTGGTGACAAATGCCACCAGTTCTGGGCTGTTACGTGTTTTATTGTTTCGGTGAAGAAGGAGGATATCAACCAAGTTATAATCCTGAAGTATATAAATGTGTTTGCAGTTGACAGCTGGTTTTCTTGGTTCCGGCTGCTCCAGGGATTAGAGCAGGTGCTACACCCCCTGTGGATCAATTTACCTGAATCTATAGGGCAGATCAGCACAGTACAGTGATCCACAACATTACTCGGTCCATTGATCATTTCCCATAAACTGGACAATGAATGTTTAAATCAGCAGGAGATTGGTTATCCAGACAAAACAACGAGCCCGTTGAAAGCTGTGCTTTCAGACCCTCCCTGAGTAGAGGTTTGTACCAGGGCACTGTCCTTATTTAAAGTCTCAAATTTATAGCTTTATATCTCTGCACTGTTTGTAATTCTTTTCCATCTTTAAGTCCAAATACAGGTGCTCATTATTCCCTCGGTTTACACTCTAGTTGAGTTAGCGTTTTTCACACCATTATCCATGCAGCCAAAGCCATCCACCTGCCTGTTTAAATTGGGGCAACATGTACCAAAGGCTGGGCTGCCTGTGTATCCAGCCTCTGCCTGTTAGAGCAGGGGGTGGCTTACACATGCCAGCATAGTAATGCACGTGGATGGCAGGTGATTGGCTCCACTGGCATTACTTACCCTTCTCGTGTTAAACACATTAACTACTCTTTTTTTAAGATAAAACCTGAGATCCTAAATCGTTTCACCTCCCCCCTTTGTGTCCCTCCCCAACTTCCCGTGCAGGGTTTCCGATCTGAGACAGCACAAAATCCAGGCCTTGTGTTGATCAGGACAGTGCAGTGCAAACTCAAAGCAATCGTCTGCTGTCCTTTGTGTACAATTGTCTCTTGTGCTACAACAGACAATAGGTGCAGGAGGAGGCCATTCGGCCCTTCGAGCCAGCACCGCCATTCAATGTGATCATGGCTGATTATTCTCAATCAGTACCCCGTTCCTGCCTTCTCCCCATACCCCCTGACTCCGCTATCCTTAAGAGCTCTATCTAGCTCTGATCTCTGCTCGAATAGCCTCTGACAGAAGGGCCTTGATCACCGCCTCACAGGGAACATAAATCCCACTGCTCTTCCCAGTGGTAGCTGTCCTTGTAGTAAACGCTCTGTGTTTGGGACTTACAGTGAGAAATCGTTATTCACAACACAGTGCAGTCTATGTTTTAATTATCTGCATAGTTTTTTTTATTGTGCCGATAATTAAAAGGAGTAATTTATTTATTTATTGGGGGGGTTATCTTTATATCTGGTGAGTGATAGATTTGTCTTTAAAATGATCCATGTATGTTCAGAGCTGATTTTAGAGTACGCCTTTTATGCTTGGTTTTGAATTTATTTGTTTGCTGCGTGAAATGTTTCTGCCAAGTGTTAATATTCTGTTGGTTTGTTAGTTGTGAAAGATAATGTGAAAATAATGAGCATTGCCTTCACTCTAAGAGCATGTGTAATGCGATCGCGCTTGGTTCCATTTTAGCTTGGCAATTGCACTATATGATTTAATCTGTCTTTAGCTTTAATGGTTCTTATGAAGCAGTTCCATGGATATGATTAATTTTGTTATACATGGCACGAATCTGAATTGCTGGTAACTAATGATTTCCATTCTGAGGTCAGTAGAATAGTGATTTAAGCATTCAAAGTGCACTTGCACAACCCATTTCTCCCTCTGTCCCTCAGTGGAAACCCTAGTCACATTGCCTTCGCCAACATCGTTTCCCCTGTTCAAACACACTTGCATTATTGAGAATTGCAATTCTGACACAACGTCTTTCATCATGTTTCTGGTTTATGGACCTTGGATGTGAACAGCCATGATGTGACAGTAGACAATAAGTGCAGGAGGAGGCCATTCGGCCCTTCGAGCCAGCACCGCCATTCAATGTGATCATGGCTGATCATTCTCAATCAGTACCCCGTTCCTGCCTTCTCCCCATATCCCCGGACTCTGCTATCCTTAAGAGCTCTATCTAGCTCTCTCTTGAATGCATTCAGAGAATTGGCCTCCACTGCCTTCTGAGGGTCCTGAGATTGAAGGGTCCACTCTTGCCCTGTGTGGATGGCAAATGCCCAGTGACCTGTTCAATCACATGCATCTGGATGTAAGCTGCAGTCTGACCCTGGCACCGTCACTACCCTAAACGTACACACTAATCCTTACATGCTAAGCAAGTAGTTCATGTCGGATAAAGACATTCTGCCTTAAAATGTAAAATTAATTGAAACTGCATCTTTTACTTTACTTCCACGATTTGATCTCCAGCAAGTTGTTAATGTGCACTCTTGCTTTCCAACATGCTGACCCTTACTGTAGGGGCAACACGCTACTCGTAGAGTATTTCTCCATTTGTACCAGACTGTTTTTAGCTGCCAGTTATCAGCTTTCCTGCTCAATATTGCAATACTTTGACTGGTAGTCACTTCCTTTCCCAATAATATCCTGTCCACTCTGGTTTGGGGAACTCATGGACATGTTGCCAATCAGATTGAGACCATCTGGACGGCTGCTTGACTCCGTCCCTGAGCTCACTGGGCAGGTTTTCACCAAGGGATATCTGCCATGTCCTCGTGCATTAGCCTCCAGGTCCTTTCATCCTATTCCCACTAACCTGCGGTACACCGACCTTTCTGCCTGGCCTCGGAGACAGCTGATATTGGTAATGGTCCACTCTCTTCGATACAGTTGTCTTCCTTAAAGCTGATGTCACCATCCCTCTGTGAGTTGTTGGTCTCCAACTGCAGCCTCTCCTCCAAACCCCTTAGTTTAGTTTTAGTCCAGTTTAGTTTATTGTCACGGGTGCAGTGAAAAGCTTTTGTTGACTGCTAACCAGTCAGCAGAAAGACAATACATGATTACAATCGGTCCATTTACAGCGTATAGATGGATGATAAGGGAATAACATTTAGTGCAAGGTAAAGCCAGCAACGTCTGATCAAGGATATCTGAGGGTCATCAAAGAGGTAGAAAGTAGTTCAGCACTCTTACTCTAGTCCTGAGCTCCCACCTCCAAATCCATTGCATTGATTCTGGAATTCTTCCATTCAGAAGCCCTCTGGCCCAGTCATTCACTGAATCAACTTTTTATTAAATTGATAATCATGTGCTGGGTATTGTGATCTATCCTTCCCCTTCATTCTCAGACTCTATACATCTGCAGCCCTATACATGGTTGGCCAAACCAACCTCCCAACGGACCCTCCGTTCCTGTTCAGCTGGCCCACATCACGGTCACAGCACCCACACAATTGGCTTCTCCTACTTACTGAAGTGTTCACTCAAGTTGCTTGTAACATTCTCACTCTTTTCACATTTTGCCAGGGCCTCACTCTCTGCAATCCTCTCCAGTTCTCCAACACAACCACGCTCTTCCTGTTCTGAACTTTTGAGCATCTTCTATTTTAATTCTTTCTTCACCACGTCTATTCTTCATTCCTCATTTTACAGACTCGTGTTTTTGGTTATCATTCTTAATACTGTCTTGTGTTTATGTTAACGTATCTTTGGCAATGATTCTATAAAGTGCCTCTTGACATTTTACATGGTGAAAACTGTTGTTAATGGACATGTACCCTCCAAACCCAAGGTGTAGCTACGGGCATTTGCACGGGCCCTAGCTAGGGGCACTCACATGGGCTCTAGCTATGCCTGCCTCTTTGTAGGGTACATCGAACAATCCCTGGTCCAGGCGTACACTGGCCGTATCCCCGAACTCTACCTCCGCTACATTGCCGACTGCATTGGTGCTACCTCCTGCACCCATGCAGAACTCACTGACTTCATCAATTTCACCACTAATTTCCATCCTGCTCTTAAATTTACTTGGACCATCTCCAACATCTCCCTCCCGTTTCTGGATCTCACCGTCTCCATCACAGGAGACAGACCAGTGACCGACATCTACCACAAACCTACTGACTCCATAGCTATCTTGACTACACTTCTTCCTACCCTGTTTCCTGTAAAAACTCTATCCCCTACTCCCAATTCCTCCGTCTGTGCCCAGGATGAGGTGTTCCATACAAGGGCTTCATTCTTTAGGAAACGAGGGTTCCCCTCTTCCATTATAGATGAGGCTTTCGCTATCCCGCAGCTCCGCTCTTGCTCCCCCTCCCCCTATTCGTAACAAGAACAGAGTCCCCCTGGTCCTCACCTTCCACCCCATCAGCCGTCGCATGCAACATATAATCCTCCAACATTTCCGCCACCTCCAACGGGATCCCACTACTGGCCACGTCGTTCCATCTCCATCCCTTTCTGCTTTCCGCAGAGACCATTCCCTCCGAAACTCCCTGGTCCACTCGTCCCTTCCCACCCAAACCACCCCCTCCCCAGGTACTTTCCCCTGCAACCGCAGCAGATGCAACACCTGTCCCTTTACCTCCCCTCTCGACTCCATCCAAGGACCCAAAGTCTTTTCAGGTGAGGCAGAGGTTCACTTGCACCTCCTCCAACCCCATCTACTGTATCTGCTGTTCCAGGTGTCAACTTCTCTACATCGGCGAGACCAAGCGCAGGCTCGGCGATCGTTTCACTGAACACCTCCACTCAGTCCGCCTTAACCAACCTGATCTCCCGGTGGCTCAGCACTTCAATTCCCCCCCTCCCATTCCCAATCTGACCTTTCTGTCCTGGGCCTCCTCCATTGTCAGAGTGAGGCCCAGCGCAAATTGGAGGAAATATTTCACTTGGGTAGTTTACATCCCAGTGGTATGAACATTGATCTCTAACTTCAGATAGTCCCTGCTTTCCCTCTCTATCCCCTCTCCCTTCCCAGTTCTCCCACTAGTCATCCTGTCTCCGACTACATCCTATCTTTATCCCGCCCCCTCCCCTGACATCAGTCTGAAGAAGGGTCTAGACCCGAAACGTCAGCCATTCACGTCACTTCACCCCGAGATGCTGCCTGGCCCGCTGAGTTACTCCAGCATTGTGGGTCTACATGGACAATGATAGGTTGGGTTTAGAGGGATGTGGTCAAATGTGGGCAGATGGGACTGGTGAAGATGGGGCATGTTGGTTGGCATGGGAAACTGGGCTGAAGGGCCTGTTTCTATGCTGTGTGACTCTATAATCCTACATCTGTCTTGGAGATGAAACATTCCGAACATAAATGAGCTGGAAGCTAACAACAATTATTGGTCCTGGCCCAATGTAATAGAATTACAGCAGCATGTACTGATCACGTAAAACAATGGATGCATAATTTCCCTCAATTAAAGCTTGCAGTTACTATTCAAAAGGTTTCTGTTACACATGGCAAGTGAACGTGCTTTTATTGGATGTACCAAGTCCGCAGAGTTTGTAGAAGATTGGGAGCGGTCCATTGATGTAACAATATGCCATCTGTTTGGATGATGGGTGTTTACAGTAAGTAATGCTTGATTCTAGTTGACATGTCCTCGTATAATTTGACAACAGTGCCTTTATGTGGCTGTGATGGGTCTGTTCAGGAAAAACTGTGAACAGCCGAAGCTACAACTGTAGGAGAACTCTGTGGCCTGTTAACAACTGAAACTCCCAACTCATGAATTGCTCAACCACAGAGATGTGGTAACCAGCAGTTAAACCCTTCTGGAGAGACTGAGCAATGAGGTGTGTAGTGAGCTCATGAATTTGTTGTGTGAAGTTTACCGATAATATGCAATGTTTATAAAAATTCTATTGGTTGCTGTGAAAGGGAGATGCAGCAATTCTATTTCCGTAATCGTGTGAGTTCAGTGATAAAGTACAAATCTGATCCTGTGAAAAGATATGTAACCTATACATGTTTGGATATGGATTGTGAAAACATTAATCATTTTGGATGTGTCCACGAAATAAGCAAGAACTTTGAGAATTAACTTTTTTACTGGATTTCTGAATTATTTATGAATTGTCTTAGACTTGCACAGTTCCAATGGTAAATCATGCTTTAAAATACTGGGAAAGTAATTTTTTTAAAAATCTGTTGCTCTGGGTTAATGCAATAAAATATTGGACTATATTCTTCATTTGTGTTCTGTACGTTTTGGCACCCATTTAACTGAAGTGCATATGGCCAATTGTTTAAAGCTAAGAGCTCACCAATGGAGTTCATTTCAAGAATTTTTGAGCTGATGGTACCCCCTTGAAGTCCCATGGACATTTATTTGCTCAGGACTACAGTGCATTTAGAACAGTATAGCACAGGAACAGGCCCACCAGCCCCACACTTGTCCCTGCCTAACATGATGCTAAGACCAATTGGATTTGGGTACTAACCATAATCTTAAAATCAGAAAACGACAACGTTTTGGAGTAACTCAGCAGGTCAGGCAATATCTCTGAAAGACATAAATAGTTGATGTCACTGAGCTGCTGAGTTACTCCAGCGCTTTGTCTTTTTTTGTAAGTCAGCATCTGCAGTTCCTTGTTTTCACATCTTAAAATCAGAGTCTGACAACTCGAATGACATTGAGGACAATTTTTTTTACCTCTGGAGTACTCTTTCCTTTGAAAGTTAATGGTGACTGAGTGTTAAGTGAAGTTTTTGGAGATGCACAAGAAACACCCACCACAATAACCGGCCCAATCCTCAGCCCTGTGGCCCCAATCAATCTCCAGAGCTGCACTTGGCCTTCTGAAAACTAGCCTTGTTGGCCAAAATCATCGCAGCATCCAGCAGTGGTGCCAGCAGTGGTGCCAGCAGTGGTGCCAGCAGTGGTGCCAGCAGTGGTGCCAGCAGTGGTGCCAGCACTGCAGGACATCCAGTGGAGCAGAGGGACCTTCCTCTGAAACCATCCCAAACGTTTATCAGCTCTCGACCCGAAACGTCACCCATACCTTCTCTCCAGAGATGTCGCCTGTCCCGCTGAGTTACTCCAGTTTTTCTATGTCTACAGTTTAAACCAGCATCTGCATTTCCTTCCTACATCAATAGACAATAGGTGCAGGAGGAGGCCATTTGGCCCTTCGAGTCAGCACCGCCATTCAATGTGATCATGGCTGATCATTCTCAATCAGTACCCCGTTCCTGCCACTCTCCCCATACCCCCTGACTCCACTATCCTTAAGAGCTCTATCTAGCTCTCTCTTGAATGCATTCAGAGTTCAACGGTTTATCAGCTGGCAAAGCCCTGCAACCAGCAAAGGGATAAATGCTGAAATGTTTGCCATTCAGAGATATTTTTTTAAAGTCTCAGCATTGATTCAAGTGATTTAAAAATAGTTAATGGACACCAACCGGAAACAAATAAAACAACAAGTAAAAAAAAAACACGGGTCAGGCAGCGTCTGTGGAGAGAGCATCAGTCTGAAGAAGGGTCTCGACCCAAAACGTCACCCATTCCTTCTCTCCAGAGATGCTGCCTACCTGAGTTACTCCAGCATTTTGGGTCTACTTTCGATTTAAACTAGCATCTGTAGTTCTTTCCTATACAAGTAAGAAAAAATGTTAGCCTTGCATCTCAGCTGATGCAGGATCTGCAGAGTGCTTTCCCCAGGGTAAGATTAGGTTCCATGCCAATAACATCGCTCTGCTGGTTTTGGCCTTCTAAGTAGGACGGCAAGTCTGCGTTTAGTGCCATTGAAATAGCCAAATGTCCAACGTTTTGGCCTGAACTCGGCCTGCAAGAACTGAAGGACACGTGTGCGCACACAAACAAATTTACATTTAAGACTGAATTTGCCACATTCTGGCCAGGTGAGGATACCAGATATTGTGCATTAAAGGAAATAAATGGACTGACGTGATCAGGCTGGGGTGTCTGTGGATAGGGTTGCCAACTTCCTCACTCGCAAATACGGGACAAGGTGACGTCACCGCCCCGCGCTCCACGTGACCTCGCCCAGCCAGCGGCCTCGTGCTCCCGCTCCACCAGTGGAGGCTGCCCGGACCGGGAGCGTGTTGCTACCCAACCTCCGTTAGGCGGCGCCCGGGCCTCTGTACCTCGACTGTCCGGAGCTAAAATGTCGGAAACCTAGAGTGTCTGGACCTAAACTGTCAGGACTTGCAGTGTCGGGGCCTACCTGCAGTGTCGGGGCCTACCTGCAGTGTCGGGGCCTACCTGCAGTGTCGGGGCCTACCTGCAGTGTCGGGGCCAACAGCATCCGGGCCTACAGCGCCCCCACCCCACCCCCCCCCCCCCCCCCGGGCCTAATACTGGACAAGGGTGGTCACGTACGGGGACAAAACAATTTAGCCCAAAAATACGGGATGTCCCGGCTAATACGGGACAGTTGGCAACCCTAGCTGTATAGTCCACTGACCCCAGCAACAATCCAACAATTTCAATGTCTGGTGGTTGCTTCAATGGGAGTTACAGTAACCAAGTCATCACTAAGTGGTTGTGCCTCTGCCAACAGACCTTGTCTGCTCCTAGTCTTCATTGCACAGTGATCTAGTAGTTTGATGTGTATAACTTGTAACTTATAACTTTTTATTACTGATTTACGCTAGTTTTTTCACTGTTATAGAAAGATGCACATTGTAGATTTTCTCTGAAATCTGATCTCTTCAATAGCAGTCTTCATAAGATCATAAGTGATGGGAGCAGAATCAGGCCATTCGACCCATCGAGCCTACTCCGCCATTCAATCATGGCTGATCTATCTCTCCCTCCTAACCCCATTCTCCTGCCTTCTCCCCATAACCTCTGACAAGCTCTGAATGTAAGGAACTGTAAATCTTGTGGAATTTACAGTTGTTTCTCCAATGGGGAAGGTCATTTACTACAATTAATAACATCTCAATGTGAAACTTTGCCCATTTGACGCCTGCAAGATGGATGAACTATCTTGGATATTTGTGAACCTTCGCCATGCTGACTGCCAGCCCTGATCTTGATGTTAATGATCTGTAGAACGATGGAGACTGTCGTTGAAACTCTGCCTGGTAATGATGTAAAGGCATTTTCATATCCCTGAATATGTTCCACTTTCAATTCTCTCTGGGCAGAAGCTGCATCGGCAGTGGAGTCTTCACCAAATGCTGGAGTAACTCAGCAGGTCAGACTGAAGAAGGGTCTCGACCCGAAACGTCGCCCATTCCTTCTCTCCCAAATGCTGCCTGACCTGCTGAGTTACTCCAGCATTTTGTGATACCTTCGATTTGTATCAGCATCTGCAGTTATCTTCCTACACGGCAGTGGAGTCTTGTGCTCATTCTCCATCTCTTGAGGAACTAAAATTGGAACGTTAACAGTGTCGGAACACATTTTCAATTTAATTTGTAGTATTAAATGCACCTTTGAGTCAATGGGCAGAAGTTACCAATGTCCTTTGGGTCTCGCTTCTATGCCTTCCTTTCAGATTACCCCAGAAACTAATTAAAACAATTTTGACATCTTACCTGTCATGCCTTGACATGATCTTGCATAAGATCAACCCACATTCCTAAACTCAGTGCTACAGACAACATGTCCCTGATGTGGAGAAAATGAATTCCTCGGATTGTTGTGTATCTCCGCCCATTAATGGCCTGATTTTTGTTGTCGATACTCCTGTTAGTTTCAGTTTAATTTCTAGACACTAAACTTCTACCTGAAGTTGGCTCCGGCGCTTAATCTCCATCTCTAAAGGTACCGAAATTAGCAAAATAATAGTGTCAGATAAGAGCATTGTTCATTGAAATTTCTGGACAATAAATTTTTGGACCACATTGGCGCAATCAGCAAAGGTTGATTAACAGCTGACAATGTCTCACCCTCGGTCTGCAAATGCTTTAACATTTTTGAACTAAGTTTCTCTCACTCAGTGAAAATCAGCAGGGTTTTGATTTAAGTTTTTACTCTTGGGAAGACTTGATGAAATAGAATGAAGTGCTTAAGCAGGATGCAATGCTGGGTGTGCGTGTGGCTACTAGTGACATGGAAAGCCAGACCTCGCGTCTGGGAGTTTTGTTTGAACTTCAGTCAACGCAGAAACTGGGCAGCAGGTGGGAGCAGAGATGTACAGGGGATCAATGAATAAGAAACGAGGGAGCAATGGATAGTCTGTAACTAGGGTTGCCAACTGTCCCGTATTAGCCGGGACGTCCTGTATTTTGGGCTAAATTGGTTTGTCCCATACGGGACTGCACTTGTCTTGTATTAGACCCGGGGGGTGCTATAGACCCGGATGCTGTAGGCCCAGGGGGCGCTGTAGGTTTGGACAGTGTAGTAGGAAACTGCAGATGCTGGTTAAAATCTGTGTCTACCTTCCGGACAGTATAGGTCCGGACATTGTAGATCCGGAGGCCCGGGCGCCGCCTAACGGAGGTTGCCTAGCAACCAGCCTCCCTGCCCGGGCAGCCGCCATTGGTGGAGCGGGAGCACGTGGCCGCTGGCTGGGTGAGGTCACGTGGGGCGGTGACGTCACCTTGTCCCTTATTTGGGAGTGAGATAGTTGGCAACCCTATGTGTAACTGAGGGAGGGGAGGTGAAGTTGCGGTCCGTGCTGAGAGGGGTTGATGGGAGCTACCTGTCGGGGAGAAGACTGGAGATGGAAAGAAGGAAATTAATCTTCTTGCAAACAGTTTATTTTTTTACAAGATGACAAATTTGAAGAGGGTCTAAGTGGCTTCACAGTTCGTCTGTTTCTGTAGTCAGACCCGAAAAGTCACATTCCTTATTTCCAGAGGTGATCTCTGGCCCGCTGAGTTACTCCAGCTATCTTGTGCTATCTTACTTCCTACGTGTCTGGTGTAACTCCACCCATTTAATTATCCTTTTACATTTTTTCACATCTTAGAATTTAGATTTTAGTTTCAGTTTTCTTTCATCGAAATCTTCAGCAGAAGCCGGGAGTGCTGCTAAAAGCCCATCACAAAAGGTAACAAAGTCAGAAAATTAATATCGTCAGACAGTAGATTATTATTGAAACTTTCTGTAAAATAATGTTAAGTGTTGGATCAATCATTGAAAGTTGGTTAAAAACTGCCAGTGTTTTACATTGAAGGTAGACACAAAAAGCTGGAGAAACTCAGCGGGACAGGCAACAACTCTAAGGAGAAGGGATGGGTGATGTTTCGGGTCGAGACCCTTCTTCAGACTGGTTAGGGATAAGGGAAATGAGATGGTGATGTGGAGAGAGATAAAGGACAATGAATGAAAGATATGCAAAAATGTAACGATGATAAAGGAAGCAGGCTGTTTGGCTTCTCCATTTAATAGGAATCTGAGGTCACTTTTTTCACGCAGAGGGTGGAGAGCTTATGGAACAAGACGTGTGTATGGAGTCACAGGTGTCCGGCCCGAATATTTCTGCCCTCTGATATATTGTTCAATAATTTATCCAGTGAAAGCAGCTGCTTAACGAAACCCTAAACAACCATTAGCTTTAAATTGGTGGCTTTGGAGTTAGAAGGGTGTGAGTTCATGCAGTGGATGTGAGAGTGTAACTTTGGCTGGTATTTCTAGATCTGGACTGAAGGGTGCTATCAAATTTAGCCTTGTCCACCCTCTCATTTGTACACCAAAAAAAATCCCCTAGCACCACTGAAATATCTATGTTCTAGAATATTTTACAGGTGTAATAAAATGATATGGGGAAGAGGCCATAAGATGTAGGATGGAATTAGGCCATTTGGCCCATAAAGTCTACTCTGCCATTCGATCATGGTTGATCTATTTCTCCCTCTCAACACCAGTCTCCTGCCTTCTCCCCACAATCTTTAATGCCCTTACTCATCAAGAATCTATCAATTTCCACTTTAAAAATCCCCAATGACTTGGCCTTAAGGGTGAATGCACAGTCTTTTTCCCTGGAAGGGAATCAAGAACTTGATGCAATAAATTTAAGGTGAGAAGGTAAGGATTTGATAGGTTTCTTTTATGGTGAGTCTATGGAATGTGCTGCCAGTGGAAGTGGTGGAGGCAGGTTCAAGTCAAGTCAAGTTTATTTGTCACATACACATACAAGATGTGCAGTGAAATGAAAGTGGCAATGCCTGCGGATTGTGCTAAAACTCCAAAACAGAATAGAATTTTTTTAACACAAAAAATAAAGTCATACAGTAAATTAGATTTAGATTTTTTTTTTAGATTTAGAGATACAGCGCGGAAACAGGCCCTTCGGCCCACCGAGTCCGCACACATTAACACTATCCTACACCCACTAGGGACAATTTTTACATTTACCCAGTCAATTAACCTACATACCTGTATGTCTTTGGAGTGTGGGAGGAAACCGACGATCTCGGAGAAAACCCACGCAGGTCACGGGGTGAACGTACAAACTCCGTACAGACAGCGCCCGTAGTCAGGATCGAACCTGAGTCTCCTGCTGTAAGGCAGCAACTCTACCGCTGCACCATCGTGCCACCCAATTAGTCCCTGGTAATATATGAGTTAACAGTCCTGGTGGTCTGTGGGGAGAAACTCCGTCTCATCCTCTCCGTTTTCACAGCATGACAGCGGAGGCATTTGCCTGACCGTAGCAGCTGGAACAGTCCGTTGCTGGGATGGTAGGGGTCCCCCATAATGTTGCTGGCTCTGGATCTGCACCTCCTGATGTATATTTCCCAATAACATTTTTTAAAAGACATCTGGACATGTATACGGATTGGAAATGTTTAGAGGAATTATGGGCTAAACAAAGGTAAATGGGACTAGCTTAGAAGGGACATTTTGGGTGTCAGAGGTAATGGGGAGAAGGCAGGAGAATGGGGTTAGGAGGGCAAAGGACGTGTTGGGCAAAGGACGTGTTTCCATGTTGTGTGACTCCATGTTATTATGTAAAAGTGCTAACGTTTTACTGCTTGTTTCCTCCTGCCAGCATTTATCTATAAATGTCCTGCGAGGCATCTGTTGGAAAAACAGGAAATGGGTAAGTATTCATTTTAGAAGCTTTACTCAGGGGATAAACATTGCCTTGGATTCTCAGAGTTTGGCTGGGATTGTCGCTGGGGGTTGGGATCTGTGCTACGGACCATGGCTGCATGTGGCTAAATGGACCTATGGATTTTGACCGGTGGACAATGAACAGGAGAAGTGTGCTCGCCATCAAGCCTCAAGCATTGGGCATTGTACTGGAGCCACCCTCCAATCATGGTTGAACCCCAGCAGCTGACAGAAGGGGAGGGAATGGGAGACAGGTAACAAACCACCAAGCGTAGCTGGCAAAAGAATAAAGCATGTCTTCATAATTTGTCAGGTTGAATGACACATCATTCTCTGTTAATTTCTCACAAAAAAACATTGCATCTCTTGTTTCCTGGTATTTTTAAAAAAAAAGATAATTTGCAGCCTAATTGCATTTACTGTGAAAAATGACACTGAAATCCCCAGGTACCCTTTAAGAATGTGACAAGAATCCAACAGCAATAGACTTTGTTTTGTGTTCTTGTTCTATGTCTGTATGAAACTTGAGAGTCTCTTCAAGGTCCAACGGAAGTCTTGATTACATTAACTCAATGCTGGCAGCAAGATAACTAAATATGGTTGCAACCACACAATCTGACTGAACACACTGTGTACAGACAAAGATAACTATGTACAAAACATCTCCTGTGCAGCGCCACCTGCTGCACGGGAGGAGCAACGGGTCCTCCCACCCCACACGGTCCACCAAACATCACACTTTACTTGGCCACAAGGATAAAATATTATAAGTAGTTTAATTTTAATATTATTATATAATCCATTCCTGCATATACAGTAAATGTTTAGAGATTTTACAAAAATCTTACTTTTCACCCCCCTTCTTTGTTAATGATGTATTTCTAATTCATTCCTGAAACACCATTTGTTTGAGAGACGGACATTCAGTAAGTTCTCAGATATGAGCTGACACTTTCAAACAACAGTCCAAAAGATCATTGAGTTGAATGTTTTGGGAAAATGTCCAGTGCACAAGGATTTGGCTTCTAAAGGAAAATTGGGTGGAGAAGGTAAATTTGCACATCATTATTGGCAGACCATCGGTTCCTGCAGAAAGGTTTTGAATTGTTGGACTGATTTAAATTTTGTGTTAATTTTCAAATAATGAATATATTTCCGATATTTAGCTCTACGGTTAACAGATACATGCAATCTTTCTCTTGTAAATCGTTAATCATTTTATTTTACATTTAATACAGAAAACCCTTTACTTTTAGGGACTGCTCCTGAAAATATCCCTCCTTTCATTGAGAGTGGAACAAGGTCTGTTTCCCCCGGGGTGAAGCCAGCAGGTAACACTCAGTGTAACCCCCATCCTTTTGACAAAGAAGATGCAGAATTTAAATATGTGAAAGGACACGTACTTCCAGTGGAATCAGGCAGCAAAAACCTGATTATTCCATGCCACGAATTTAAATCTTTCCAAATTGCTGCCCGGAGAAACGATCATGAACAGGAAGTCAAATTTGCAAAGGAAGTTATAAAGTTTGCTGCAGCCTGCATGAACTGTAGAACCAATGGGACAATTCACTTTGGTGTAGAGGATGGCGAAAAGTACAAACACGGCCAGATACTGGGTGTTCCTGTCCCCAAACGAGAACTTTTTGTGAATGCACGCGACAAGTATATCAAGAAATGCTTTTTCAAAAAGCATCACTCCCACGCTGAGCATTCCATCCGCCCACCGAGATTTGTTGAGGTCTCTGATGGTGGTGACGAGAAGCACTTTGTTATTGAAGTCGACATTGTCCCGTCATCGTCAGTTGTAAAGGACACGTTTTTCCCAGTCACGATTCCAAACTTGGGCGACTGGGTGGAAAATCCCCGACGATTCTGCTACACAAGAGAAGGGGCAGCTTGTTGTAAGGTCCATAAAATGCCAGAGTTTATACGTGATCGAGATTTAGAAAGGGAAAAGGCAGAACGTGACGAAGAGCTCTCCAGAGATGGTGTGTACCAGAAACTGTCCCAACTGTTTACAAGCATAAAGAAACACATGAACGGTGAATTAAAGTACATTCTCGTCATTGACAGTTGTGAGAAAGATTTAAATAATCTCGGCTTTTTGTTAAGAATGAAGTTTTTTTGTGTTTTAGATTTTGACCCCAATTCCAGAGTGCAAGGCTTATTCAATTTGTATCCCAAAGCCAGATCTTATTTCTTGGAAGATTGCGTCACTGAAAGAGGCTTATTGAGTGACGAAATAAAGAAGGATTCCTTTCATCAAACCAGCTGGATATTTTGCAACGGGCAAACCAGCAGTGGCCAGCAGCAGCCTTACGATGCAAAGACCTGGATGGAAAGGAGAAGGAAACATCTCGCGAATATCATCTCACAAATCTGCAATGCGCTCCTTCCACCCGGCTCGTTTGAGGTGCTTTTCCTCTTGCTGTCCCAAGCCAACGAGCCACTAGCAGCGGCATTCCGTGGATTCTATGCTGGGACGAACGGCAGAAATATAAAATGCATCTTGGAAGGCAGAGAGAGTTGTAATGAATGGAGAAGAGTTTTGGAGACGGCAAATAACAGAGAGGCTCTCAACGACCTGACTATAGTAGGGACAAGGATCAGCCATTTGGACAATATGATTCAGATCGTTCAGTCTTCCTGGCCGACTGACAGGCTGTTGCTTCACGACGATTCTAAGTATGAAGACCTTCTGCCTTTCCTTGAAGTGTTGAGTTCAAACGACGCCAGCTGCCCCGACATGGACCCAAAGGATGAAGAATGGCAGGAAGAGGTCCGAGCCAGGGAGAAACACTTTTACAAAGGTGGCAACGTCAGCTGGATGAATTTCTGGCTTGCTGACAATAATTACTGTGGGGAAATCATAAAGAGAGATGCGTATCATAAAGTGGCGAAGCATCTGAACTCGTTGTTGAAGGGACCAAGGTCAGAGCCGGTAACCACTGTGTCTATAAAACACCTGCCTGGCAGTGGAGGGAGTACGCTGGCTCGTCACATCCTCTGGGACTTCAGGAAAAGAGTTAGATGTGCGACTGTCAACATAACGCAGCCGGCAAAATCTATCTGTGGACATGCCGTGAAATTACAGGAGAACGCAGGTGGTTCAATCCTCCTACTCGTTGAAGACTGTAATGACAAGTATATTAAAGAATTGGAACTCTATTTGACAATCTCAGTCGCTCGTTATTCTCCAAAGCCAAATTTCATTCTGCTACACTGCAAGAAGTCCAACTCTCCAGGCGGAATGAGCAAAGGACGTGTGACTGTGGAGGTTCATTACAAGTTGTCAGAGAGGGAGAAAGGAGTGTTCAGAAAAAAACTGGATGACCTCAAAGTTCTGTACACAGAAAACACAATTCTCACATTTGCCCTAATGACCAAAGAATATAATCCAGAATATCTTACAAAATGTGTGAAGGAACTGTTGGAAAGTGTTGATTGTGCATCCAATGTTCTCGAGTTGGTTCGTTGCATTGCGTTAATAAATCACTACGTCGGGGGGTCATACATAACTGTGCCTCAGTGCGAGGTATTCATAAATAGAGGTGCTCAAGGTGAAAGTCCGCAGCGCGTTAGTTTTGAGAGCTTGTTAAAGGGATCGGCGGGAGGTCTGCTCTCCCTTCTGTGTGAACCTGGGACAGAATTCTGGAGCGTCCGAATAGTGCACTGTAAAGTCGCAGAGGAAATACTGAGTCAGGTGTCGTCACAACGTCAAAGTAAGGATGCCGCCCTCCTCCTTGAGGAAGATGTTTTTTCCAAGCACCACGCTGCCACACAAGTGGCGAAATTCATCAGGCAATTGTTTGTTCGAAGAACGGACCACACGGATACATCGAAACGCTCTTTTCCTTCCCTTATTGAACATGTATCAAGAGACGAGAGTGAAACTGACGCCGAAGATCTTCTGAAGAAAGCCTGTGAATGTTTTGCCAAGGATGCTTTTGTGATTCAGCAACTCGTGAGGTTCTTGTGCCAAAAGAAAAAGTTTAAACAAGCGGAGAGCTGGATAAAAATGGCCAGGTCATTGGAGCCGTCCAATTCGTACATTTTACACACTGAAGGCCAAGTGTACCACAAATGGCTTATTTCGGACTTCAGTCTGCAGCATCTAATTGATCACTGGCGTTCTCCATCCATATTTGCAAAGGCAATAGTGATGGCACTCAAGGCAATCGATGCTTTTGAGAAATCCCAAGAAGCATCCACGTTAGAGGCTGACTGGAATAATGCTGGCTACTTTGGTGAGATCGAGGTTGGGTGTTATGTTGTGAATTTTATGTCTGAGCTGGACGTCTTTAAATACAAGGACGGCTGCTACATGAACCTGGTGAGGTATTTACTGACGGAATGGATCCCAGATGAAATGGACACCACGTGGGGAAGTCTTCATGGAAAAATAAAGGTGTTACATGATAACATTTGGAAAGCACTGGAATCAATTCATGAATACATCGATTACTTTAGGGCTGACCAACCAACTGAGGGATCTCTTGAGGAGAAATATTTTGAGAAATTAAGCAAGACTGAAAAGCAATTCTCCTCTTTCTTCAGATTAACCAATGACCAGTTGCTGAGGCCAGGAGAAATGCAATCGCTGATCCCCAAATTTAAAAAAAACATCTGTCTCTTGAGTGGTGCGAGATTCACAAACATTTTTTCATTAGAATCTGAAAATTTAAAGAAAATCGTAGAATTGTGCTACGATCGACATGAAGATTATAGCAAAAATTGTCTAGAAAATTATATTTTAGCACAAATTGCACTGGCTATCCATCGCTTACCCAGTTACCCAGGCGAAGTTTCCAAAGCTGAACTTCGCGAGCTGAGTTCCAGACTGTGTGAAATGTGCGCTTTTGATGAATCCCCTGTCCCATATTTCATACAAGTGTTACTCTACTGGCCAGAAGACAAAGCTGAGAGGACCGCAGAAGATGACGAGTGTTTAATTGAAGCATTAGACACGATGAACAATCTGTACAAGAACAAAATCAACGATTCCACAACTAGGAAGAAGCCTACGTACCCTCACGTTTTCCTCGGATGCGGCACTGGCTTTCAGCGGTTTATCCACAGCAGCCCTAAGGAACGTGGCAATGGGACGTACAGATGGGAAGATCTTCATGGCAAGCTACAGTGCATGGAAGGATGGATTGAAAATAACAAGATTTCTATTCAGGGCCATTGCAGTGAAACTAAGATTTCTGTCCATCGTGGACCCAAATGTTTGATACAATCCAGGAGAAGTCGAGTTTCATTTTATTTAGGGTTTACCTTGCGGGGCTGCCTGGCCTACAATGTTCAGGAAGTGTCTGAGGAAGGTGCTTCTGAGAGTCTGCATCTGTAATCGCTGTTCAGCAGTCATTTACTCCACTGAATCTCATTGGATTCATTTTGTGCTGGCAACATTCATGTTCATAAGTTCTAGGAGAAGAATTAGGCCATTCGGCCCATCAAGTCTACTCTGCCATTCAGTCATGGCTGATCTATCTCTCCCTCTCAATCCCATTCTCCTGCCTTCTCCCCATAACCCCCGACACTCTTACTCAACTGTTCTAGCCTACTGTACTGAAAATATAAATATTAGTTAAATATTTTCATATCTGAAGGAAAAAATGATTTAATTAAAATAGTTGTGGGATCCCTAAATAAGGGGCCATCTGTAAGAGATTAAATACTAGAAAGAGAAACTGTCTTATTCAAATGCTAAGTTCGACTTCGTGTGCTGTGGTTTAAACAAAACGATGTAGGAGCCATTTTTCAGTTATTAGTTATTTTTGCTTATTAATATCATTACCTTGCATCCTGCTGTAGTTTGGACACTGTAGAGTTAATGCAATGCTTACGTAGGGGCTGGGCGGAGCTAGAGTACGGGCAGTTGGCTACGTGCTGACAGGGGGTCAGCCAGAGGATTCCAAAAGATTTATTAGCCAAGATTAATACAAACCACAAAGTTATATCTGGCAATCCGTATCGATCGCATAGACTGTGGAAAGATATGGAATTTTACTTAGCAAGTCAATAACCAGTCGATGACAAGAGATATGCCAATATGTTTATTGCACCTTCAAAATAAAGACGACTAACTGTTCAAATGTCGAGGAGGATCTCTGTTATTATTTGTTCGAGTCATTACGCTTATCGCTCACCTGGTCTATATGCAAGTGGTGAGAAGTGCTATTAGCTGATATAGTTAATTAGAGATATTGATATTTTGTTATAGATGGGTGAAGATAGTTTCTTTTGTTGTTGTTTTAGCTAATATAAAATGAATGCTTCTTTTCAGTAGAAAGCAGTAAGATGGTTGCTTGTGGCAGAAATGTTATCCTTGGGAATGGAATGTGTTTGACCCTTTATAAATGTTAAGGAGTAGACAGAGGAGTAGGGGTTCCTTGTTCTTAAATTACTCCCTTACTCCCTTGTCTGATAGTGTGAGCCCTGTGTATTGAAACAGTAGAGCAAGGTCGTGCAGCTGCGAGATTGCTCGTGTATAAGAGATAAAGAAAGTTTCTTTCTCAATAACAACTCCTTATATGGGTGCGTGTGAAAGTAGGAAAAGTTTTGAATCCACTCTAGGTAAATTGATGCGTTTCCCCGAAAGCATGTGACTTATATTAATGGTTTGGTTTCTGAGCATGTGACCTGTATTAAGAAATGTTGTTTTCTCTGTAACCATGGGAATTGTATTAGAATTGTAATTGGTCATTGATTTCTTTTCTGTCACACCCCTTTTTCCTTTCTGTATAAAATGTAAACAATCGTGGAAAAGTTGTTCTTCCCCTCTCCTGAGTTGAGATCTTTTCAGACACTAGTATCGTGTATGGAGATCCTCACGGGAAGAACCCCACTGTGGAATAAATCTGCTCATCCAGTAATTCGTGTGATTATTCAGACTGAAGGTAAAGAACTTGATTTATCAGTGGTAGCTTGGGAGCTAATTGATAGACGAGAAGCTGGCCATGACAAACGACATTAAGGATAGATTAGATAAGTGGCTGAAGGGAATAGCAACAAGGAGAGTAAACGTGGTTATGCAGTAGGGTGGTACTTAAATTACTAGAACAGCACTCAGTTCTTGATCAACTGATCCATTGCCATGAGTTCATATCCCACCATGGCAGGGAGGAATTTAATTTCACGTAAAGGTATAATGTTAAAAAAAACAGTGAAATTACCTGAATCCCAACTAGCTGACTACATTGTGTGGGAAGGAACTGCTGATGCTGGTTAAACCGAAGATAGACACAAAATGCTGGAGTAACTCAGCGGGACAGTCAGCATCTCTGGAGAGAAGGAATGGGTGATATTTTGGGTCGAGACCCTTCTTCAGACTGACTACGTTCCTGCATGGTGACCTTAACTTGTCTGGGCTCTATGTGATTGCAGGTTAACCAAAGTAGTTGTCGGCTGGAAAACACACACCGCCATTGGGGAGTGGCAACCACTTCCTGTAATTAAATGAAGCAAAAAGAAATATTGTTGAGTTTTGTGGAGAATTAATTCTGACAAGGATGAATTTGGTCAAATATCCCGTTTCCAAACTGTAACATTATGTATTTCTATATGTTACAAAGGGAATCAGGAAAGGTCTTCATTGATATTGCTGTCAGCCAACCACAGGGTCTGACACATGAACCCTCTGGAGTGCGATAATAACTCTAGCAGAATTTCCACCATGGGCGTGACTGCGGGATTTAAAATTAAAAATAGACATTCTCTCCTGTTTTAACCCAATAACGATACCTGCTACCGGCAAGTAAATGCAGATGCAAAAGAAAAAGAACGGCACGGTAGCGCAGCGGTAGAGTTGCTGCTTTACAACGAATGCAGCGCCGGAGACTCAGGTTCGATCCTGACTACGGGTGCTGCACTGTAAGGAGTTTGTACGTTCTCCCCGTGACCTGCGTGGGTTTTCTCCGAGATCTTCGGTTTCCTCCCACACTCCAAAGACTTACAGGTATGTAGGTTAATTGGCTGGGTAAATGTAAAAATTGTCCCTAGTGGGGTGTAGGATAGTGTTAATGTACGGGGATCGCTGGGCGGCACGGACTTGGTGGGCCGAAAAGGCCTGTTTCCGGCTGTATATATATGATATGATGATATGATATGATAAAGTGTTGGAGTAACTCAGCGGGTCAGGCTGCATCTATGGTGACGTTTCAGGTCGGGACCCTTCTTCAGACTGGTACTAGTCTGCACTAATGTAGATGTGGATGTTTGTTGTGTAGTAAATGTATTAAATTTGTGAGTGTTTGTTGTGTAGTAAATTTATGACGTTACCTTCTACTCAAAAAGAAAGTAGATAAGAAAGAACAATCACTGAATCTCAGCACTAAAATCCACTATTGACTTATTGACTCCTTAAATGTGATTGCTTAAACAGCATTTCTTTACAAAAAAGTTTAATGTATATTTTTGTCATTGTGTGGGAATTTATAGTTTTCTTTTAATAGATTTTCAAATTAATTTGCCAAGGAATTAAAAGTTCAATTTCTTATTTTCATGTTCCTTTAATCAATCAGAAATATAATATACCAATGTTTAATAAAATGTTTATTTTTAAAAATCAACTTACATTTTTATACATTTATAATTCTGTATTTCGATAATAATCTAAATTTTTAAATTGGAATTTAATTTTCTTTTTAAAGTGTGTGCCATTGTTGACACCACTGTAAACCTATTTGTGTACTGCAACTACTTTCTCATTTTGTAGAAATAATTAAGAATAAAATGGTATTAATTTAGAAATTAAAGAATGCTCTGTTTATCGTTTACAAATTGCTCCTACAGGGAACTGATCATGTATACATTCATATCATATCATATCATATATATACAGCCGGAAACAGGCCTTTTCGGCCCTCCAAGTCCGTGCCGCCCAGTGATCCCCGCACATTAACACTATCCTACACCCACTAGGGAGAATTTTTTTTAAACATTTACCCAGCCAATTAACCTACATACCTGTACGTCTTTGGAGTATGGGAGGAAACCAAAGATCTCGGCAAAAACCCACGCAGGTCACGGGGAGAACGTACAAACTACATGCAGAATGAGGATCGAACCGGGGACTCCGGCGCTGTGAGGCAGTAGTTCTACCGTTACACCACCGTGCTGCTCATTATCATGAGTGAAATCTGGTGATGCCGTGCCCATGATTGCGACTGGCATGTAATATACGGCAACCTGTAACCAGTGTATTCATCACGCTAGTGTTATAATCCGCCAAGGAATCGTCTCTGTTCAAGTTTGCAGGAGGAGCTGGGAATATATAGAACTATAGACGGGAGCTGCAACAAACAAACAAACGTGTTGGAAAAGGAGAGTGCAATACACTTGTCTAAGTGGGTCTCATCACCACCACATCAGCATTGGCTGGAAGTGCCACAGGCTTGCTCCACCTTGATGTGAATGGTGTTAGACTTACACGACATTCAGGAGAAGGTGGGATTCTCTGACTGCGATAGAGCTCTTAAGGATAGCGGAATAAGGGGGTATGGGGAGAAGGCAGGATGGGGTACTGATTGAGAATGATCAGCCATGATCACATTGAATTGTGGTGCTGGCTCGAATGGCCTCCTCCTGCACCTATTGTCTATTGTCTATTGTAAAGACAAGGCTGAGTAGATAATCCATCACGGCCTCCTCACGAGATCCCCATCATTCACTGAAACCAATCGCTGCAAGGCCAATATGCATTTCCCATCTACAAGTAGGAAAAAAAACTGCAGATGCTGGTTTAAATCGATGGTAAACACAAAATGCTGGAGCAACTCAGTGGGTCAGGCAGCATCTCTGGAGAGAAGGAATGGGTGTCGTTTCCTCAGGGAGTGGTCTCGACCCGAAACGTCACCCATTCCTTCGCTCCAGAGATGCTGCCTGACCCGCTGAGTTGCTCCAGCATTTTGTGTCTGCCTTCCCCATCTATAATTTCTCTTGAGATGGTGGTGGCAACTTGTTCTTCTGAGGAAGGCGCGCCCACGTGTTTAAAAGGTTATAATGCTGGAGCGTAAACCCAGGCTGTTTATTCCGTGGCCACCTGGAACCAGAGTGACCACCTAATCACCTCATTCTCTTGTATAGACATTACTACACAGGCAAACAAAGTAGTCCTTGTGATACAACAAAGTAGTCCTTGTGATACAACAAAGTAGTCCCTGCAATATCACAACAGACGGTACTTTTCAGTCAGAGAGTTGTGAATCTGTGGAATTCTTTGCCTCAGAAGGCAGTGGAGGCCAATTCTCTGAATGCATTCAAGAGAGAGCTGGATAGAGCTCTTAAGGATAGTGGAGTCAGGGGGTATGGGGAGAAGGTAGGAACGGTGTACTTATTGAGAATGATCAGCCATGATCACATTGAATGGCGGTGCTGGCTCGAAGGGCCGAATGGCCTCCTCCTGCACCTATTGTATACACTGGAATTTAGAAGGATGAGGGGGGATCTTATTGAAACATATAAGATAATTAGGGGATTGGACACATTAGAGGCAGGAAACATGTTCCCAATGTTGGGGGAGTCCAGAACAAGGGGCCACAGTTTAAGAATAAGGGGTAGGCCATTTAGAACGGAGATGAGGAAGAACTTTTTCAGTCAGAGAGTGGTGAAGGTGTGGAATTCTCTGCCTCAGAAGGCAGTGGAGACCAGTTTGTTGGATGCTTTCAAGAGAGAGCTGGATAGAGGTCTTAAGGATAGCGGAGTGAGGGGGTATGGGGAGAAGGCAGGAACGGGGTACTGATTGAGAGTGATCAGCCATGATCGCATTGAATGGCGGTGCTGGCTCGAAGGGCTGAATGGCCTCCTCCTGCACCTATTGTCTATTGTCTATTGTCTATTGAGTTAGCGTGGTGGTAGCCAGGCATCTGCTGACCCTTGCCCATCCCGGTGGTGGAGATTGTGGGTTTGGAGATGCTGCTGATGTAGCCGAAGCTGGTGAATGCAGCTGCAGATTGGACACACCACAATCCCGTACACTTCTGCTGGAGGTGATTTACTGAAACAGCTGCAGTTGGTTCTGAAACACAAACCCCATAACGATCACCCAGCATTTGCATCTTCTCCTTAGCTTCAATCTAATTTTCCTGTCCCCTGCATTGATGCCCCATATATATAATTACCGTTATTGCTGGGTGTGAACGTGACATTTCATAGCTTTCAAACAAAAGATATTTAGTAAGAAACAGAATTATTCTTTTCCAAAATTACATAACAAAATCACCTCCCAGAATGTACGAGACACAAACATGTTTGTGCTTTTATTTGTAAGATTATGTTTATTGATTATTTTTGTGCATGGTTTCAAAAGCTATCAAAATATCTGTGCAGCAAGTTCGAACACAAAATTGAAACTGTGATTGGAACTGGCATAATCATATTTTAATAGACCTTCATATTCCCCACAAGGTCTACTCTGGCTACAAGTCCAACATTATTTGAAACTAGATCAGCTAATCTCGCACGAAAGATTGCCCATGATGCTCCTTAGAATTAAAAAAATGTCCATTTCCAAATTTTAACGCGGAAATCTTGGATGAACTGGGTTAAAGATTGACATGTAGTTTTGGTGAGTTAGATGAGATATGGAGAGATATCACACAGACTTCATCGGCAATTTAGCTGTCAACATTATACAGCAAATTCCAGAATTCATGTACGAGGGATTATATTTGATGAAATCAGGTACAATCATCGACTTTACCGCATTCCTTGCACATTCCTGCTTTACCAACGGCACCAATATTTACTGGTTTTCCCTTGTGAGGTTATAGAGTCATGGAAACAGGCCCATCTCGCCCACACCGGCCAACAATGTCCCGGTTACCCTAGTCCCACTTGCCTGCGCTTGGTCCATATCCCCCCAAATCTGTCCTATCCTATCCAGTTGTAGACACTTTAGAAAATATAACACAAGGAAAGGTATGCAGGGATTCAATCATATTACTGAATTGGAACTTTTGTTTTTTCTCCACCAGAATCTAAAAGTAATATCCTAATTCTGGGATGAACTATTTCCTAATTTTATTTTAGATTCTGCCCTGTTCAGGCAAGGATAAAATCTGTTACCACTCATGGTTTCAGTTTTTGCCATGACAGTATTCTCCTTGAAAACTACACCAATCGTAAGAATCCGTTGCAATGAAGTTAGTTTTAGAAATCACACCACAGAGGAAATAGGTTCATAGAAATGATCTTTCTAATAACCAAATTAGTTGTTAATGAAAGCTCGCCGGTTGTAAAGATTTCGAATGCAGGGATAAGTCAATGCCAGCATACCACAAGGCAACATGTCCAAGTGGACCAGCTCTCATTATCAGCAATTACATCATTAAATCATTCCATTTATTTGTCAGCTTGAGATAACTTGAAGTCAGTTGTCTAGAAACACATTGCTAATACAGGCTAAAATCCTACAACATAAAATAGATAGCCACAAAATGCTGGAGTAACTCAGCGGGACAGGCAGCATCTCTGGAGAGAAGGGATGGGTGACGTTTCGGGTTGAGACCCTTCTTCAGACTGGTTAGGGATAAGGCAAATGAGAGATATAGGTGGTGATGTGGAGAAAAAAAGGAACAATGAATGAAAGATATGTAAAAAAGCAACGTTGATAAAGGAAGCGGGCCATTGTTAGTGTTTGTTGGGTGAAAATGAGATGCTGGTGCGACTTGGGTGGGGGAGGGATGGAGAGTGGGAATGCCGGGGCTACTGGAAGTGAGAGAAATCAATATTCATACCGCTGGGCTGTAAGTTGCCCAAGTGAAATATGAGATGCTGTTCCTCCAATTTGTGTTTAGCCTCACTCTGACAATGGAGGAGACCGAGGACAAAGGTCAGTGTGGGAATGGGAAGGAGAGTTAAAGTGTTTAGCAACCGGGAGATCAGGTTGGTTCAGGAGGACTGAGCGAAGGTGTTCAGCGAAACGATCGCCCAGGCTGCGTTTGGTCTCACCGATGTATAAGAGTCCACATCTTGAACAACGGATGTAGTACTAGATCGCTGTTTTTTTAGTTCTGCTGTTCTCATAAACAGTTTGTGAGTTCTAACATTTACTGTAATTGAAAACACAAACTTTAAAAGTTCATGCGTTTGTTTCGGTTTATAATTAATGGATTTTTATACCTGAAATGGGAACAGTCCAATCAGTACCGGCAACTCACAGTGTGACATAAAACACAGACATTATACGAGAAAACTTTACAACATATTTAACTTGATGGGAACTCATTTTCAACAATTTTAATGATTATTTACTTCCTTTCCAATTCAATTAATAGATAGCCAGCAATAGCACAAACATTACATTTCATATTTGCAACTTGGTTGTGTGTCTATAACTTCTTTAGTCACCAATGTTCAAGACTTTGCTTCAATACTTATTTAGGCACCAGGGGCTGAAGAGACTTTTCATTCTGTACAAAGTGAGATAAACGGACATTACCAAATATGTAGGAAAGAAAACTGGTAGCCAGGACATCCTGTATTTTGGGCTAAATTACTTTGTCCCATATTAGAAGGGTTGCCAACTTCCTCACTCCCAAATAAGGGACAAAGGATGACGTCACCGCCCCGCGCCCCACGTGACCTCACCCAGAAGGTAGATACAAAATGTTGGAGTAAATCCGCGGGTCAGGCAGCATCTCTGGAGAGAAGGAATGGGTGATGTTTTGGGCGGGTCCCGTCCCACCCACTCCCCTGACATCAGTCTGAAGAAGGGTCTCGACCCGAAACGTCACCCATTCCTTCTCTCCAGAGATGCTGCCTGACCCGCTGAGTTACTCCAGCATTTTGTGTCTACCTTACCACATATGTAGTTTCTCGAAACAATCCATTAATGTGATTGTAACATCAGAAAAAGCAAGATAGAGCAAGGGCTGGCACAGTGGTAGAAACGGACATGCAAGATTTGGTGCATCTAAACTACAAACTTTCCAGGGGAGCCTTGCACAAGTGCCAGGAAATATTTTTTAATAGCAAATACAATCAATTATTCAGGATGAGAGGTGTACCATTTTCACCAGGGGTGGGGGAGGGGGGGGGGGGGGGTGAATCAGAATTCTTCAACGTCAGAAATTAACATTAAACACCCACACAACATAATGACATCTCCATTTATCCCCTGGTCACTGCTATGCACACAATCCCAGCTATCTGCATGCGCCACAACAGTTATGTGATTTTACCTGAGTATCAGAAGAATGGTGACGTGTACTGAAGATGTTTTCAGGAGTGGTTTCCAACAGTTCTATGGCCTGTGGGGAAAAAATAAATAAATTAGTATCACTCAGTCTTATTTTCATGCCTTCAAAGATATTCAGAACTATGAACAGTTATGAATGGAAGTTTGGAAAGCTGAATAACTAATATTTAGAGTTTACATACAGTTGGCGTTAATAAAAGGAAAATAATAAAGAAAAAACTGGAGGATAAAGAATGAGTTCGTAAAGCAGACAAAGACAAGTTTCAATTGCAGTTAGGGAGTATTCTAAATCAAACGAGAGAACTAAAGGTATAAAGTACAATGGAATTGAGGTAACAGAGACAGCCAAGAGCAAGATGACACCAGTGTTGGAGTCCATCACAACTAGGGTTGCCAACTTCCTCACTCCCAAATACGGGACAAGGTGACGTCACCGCCCCGCGCCCCACGTGACCTCACCCAGCCAACGGCCACATGCTCCCACTCCACCAATGGCGGTCTTTTTCACCCAGAGAATTTGTGGAATTCTCTGCCACAGAGGGCAGTGGAAGCCAAATCACTGGATGGATTTAAGAGAGAATTAGACAGAGCTCTAGGGGCTAGTGGAATTAAGGGATATGGAGAGAGGGCAGGCACAATTTATTGATTGTGGATGATCAGCCATGATCACTATGAATGGCGGTGCTGGCTCGAAGGGCCGAATTACCTCCTCCTGCACCTATTTTCTATGTTTCTATGCTTAATTCCTACACAATCTTAGTTCGTGCGTCTCGTCTCTATGGGGGCATCTCAGATCTTGTGAAAGATCCTCAATAATACACCAGAGGATCACCTAAGATTACATGGATCACAAATTCAATTTTCAACGCTGAATTTATATCAAGCATCTCGTGACTCAAAGCCAAGGGTGCTACCTATAATCAAAGATTAAAAGCTAAAGCTGTAAAGTCCGTTTGCTTAATTAATGTCAATGGGTTTACTCATTTCTGTTACGGTAGCTTTAGGTTTGAAATCAGGATTCCCGAAGGAACAAACTGCTGTTCACCAAAGTTTCACAATTTAATAATATTGAATCCGAAGAAAGGACCTGATCTGAAATAGAGTTATAGAGTCAGAGAGTCTGACAGTGTGGAAGCAGGCCCTTCGGCTCAACTTGCCCACACCGACCAACAATGTCCCATCTACATACGTCCCACTTGCCTGCATTTGGTCCATATCCCTCTAAACTTGGCCTATCCATGTACCTGTCTAGCTATTTCTTAAACGTTGCGATAGTCCCAGCCTCAACTACCTCCTCTGGCAGCTCGTTCCATACACCCACCACCCACTGTGTGAATGGCACCTATCCATTCCTTCCACAAATGCTGACTGAACCACTGAGTTCCTCCAGCACTTTAGGTTTTTACGCAAGATTCCAGTATCTGCAGTTCTTGTGTAGGAAGGAACTGCAGCTGCTGGTTTAAACTGAAGATAGACACAAAATGCTGGAGTAACCCAGCGGGACAGGCAGTACCTCTGAAGAAGGCTCCAGAGATGCTGCCTGACCCGTTGAGTTACTCCGGCATTTTGTGTCTATCTGCAGTTCTTTGTGTCTTAATAATTTTAATATGTTTCAATGGCCAAATTATTCAATTCAAATCCAATGATTAATGAAAGCTTCAGTAAATGATAGTTATCTTACTGTCTCAGGTAATGGTGCAGCTGGTTTTTTTTTGAACAGAATCTCTTGAATAGTGTAGAGGATGGGAGAAATGAGTTCTTGATCCACGTTTTTGGTGCCTCCTGAAATGTAGAGAACAGGGTTAGTTATGACTACAGCTCAATCAACTAACTGCGTTTGCACCGAAGTTTCTAACGTTTGGGTAAAATGCTATTTTGAAATTGTTCATCAGTAAAAATCAAGATTTTATGGAGCACAGAAAGGTTATAAATCAGTAAAGGAAAATAGCATTTGCAGAGCGGTATGAACATGTTTGAATGATACAGGAAGAAACTTAAACCATGGAGATTTCACCAAAGTTGCCATGTTGTTAATTTGTCTTCACTTGAGAGTGAAAGTCACAATTTTTCAACAATTAAGAGATGTCAGTATACATACTGATCTAGTGTACATTATACAATTAATCTTCATTTAACTGGTAAGCAACTAATGTTGTATACCACCCCCATCTGAATGAAAGTAAGCAACATAATTGATTTAGCATTGCTTCATAGGATTCTTCACCACACTTAGTAGCATCATCCCATTAATCCAGTCTCGGAGAGAAAGAATTGTGAAAACGACAAATTGTTTAATAAAAAGGGGTGGCACGGTGGCGCAGCGGTAGAGTTGCTGCCTCACAAAGTCAGAGACCCCGGTTCGATCCTGACTAAGGGCGCTGTCTGTACAGAGTTTGAACGTCCTCCCCTTGACCTGCGTGGGTTTTCTCCGGGATCTCCAGTTTCCTCCAACACTCCAGAGACGTACAGGTTTGTAGGTTAATTGGCTTGGCATAAATGTAAATTATCCCTCGTGTGTGTAGGATAGCGTTAGTGTGCGGGAATCGCTGGTCGGCGCGGACTCAGTGGGCCGAAGGGCCTGTTTCCGCGTTGTATCTCTAAATTAAACTAATCTAAAACTAAAAAAATGATTTAATGTGGAGCACCAGAGTTATGAGATCCCTCATATGATATGAGATCCTCTCGATGAGTGGAATGAATAATGCGATCTTATGCAAATATAGATCAAAGCCAATGCCAACTAACAAGACTCCAGCTTCTAAATCATAAATCATTTTAGTTTACTTACCAGTCGCCATACTAATCAGCAAACCAATTATAACTGTAACCAGGCAACCAAGTGGGGTATAATATCCATAGGACAGTGAACAGACGTTTTCTATCATGCTCGCCCTAAAATAGATTCAAAGCATTTATGATAACAGAGATTTTATATGATATAGATAATCTGTGCATCTTTGAAATCGGGGTCTTTATGTAGGAAATTGACTCATTATCACAATATTACATTTAATTGTTCCTCCTGGTTGCACTAAAACAGGAGAAATGCGAGCACTAACAGATCACCGCTTAACCTATAACACCATAAGGTCATAAGGAAAAGGAGCAGGATTAGGCCATTCGGCCCATCAAGTCTACTCTGCCATTCAATCATGGCTGATCTATCTCTCCCTCCTAACCCCATTCTCCTGCCTTCTCCCCATAATCTCTGACACCCGCACTGATCAACAATCTATCTGCCTCTGCCTTACAAATATCCACTGACTTGGCGTCCACAACCGACAGACGGTCATGCTAGGTTAACCTACTCATTCCTGGGATCATCCTTGTAAACCTTCTCTGGACCGTCAATAAACAATAGACAATAGACAATAGGTGCAGGAGTAGGCCATTCAGCCCTTCGAGCCAACACCGCCATTCAATGCGATCATGGCTGATCACTCTCAATCAGTACCCCGTTCCTGCCTTCTCCCCATACCCCCTCACTCCGCTATCCTTAAGACCTCTATCCAGCTCTCTCTTGAAAGCATCCAACGAACTGGCCTCCACTGCCTTCTGAGGCAGAGAATTCCACACCTTCACCACTCTCTGACTGAAAAAGTTCTTCCTCATCTCCGTTCTAAATGGCCTACCCCTTATTCTTAAACTGTGGCCCCTTGTTCTGGACTCCCCCAACATTGGGAACATGTTTCCTGCCTCTAATGTGTCCAATCCCCTAATTATCTTATATGTTTCAATAAGATCCCCCCTCATCCTTCTAAATTCCAGTGTATACAAGCCTAATTGCTCCAGCCTTTCAATATACGACAGTCCCGCCATTCCGGGAATTAACCTAATGAACCTATGCTGCACGCCCTCAATAGCAAGAATATCTTTCCTCAAATTTGGAGACCAAAACTGCACACAGTACTCCAGGTGCGGTCTCACCAGGGCCCGGTACAACTGTGGAAGGACCTCTTTGCTCCTATACTCAACTCCTCTTGTTATGAAGGCCAACATTCCATTGGCTTTCTTCACTGCCTGCTGTACCTGCATGCTTCCTTTCAGTGACTGATGCACTAGGACACCCAGATCTCGTTGAACTCCCCCTCCTCCTAACTTGACACCATTCAGACCGTCTCCAGAGCCAGCACATCCTTCCTCAGATATGGTGCCCAAAACTGCTCACATTATTCCAAATGCGGCCCGACCAGAGCCTTAAAGAGCCTTAACATGAGTATAGGAGCAAAGAGGTCCTTCTGCAGTTGTAGAGGGCCCTAGTGAGACCGCACCTGGAGTACTGTGTGCAGTTTTGGTCTCCAAATTTGAGGAAGGATATTCTTGCTATTGAGGGCGTGCAGCGTAGGTTTACTAGGTTAATTCTCGGAATGGCGGAATGTTGAAAGACTGGATTCACTAAGCTTGTATACACTGGAATTTAGAAGGTTGAGAGGAGATCTTATCGAGAGCACACAATGCTAGAAGAATGAGAGGAGATCTTATCGAAACGTATAAGATTATTAAGGGGTTGGACACGTTAGAGGCAGGAAACATGTTCCCAATGTTGGGGGAGTCCAGAACAAGGGGCCACAGTTTAAGAATAAGGGGTAGGCCATTTAGAACTGAGATGAGGAAAAACTTTTTCAGTCAGAGAGTTGTGAATCTGTGGAATTCTCTGCCTCAGAAGGCAATGGAGGCCAATTCTCTGAATGCATTCTAGAGAGAGCTGGATAGAGCTCTTAAGGATAGCGGAGTCAGGGGGTATGGGGAGAAGGCAGGAACGGGGTACTGATTAAGAATGATCAACCATGATCACATTGAATGGTGGTGCTGGCTCGAAGGGCCGAATGGCCTCCTCCTGCACCTATTGTCTATTGTCTATTGTCTATAACATTGCATCCCTGTTTTTGTATCCAAGCCCTCTTGAAATAAATGCTAGCATCGAGTTTGCTTTCTTTACTACCAATTTGACCTGCAGATGAACTTTTTGGGAATCCTGCACCAGTACTCCCAAGCAGGGTTTGCCAACTTTCTCACTCCCAACTACGGGACAAGGTAACGTCACCGCCCCGCGCCCCACGTCACCTCAACCAGCCAGCGGCCATGTGCTCCCGCTCCACCAATGGCGGCTGCCATTGGTGGAGCGGGAGCACTTGGCCGCTGGCTGGGTGAGGTCTCGTGGGGCGCGGGATGATGACGTCTCCCTTTGTCCCTTATTTGGAAGTGAGGAAGTTGGCAACCCCTACTAATACGGGACAAGGGCGGTCCCTTACGGGACAGACCAGTTTAGCCCAAAATACGGGATGTCCCGGCTAATACGGGACAGTTGGCAACCCTTGGCAACAGTTGGTACTATTTTCTTGGCTTAATCCCATGTCTTCTGATCCCGTCAGTATTAAATAAATATCAATCTCAGCTTTGAATATACTCAGTGGCTGTGAATACACAACACTCTGGGAAGTGATTCCAAAGTTTCACAAGCCTTACGGAAGAAATTTCTCCATTCAAACTTTTGAGACTGTCCTCCAGTTTGAAATATTCTAAAACCCGGGAAAAAACCCGGAAATTTTAACAATTTCGTACATCTGGTAGAATTCCAGGAAAGATGTGGCAGTGCCTGCTCTATCTATGAGTTCCTTCTCTCCAGGAATCTAATATTCACAATTTTGGTTTTGCTTTTTGTTATTTTCTGTACGAATTGCAAATCATGCACTTCCCATCGATCGACACAAAAAGCTGGAGTAACTCAAGTTTGTTCTAAGCCGAGTGATTCACAAAATCAAGATCTGCACCTTACCTGTGTAGGAAGGAACTGCAGATGCTGGTTTAAACCGAAGATAGACACAAAATACTGGAGTAACTCAGCAGAAAATAGACACAAAAAGCTGGAGTAACTCAGTGGGGACAGGCAGCATCTCTGGAGAGAAGGGATGGGTGATGTTTCGGGTCAAGACCCTTCTTCAGACCCGAAACATCACCCATCCCTTCTCTCTAGAGATGCAGCTTGAACGGCTGAGTTACTCCAGCTTTTTGTGTCTACCTTCGGTTTAAACCAGCATCTGCCATCTCTTCCTATGCACCTCCCATCGACTGTATACATGCAGCGAACAAGTGAAATGAAAAATGAAATGCTTCAGTGTTAACTGACTGACCTTTCGTCTGGTCTGACCACGCTCGTGAAGAAGGACGATCCATTCATGGGGCTGGAGGTGGTGGCATTAGCGATATGGCAGCCTGCTATTGATGTTTTGAGTTTCCTTGTGAACTTAGCAGCAGGTGGATATATTTGAGAACAGATTCCCAAAAATAATGACAAGCCAGAAGAGATAAACATACCCACAAATGCGCCCTGTGAGAATCAAAGTGAAGAAAATATTATTTCAGGGTGTAATACAGAAGTACATCATCTCCAATCATTCTGTCTTTCTAGAGCTTCAGTTAACAATGGTCTAACAGTTGCAAAAAAAATAGCTGCAGGAAAAGATGGCGGCACGGTGGCGCAGCGGTAGAGTTGCTGCCTTACAGCGAATGCAGCGCCAGAGACCCAGGTTCGATCCCGACTACGGGTGCTGTATGTATGGAGTTTGTACGTTCTCCCCGTGACCTGCGTGGGTTTTCTCTGAGATCGGTTTCCTCTCACATTCCAAAGACGTGCAGGTTTGTAGGTTAAATTGGCATGGTATAGGTGTAAATTGTCCCTAGTATGTGTAGGTTAGTGTTAGTGTGCGGGGATCACTGGTCAGTGCAGACTCGGTGGATCAAAGGGCCTGTTTCCGCGCTGTGTCTCTAAACTAAACTGAGGAAGTTCTCAGCGATTCAGGCAGCATCTGAGGGCGAGAAATGGACAAGAAGACATTTGAGTTGGGACCCTTTATTTGGACTAAAAGAGCAGAGATGAGATAGCCAGTGTAAAGGGGGGAGGGTGGGGGCAAGAGCTGGCAAACAATATGTGCACCCTGGTGAGGAGAAGTTTAGTTTAGACTAGACGACCCGTGGACCAGTCGGGTTCCCATTGTGATTGGGAACCCAGCAGTTGATGAAAAGAAAAGAAACACAATTTTAATATTATTATTGAGTGGTCAAACTTTAACTTGAAGAAAATTAGAGCATTTCCCTCAGGAGTCATCGTTCAACGAAGCACGCGTTTAATGACAACATTGGACATGGAAGTATTAAATCAAAATGGCGATGTTTATTTTATGGGGTATGTGTCCAAAATACAGCCAAAACGGTACAATTTGTACGAAACTTGATACTGCACACTGCAGGAGGGAGGATGGTGAGTAAGGTGGCCCTGAAATTGTTGTAAATAGGCTGTGTCTCTATTCCTTGGAGCGCAGGAAGATGAGGGGTGATCTTATAGAGGTGTATAAAATCATGAGAGGAATAAATCGGGTAGATGCACAGAGTCTCTTGCCCAGAGTAGGGGATTCGAGGACCAGAGGACATAGGTTCAAGGTGAAGGGGAAAAGATTTAATAGGAATCTGAGGGGTAACTTTTTCACACAAAGGGTGGTGAGTATATGGAACAAGCTGCCAGAGGAGGTAGTTGAGGTTGGGACTATCCCAACATTTAAGAAACAGTTAGACAGGTACATGGATAGGACAGGTTTGGAGGGATATGGACCAAGCGCAGGCAGGTGGGGCTAGTGTAGCTGGGACATGTGGGCCGGTGTGGGCAATTTGGGCTGAAAGGCCTGTTTCCACACTGTATCATTTTATGACTATGACTCTAAGTGAACTTCCGGGTATTTGCTTATTAATGCAAATGGACTAACACTGATTTCAAGTGAAAGTAGCATTTGTCTATATTTTTGAAACATTAATGTTGCACTGAGAATTGAGTTACTTACAGTTTACCACTTCTCAAGCTGGTGATTGTATTCACTGGAGTTTAGAAGGATGAGAGGGGATCTTATAGAGATATGTAACATTATAAAAGGACTGGACAAGCTAGATGCAGGAAAAATGTTTGTAATGTTGGGGGAGTCCAGAACCAGGGGCCACACAGTCTAAGAATAAAGGGGAGGCCATTTAAAACTGAGGTGAGAAGAACCTTTTTCACCCAGAGAGTTGTGAATTTGTGGAATTCTCTGCCACAGAGGGCAGTGGAGGCCAATTCACTGGATGAATGGAAAAGAGAGTTAGATAGAGCTCTAGTGGCTAGCGGAATCAAGTGATATGGGGAGAAGGCAGGCACGGGTTACTGATTGTGGATGTTTAGCCATGATCACAATGAATGGCGGTGCGTATAGGCTTGAAGGGACGAATGGCCTCCTCCTGCACCTATTTTCTATGTTTCTATGATCTGCTTTTCCACCTCCAAGTTGCCTTTGCGTGACCATTAACTTATCGCTGCACCAGTAATTTTGTTTTCACGTAGATTTGAAATGTTAGGAATGTAAAACTAGCCCCAAATATATTTTGAATACAAGGTCTTACCTTCGCATTACTCTGTGGGAACAAGGCCGCAAGAGTGAAGACACCAAGTATAGGTCCCAGAACTAACCCATCCACAATTCGAGCCATCTGGGTAGAAAAATGGCAGAAACATTCTTATGCCAACAGGGATGCCAGCAATATTGATGCCAAGAAAAAAAAATTAAAGTTAAAATACAACTTTTTTTAAAAGTTCTTTTCAACGTAATTTTACATTTACCTGCATCACATTTTCATTAAAGAGGGATGTCGCTGCTGCCAGCCCCATTGTTGCAATTCCAAATGTCATAGCTAAACAAAGCAAAAAAAATGGAAACATCGAAACACAGAAAATAGGTGCAGGAGTAGGCCATTCGGCCCTTCGAACCAGCACTACCATTCAATATGATCATGGTTGATCATCCAGAATCAGTTCCCCGTTCCTGCTTTCTCCCCATATCCCTTGGTTCTGTTAGCCCAAAGAGCTATATCCAACCCTCACTTGAATACATCTATTAGCAGGGCGGTCACGGTGGCACAGCGGTAGAGTTGCTGCCTTACAGTGGATGCAGCGCCGGAGACACGGGTTCGATCCTGACTACAGGCGCCGTCTGTACGGAGTTTGCACGTTCTCCCCGTGACCTGCGTGGGTTTTCCCCGAGATCTTCGGTTTCCTCCCACACTCCAAAGACGTGCAGGTTTGTAGGTTAATTGGCTTGGTAAATGTAAAAATTGTCCCAAGTGGGTATAGGATAGTGTTAGTGTGCGGGGATCGCTGGTCGGCGCGGACCCGGTGGGCCGAAAGAGCCTGTTTCCGCGCTGTATCTCTAAACTAAACTAAACTGAACATACAGAGTACTGATATTGGGAACACTTTATTTTACATTTCCCGCTTGCCAATTTTTTTTCTCACTAATTGCTCGTTCCACCTGTCTAGACCTCCTTCCCGAACCTTCTCCATCTCCCTTCCTCCAAGAACGTCCCACCCAGTTGTAGCCTGTGGTTAACTACCATAATACGGTGGCGTAGCGGTAGAGTTGCTGCCCTACAGTGCTTTCAGCACCAGAGACCCGGGTTCGATCCTGTCTGCGGGTGCTGTCTGTACGGAGTTTGTACGTTCTCCCCGTGACCTGCGTAGGTTTTCTCCGAGAACTTTGGTTTCCTCCAACACTCCAAAGACGTACAGGTTTGTAGGTTAATTGGCTTGTTAGAAATGTTAAAAAATTGTCCCCAGTGTAGGATCGTGTTAACGTGTGGGCAACGCTGGTAGATATTGGGGAAATGGAAGAAAAGTCTCTTACATCATTCAACAGACAAGAGTGCTATAGGACTACAGGGGATCACATTATCCAACAGATCGGGTAGATGCACAGAGTCTCTTGCCCAAGGTAGGGGAATCGAGGACCAGAGGACATAGGTTTAAGGTGAAGAGGAAAACATTTAATAGGAATCTGAGGGGTAACTTTTTCACATAAGGGTGGTGGGTGTATGGAACAAGCTGCCAGAGGAGGTAGTTGAGGCTGGGACTATCCCAAGGTCTAAGAAACAGTTAGACAGGTACATGGATAGGACAGGTTTGTAGTGATATGGACCAAATGCGGGCAGGTGGGACTTGTGTAGCTGGGACATGTTGGCTGGTGGGGGCGAGTTGGGCCGAAGGGCCTATTTCTTAACCGTATGATTCTATGACCTCCTGACTTGGAGAAAAATAAACCCTGGTCAAAAGTCAAAGAATGATTGAGGATCTCCAATTGATTTCCTCCTTTATATTTATCTATTTTTATCTATACACTAGGTTTGCTCATCATTAAAAAAATGGTGTTGGATCCTAACAATCTCCAACATTCAATCTTGTTTAAAACATTTGATAGAGTTTGTTCTTCACACATCTGTAGATTGGGTGCAGCAGGTTTCCCAGTGCTTCCTTCTAAAACCGTCCAATTTCACCTCGGGATCATCAAACCTGTAAGAGTTTCAGGGCTGAAAGGGTTAAGTGTGTGCAGTGGGGCATGACCGAGCATGTCCTAACACCAGGGGCTTTGTGTCAAGGGTGTTGATGATGATAGAGATATGTGGCCTCCCCCTTGTATAAACAAGCAGGGCTTTGGATCAGACCTTTGTGTGGGACCACGAGGGGCCGCGAGTACGTAGCCATGCTCGGGGTTGCTCTCCCACTCCCGTAGCGTGAATAAAAATGGCATTGTTTCATTCTTAAGGTGACTAATGTGTTTTTTGTTGCCTGGAAGCGCGGATTAAACTTTAACAAACCAAGATACTGTGCATTCTTATATATCATGGCTAATAATCTCATAATTCTCGCTGTACTTTAAATCCTGTCCTGTACGAGTTTCAGAAGCAGATGATATATAAAGGGAACCTAGAAGCTTTGAGATCCGCGTTCTCTTGAGTTCAGAAAAGTGCGCCCAAGATTTGCAGTTTGGCTTTATAATATCTTCTACAAAGACTGCAGCAATAGCATTGATGCCTGAAGAGATTGTGCTGTGGACAAGAAAAATAAAGCAATGTTTAAATAACATACAGTATGAACATATGTAGGAACAAAACTGTAGATGCTGGTCAAAAGCAAAGGTAGACACAAAACGCTGGAGTAATTCAGCGGGTCAGGCAGCATCTCAGGAGAGAAGGAATGGGTGACGTTTCGGGTCTGAAGAAAGGTCTCGATCCGAAACGTCACCCATTCCTTCTTTCCCGAGATGCTGCCTGTCCCGCTGAGTTACTCCAGCATTTTGTATCGACCTTCAGTATAAACATATGTAAGAACATTATAACACACAGTAAGAACAATAAGGTGCATAAGCACATCAATATTGATCAAACTGAATATTAGTTCTGGCCATTTCTTTTGTTCTCAATCACTTTTTATCTATCGTTAAAATAAATATAAAGTTTTGTCCTCTCCACATTGGCAGTGAACTTTGGGAAGAATTAGCACATAAAAAAATGGAATTTTACATATGTCCATTTCACACATGTTCGCTCAACTCAATTCAGAATTGCCTCAGCTGTTTGAAAAGAAAGTAAATGTGTGGTTGATTCTCCTGGGATGCAAAGGAAGGATGTACCTAATGATGGCGTAGGAAGGAACTGCAGATGCAGTTCAGAAAGATAGAAGGGTCTCGTCCCGAAACGTCACCCATTCCTTCTCTCCAGAGATGCTGCCTGACCCGCTGAGTTACTCCAGCATTTTGTTTCTACCTAATGACAGTTCTCAGAGACTCTCGTACTAGATTGCAGAATGTTAATGAAAAGACTGGTTGCGACTCGCTCCCTCGTTTCTGGAGTAAAGATACTATGCAGCTAACATTTCAGAACCTGCAATCATATCTACTAACTTATTCAGCTCCTCATTCATTGTTTTTACCATCAATTTACACTAAGTTGTTGCCTTACAGCGTTTACAGCACAGGAGACCCGGGTTCGATCCCGACTACGGGCGCTGTCTGTACGGAGTTTGTACGTTCTCCCCGTGATCGAGTGGGTTTTCTCCGAGCTCTTCGGTTTCCTCCCACACTCCAAAGACGTACAGGTTTGCGGGTTAATTGGCTTGGTGTATGTGTAAATTGTTCCTAGTGTGTGCAGAGTAGTGTTAGTGTGCGGGGATCGCTGGTCAGCACGGACTCGGGCAGTATCCGCACAGTATCTCTAAACTAAACTAATGGGTATTTTAAAGCAGCTACTAACCAGTCAGCACATCTTTGGTCATAAGGTGAAGGGGAAATGACTGCAGACAGCACCTGAGATCAGGTTTGTATTTGGGTCCCTTGAACAGCAAGGTAGTACTGTGGCAGTGACAGCCGCCCACATGAATCTTCCGACAATTTAATTCACAAGTTCACAAGTTGCAGGAGTAGAATTAGGCCATTCGGCCTATCGAGTCCACTCCGCCATTCAATCATGACTGATCTCTGCCACCTAATCCAATTTTCCTGCCTTCTCCCCATAACCCTTGATTCCGTTAGCCCTAAGTGGTAATCTAACTCTCTCTTGAAAACATCCAGCGAATTGGCCTCCACTGCCTTCTGTGGCAGAGAATTCCACAGATTCACAACTCTCTGGGTGAAAAAGTTTTTCCTCATCGCAGTCCTAAATGGCCTACCCCTTATTCTTAAACTGTGACCCCTGGTTCTGAACTCCCCCCAACATCAGGAACATTTTTCCTGCATCTAGTCTGTCCAATCTTTTAAGGATTTTATATGTTTCCATCAGATCTCCTCTCATCCTTTTAAATTCCAGTGAATACAAGCCCAGTCGAGCCAATGTTTAATATAACATGACCTACCTCAGTGTGCCACTAAATGCACTTGCAATAAAAAGTCCCGAAGCTCCAGGTACGTGAGACAAGATCTCCAAAACGAGTAATGGTGTCATCTTGGGGACGATTTAAAAATTAAAAATAAGTTATTAGGCAACAATTCGCGACATGTGCTATACCAAATTAAATAGTTCTTTTCATTTGTCATGGTTCACAAAATGGATTAAGAAAAATGAATGCAATACCAAGTATAATCACTTTAAAAGTGAGCTGAGACTGTACAACGCACTGGGGAGGCCGCATTTGGAACACTGTGAGCAAATTTGGGCCCCATATCTGAGGAAGGATGTGCTGGCTCTGGAGAGGGTCCAGAGGAGGTTTACAAGAATGATTCCAGGAATGATTGGGTTAGCATATGATGAACGTTTAGGCCTGTACTCGCTGGAGTTTAGAAGGTTGAGGGGGGGACCTCATTGAAACTTACAGAATAGTGAAAGGCATAGATAGAGTGGATGTGGAAAGGATGTTTCCACTGGTGGGAGAGTCTAGAACCAGAGGTCATAGCCTCAGAATTAATGGCCACTCTTTTACAAAGGAGGTGAGGAGGAACGTCTTTAGTCAGAGGAAAATTAATCTGTGGAACAGGGCTTTGTAGGCCGTCAGTGGATATTTTTAAGGCAGAGATAGACAAGTTCTTGATTAGAACTGGTATCAAGGGGTATGGGGGGAAGGCAGGAAAATGGGATTAGGAGGCAGAGATCAGTCATGGTTGAATGGCGGAGTGGACACGATGGGCCGAATGGCCTAATTCTACTATAACTTGTGAAAAGGATATTTAAGCAAATTGCAGAGCTGTATCCTTTGACCATATTGACAATACTTTAAGCATATTTTCTTTCTATTTCATTCAAACACTCTATGTCAACCTCATCTGACTGAAACATTAATTTCTTCAAATTTAAATTTTTAACTTATGTACACAGATCGGATCCTGTCACTTGTCCAAACTGCTGGATTATTTACAGCAGAATTAAAATGTCCAGATGAAGGATCTTGACCCAAAATGCCAAGTGTCCAATTCCCTCCACAGATGCTGCCTGACGCGTTGAGTTCCTCCAGCTGCCCTCTTTTTCAGCTGCAGATTCCAGCATCTTAAATAGACAATAGGTGCAGGAGGAGGCCATTCGGCCCTTCGAGCCAGCACCGCCATTCAATGTGATCATGGCTGATCATTCTCAATCAGTACCCCGTTCCTGCCTCTTATGCCTCTGAAAAGAGCTGGCGCCTCGTTGAGGAAATCACATCAACTGATTGATACTGTTCCCAGCTAAATTCCATAATCCCACCGTCAGAGTGTTGTTCTTCAGTGTAAGAGTCAAGAGAGTGTTTTATTGTCATGTGTCCCAGAAAGAACAATGAAATTCTTACTTGCAGCAGCACAACAGAATATGTAAACATAGTGCACTGTAAACAATATGATAACGAGAGAGAGAAAAAAAGTTCAGTGTGTGTATATATACACATACAAGTACACATATAAATAGATCAGACGTATCTATATATATACACATATATATATATATACACACGCACATATACGTACACACAAAAAAACAATAATAGTGCAACTCACAAAAAAAAACCCAATAATGGTAATAGTGTGAACCTTACATTTTCTCCACCACCATCCCACTGTTTTCTATGTTCTAACATCAAGTAGTATTTAGAAATGGACCATGCATGAGGAACTGGGTTGAGATTGAAACCCATTTTGCGTAGGAACTGGGTTGAGATTGAAACCCATTTTGCGTAAGACACTGTGACACAGGTGAGGGATGAGCTTTTCATCCAACTGCACTAGTCTCATCTCAAGACCAGAAGCTGAGGGGACCAGGGGAGGCATGCCAACCAGCAAGGCTGTCCACATTCTCAAAGACTCCAAGAAGTGTAGGACGTTTGTCCAGCCCCCTCCCCTGACATCAGTCTGAAGAAGGGTCTCGACCCGAAACATCACCCATTCCTTCCCTCCAGAGATGCTGCTTGACCCGCTGAGTTACTCCAGCATTTTGTTTCTACCTTAAGGGCCTGTCCCAGTTACGCGATTTTTAAGGCGACTGCCAAAGTCGCAGCAGATCGCCGAAATTTTCATTTACCCTACGACAATGACCACGACAATGCCGAGTCAGGTCGATACAAGTTACTTTTTTTGTGAAACTAGCACCTGGCTAAGAGATTACACCGTCTTCGGAAACATCGCGAAGTTCACTCGCTTACTTGACCTGACCACACTTAACTGTTGCCTCCAATCTACTGTAAGAAAATAACTGCAGATGCTGGTACAAATCGAAGATATTTATTCACAAAATGCTGGAGTAACTCAGCAGGTCAGGCAGCATCTCAGGAGAGAAGGAATGAGTGACGTTTCGGGTCGAGACCCTTCTTCAGACCTCCAATCTACTTGTCAAATGTCCTGACGGTAAATAAATTGGTTCAACAAAACTATCTTCCGGTATCTTCAAATGCCTTTTCTTAATTTAATATTACGTGCTTCTAAATGCATCTGCAACAACCAAGCAAACCTGGGAACAGCATGCGACAGCGCCCGCAATAAGCAACGATACCTGGCGACAAGCCAGCTGTCGCCGAGAAATTTCTATCTGGAATTTTTTCGCGATGCGCCAAGATCTGCTACGATTCATTGAAGACTCCTCACGATCGTGCCCGCGACACACCGGCAAACATTCGGCGACAGCCTAGTCGCCGGCAGTCGCCTCAAAATCGCCTAAGTGGGACAGGCCCTTAAGACTGCAAGATGCACTGACTTTTTAAAGGTGTATTTACGTGCCTGGTTGTTGTTGGTGATCCTGTTTGACTCCATTGGATCACAGTTTTCATAAACAGCATACATAACCAGGCCACACATACACGCAGTAATTGATATCACAACCATCCCAACCCAGTTCAATAATATAGCCCTGGATAATAAGAAGAAACAGCAGTCAATGCAAAATTGTACGTACATCAACATTGGAAATGGTTGAGTTTCATTATCATTTTCATGCATTCCAGCATTGCGAACATGGAAACAATCGTGAATAAAATACTTTCTTCCAATGAGACCAATAACTTCAAATGGTTTGGTATGAATGAGGATTCAATTCAGTGAGCAAGGAATGAGGTTCTTCAGATGCAATTCAAGAGTGTGGTTTTAAGATAAATACATCTAAATGTATGAATGTCCTATTGTTGAAGAAGTACAATTCCTCATGAGAGAATAGATCGGGTAGATGCACAGAGTCTCTTGCCCAGAGTAGGGGAATCGAGGACCAGAGGACATAGGTTCAAGGTGAAGGGGAAAAGATTTAGTAGGAATCTGAGGGGTAACTTTTTCACACAAAGGGTGGTGGGTGTACGGAACAAGCTGCCAGAGGAGGTAGTTGAGGCTGGGACTATCCCAACATTGAAGAAGCAGTTGGATAGGTACATGGATAGGACAGGTTTGGAGGGATATGGACCAAACGCAGGCATGTGGGACTAGTGTAGCTGGGACATGTTGGCCGATGTGGGCGAATTGGGTCGAAGGGCCTGTTTCCACACTGTGTCACTCTATGACTCTGAGAAACTCCATTACACTTGAAAATTATTAATTTATGAAGGGGGAGAATAGTGAGAGAATTTGGAAACAGAACAACAAAAGAATGTGGGTATGCTTCAGTACATAAGAATTAGAAGCAGGAGATTGAATTGGCCCCTCAAACCTCCTTTGCTATTAAATCAGACAAGATTATTTTAAAACAGTTTAAAATTGGAAGAAAAGGAAGATCTGATTATTTGTTTTGAACAGAAACAATAATAATAATAATAATAATAATAATAATAATAATAATAATAATAATAATAATAATAATAATAATAATAATAATAATAATAATAATAATAATAATAATAATAATAATAATAATAATAATAATAATAATAATAATAATAATAATAATAATAATAATAATAATAATAAAATTGTATTTGTCATTTGTAGGTTGGCGCAGGGTCAACGATAGAATTAAATGTATTTGACAACACAACGGGTCATCTCAGCAGTAATATTCCAAGGATAAATAAGATTTTAAAAATGACATTAGTAAGGTAAAAAGTCAATATTAAAAATAGGTCAAAAGACAATTTTAAAAATAATCAACATATATGATGTGAAATGTGTTTATGAGTTCAGAAGCCTGATGGCCTGATGGTAAAAACTGTTCTTAAGTCTGGTGGTACGGGCAGCCATACTCCTGTATCGTCTGCCTGACGGTAACAAGGAGAACAGCCTGCATGCTGGGTGGCTGTGGTCCTTGATGATGCTGCGTGCCTTCTGCAGGCACCGCCGGTAGAAAATGTCCTGAATGTCCTGAATAAACAATGAGTGTAACTTACTTTTTTGCCTCTCTTTCACTTCTGCAGGCGAGATATCTTTGAACCTGTGTCTGGTTACAGCTGTATAATGCCATCCATACAAACGTTCCTCCCAGGATTGTGGTCCAAAATGTATGTCTTCTCCTTGGGTCAGGATCAAAGCTGAAAGGAGTATATTTCTCAGCCAAATGCAGCATTTATATTTCTATCGTACATCGGTGTCTGAAGTAGGGTTGCCAACTTCCTCACTTCCCAAATATGGGACAAGGTGACGTCACCGCTCCGCACCCCACGTGCCCTCACCCAGCCAGGGGCCACGTGCTCCCGCACCACCAATGGCTAACCAGTCAGCAGAGAGACAATACATGATTGCAATCAAGCCATTTACAGTGTACAGATACATGATAAGGGAAAACCGTTTAGTGCAAGGTAAAGCCAGCAAAGTCCGGTCAAGGCTAGTCTGAGGGATATAAAAGAGGTAGATAGTAGTTCAGGCCTGACCTCTGGGTATGGTGGGATGATTCAGGCAGAGATAGATATATTCTTGATTAGTACGGATGTCAGGGGTTCTGGGGAGAAGGCAGGAGAATGGGTTTAGGAGGGAGAGATAGATCAGCCATGATTGAATGGTGGAGTAGACTTGATGGGCCGAATGGCCTAATTCTACTCCTATTCCTTATGACATGACCATTCCAACATGCTTCCCATACGGCAACCCAAGAATTTGAAGACACCATGTACAAATAGTCCTTTTACATTTTGACTATTTCCTTGTGTAGGAAAATAACTGCAGATGCTGGTACAAATCGAAGGTATCACAAAATGCTGGAGTAACTCAGCAGGTCAGGCAGCATCTTGGAGAGAAGGAATGGGTGACGTTTCGGGTCGAGACCCTTCTTCAGACCTTTCTTCCTCCTTAGCATCATTTTCATTTGGAACTTTGTGAACAATGTGTAGCATAGTACGGTTGGGAAATTGTTCTTATTCATTTAAACAGTATGTGGACCATTGGATATTAATGGTCTACTAATGACAGTAAGTAACGATTAATTACTAATCAAGAGGAAAAGGCAACTGCTCACATTTATGTCCGTTCTGCTCAAGCAACTAGCAACTAACATTTCTGTGTAGGAAGGAACTGCAGATGCTGGTTTAAACCGAAGATAGACACAAAGAGCTGGAGTAACTCAGCGGGACAGGCAGCATCTCTGGAGAGAAGGGTCCCGAACCGAAACGTCACCCATTCCTTCTCTCCAACAATACATTTCTACCCATTTCCCTCTAGTGATGGCACAATAAAAAATATTTTAACTGTCCCTAAATAGCATTAGGCCAAGTTACTTACTCAAAGAAATTGAGACGTCCACCTCGATCTGCAACTCTCCAAACCTTCTCCATCCCTCCAACATGAATTAGACCTTGAATCAACACAGCGAGGAGGCCGGCCGCCATTACACAGATTTGGAAAACATCTGTCCATACCACCGCTTTTATTCCACCCTAATAAAAATGGGAGACAACATTTCTTTCCATTTTATAGCCATCTGAGCGATGAAAAATAAAGTGAATATATCGTAAACCTTGAGCCCAGCTGATGCATCTAAGCATACATGCAGTGATAATTTGTGTTATGTCTCTCCAGGGAGTAGTAGTAAGGTAAATTAAAAGGATGAGCCTTAGAGAGTGACGTGCAAACAAGCCAAGCGATGGCACAGTTGAGCAGATGAGGAAAACAAAGTTTTCAAGAGGGAGTTAGATTTCGTACTTAGGGCTAACGGAATCAAGGGATATGGGGAGAAAGCAGGAACGGGGTACTGATTTTGGATGATCAGCCATGATCACATTGAATGGCGGTGTTGGCTCGAAGGGCCGAAAAGCCTACTCCTGCACTTATTCTCTATGTTTCTATGTTTCAAACCAGATAAAATAAAGGGTGACAGATGGAACTGCCTTAAAAGAAAATAAAAAACAAGGGAAGTATGAAATTAAGGTCATAAGGTCATAAGGAATAGGAGTAGAATTAGACCATTTGGCCCATCAAGTCTACTCCGCCATTCAATCATGGCTGATCTATCTCTCCCTCCTCAACCCCATTCTCCTGCCTTCTCCCCATAACCTCTGACCCCTGTACTAATCAATTAACCAATCACAGAAGAAAAAAACGGGGTAAAGACCTGGAATTGGCGCAGGGCAACAGACAAAGATATGAAAACTACATCTGGAAATTACTATTGCTAAGATATTGGCCAAACGCTAATCTCTCTAAACTACGATCGGCTTTCAACTATTCCAACAAAGCAGCTTTTCTAGCCAAACAACACCCAGGTTTTGGAATCAAATGTTTTTCTAACCTAATGTTGAATGAATTTGAATTTGATTAAATCTTTATATCGTTATATTTAAAATTATGAATAACAGATATTAATTTACACATGGGACTAATTTCCAAGGTTTCTTAACTAAATATCAATGCTATCCGTGAAGATCATTAATTACTATTCATTATATTCTTTAACCATTCATCTTGAGCTTCTTTACCAGTGTTGTATACAAAGTGCAGACAAATCCTGTTGTTATCATTGAAATCCACAAGTTTACCCCAGCAACTGAAATAAAGAAGTAATGGAAAGAGGTTAGAATGAGACAGCAAGCTCAATTACTCACTTTCTGAAATCATGACTCGGCTAATAGATCCAATTATGGAGATTATTTACAAATTTAACTTGTCCATTAGTTTTCGTATTCAATTTGATCTTTTCAGACAGATTAGTTTCATTCTGGGATCCACTGCTTCCGAATCTAGTGTCATTTCTTTCATAGTCTCAGTTAGGGTTGCCAACTGTCCCGTATTGGCCGGGACATCCTGTATCTTGGGCTAAATTGGTTTATCCCGTACGGGACCGCCCTTGTCCCATATTAGGCCCGGGGGGGGGGGGGGGGGGGGGGGGCGCTGTGGGGGCGCTGTAGGCCCGGCCGCTGTAGGCCCGGCCGCTGTAGGCCCGGCCGCTGTAGGCCCCGACACTGTAGGCCCCGATGCTGTAGGCCCCGACGCTGTAGGTCCCGACAGTTTAGGTCCCAACACTTTAGGTTTCTGACATTTTAGGTTTCCGACATTTTAGGTTTCCGACATTTTAGCTCCGGACAGTCTAGGTCCGGAGGCCCGGGCGTCGCCTAACGGAGCGGGAGCACGTGGCCGCTGGCTGGGTGAGGTCATGTGGGGCGCGGGGCGGTGACGTCACCTTGTCCCGTATTTGGGAATGAGGTAGTTGGCACCCCCAGTCTCAGTTGGATCAAGGTTTGACATACAATTAAATATCTCTTCAATACACTTTCAGGAATTAGGTGATATTCATGTACACTTCTGACTCTAGCTCCCATCTTGATAAAATATTTTCTCACACTTACCTTCGCTCAGAGCTAATGCGGGCGTGTATGTGACAATACCAAGATAAATACACTGAAAGATAGAGAGTGAAACAACTTTGAAACAAATGAAAAACTTCTACATTTATTTTGTTCACAGAATTATTACCATTGCAAGTACTGCAATGAATAGTGCATCTTTATAGAATCAAAATAATTTTTTTACTGTTGAAAATTATATATATTAGGAAATGTTGAAAAAAGAGTTGGTGGCACGGTGGCGCAGCGGTAGAGTTGCTGCCTTCCAGCACCAGAGACCCGGGTTCGATCCTGTAAATTGTCCCCAGTGTGTGTAGGATAGTATTAGCGTGTGGGGATCGCTGGTCGGCGCAGACTCGGTGGGACGAAGGGCCTGTTTCTGCGCTGTATCTCTAAATTAAACTAGTTTGAAATTAATAGAATTATAGCCATAATTATAGCCATATCTCTAAACTAAAAGTTGAGGTTAAAGTGACTGCCCTCAACATCAAGCCCATGATTTTACAAACTATGACTTCAAGGAAAACTGAAATTAACAGACATCAAAGGGAACATACTCTGCTAGGTGGAGTCATTCCCAAATGAAGGAGTGAATTCCACAGATTAACTACCCTCTGACTAAAGACGTTCCTCCTCACCTCCTTTTTAAAAGAGCGCCCTGTAATTCTGAGGCTGTGACCTCTGGTCCTCTGGACTCTCCCACCAGTGGAAACATCTCTCCACATCCACTCTATCTGTGCCTTTCATTATTCTCAATGAGGTCCCCCCTTAACCTTCTAAACTCCAGCGAATACAGACTCATCATATGCTAACCCACTCATTCCTGGGATCATTCTTGTAAACCTCCTCTGGACCCTCTCCAGAGCCAGCACATCCTTCCTCAGATATGGGGCCCAAATTTGCTCACAGTGTTCCAAATGTGACCTGACCAGCGCCTCACAGAGCCTCAGACTTTATGAGGACATTATTGGAATGTCAAGTGTGTAGATAGATGCAAATCCCATGGGAGATTGGGAATGTGGTGTCAGTGGGGGGCTATAGACATTGGTCAGTAGATGCACTGGAGAAATTATTCTTTGTTCATCTTCTACAAAAGTAATTCTGTCCACCCAAACAGCTGATTAATCAATCACCGGTGTATTTTTGTGCCAAAACGATAAGATAGATCTAAGGTGCTTTAAAGTCTACTTTTTAAACTTACCATGTACATCAAGAAGCAAATAACAACTTGATACTTCACAGCGGAACCAAATCTTCTACCAATGTACTGTGGGAACAAAATCAAAGATTTACTGCCAATCTGATATATTTGTAGTTCACCTGAAAATGATTGAAAAATAATTGTATTGAAAGTAGCTTAACTTTCAAACTCAACATTGGACCACATGCATTTAAAATATAAATCGTACAGTGAAATCATGGGTAAGGAGTCATGTAAAGTGTAATGTCCATAAATGTGCAAACCTTCAGTGATAAAACCTTGCGTAGCTTAGAATCCAATGGGATGAACATTGAATTCTCCACTTTTAATATCCCACCCTAATGCACACCCATTTCTCCCCCTATCCCACCTCCCTTCCACTCCACCACCCTCCTCACCATGAGTTTAGGAGCAGAGAGGTTCTGCTGCAGTTGTACAGGGCCTTGGTGAGACCGCACCTGGAGTATTGTGTGCAGTTTTGGTCTCCTAACCTGAGGAAAGATGTTCTTGCCTTAGAGGGAGTACAGAGAAGGTTCACCAGATTGATCCCTGGGATGGCGGGACTTACATATGAGGAAAGACTAGATAGACTGGGCTTGTACTCGCTGGAATTTAGAAGACTGAGGGGGGATCTTATAGAAACATATAAAATTCTTAAGGGGTTGGAGAGGCTAGATGCGGGAAGATTGTTCCCGATGTTGGGGGAGTCCAGAACCAGGGGTCACAGCTTAAGGATAAGGGGGAAGTCTTTTAGGACCGAGATGAGAAAACATTTCTTCACACAGAGAGTGGTGAGTCTGTGGAATTCTCTGCCACAGAAGGTAGTTGAGGCCAGTTCATTGGCTATATTTAAGAGGGAGTTAGATGTGGCCCTTTTTGCTAAAGGGATCAGGGGGTATGGAGAGAAGGCAGGTACAGGTTACTGAGCTGGATGATCAGCCATGATCATATTGAATGGCGGTGCAGGCTCGAAGGGCCGAATGGCCTACTCCTGCACCTATTTTCTATGTTTCTATGTTTCTATGACCCTAGACTTGAATCCCTCTGAGGGGGGCGCTGTACACGGGTTATGTATGTGTTGTTAGGTTTGTGTGCTATTGTATGTTCTTTTTTAGTACCTGCACTGATGTACAGCACTTTGGTCAACGTGGGTTGTGTTTAAATGAGCTATACAAATAAACTTGACTTGACTTGACTTGCCCCTTCAACTATATCACTCCCTCTGACTCGACATTTCACTCCTCTTCTCACCTCATCCTTTTGTCTGTTTTCAACTCCAGCCTTTGCTCTTGGTCCACCCATCTGCCAACCAAACTCTCCCCCCCCCCCCCCCCCCCCCCCCCCCACCTCCCCCCCCCCCCCCCCCACCTCCCCCCCCCCCCCCCCCACCTTTACCTCTAACCACCTTTCACTTTTAATTTTTGTTTCGTTTCGTTTAGAGATACAGCGCAGAAACAGGTTAGTCAGCCCACCGAGTCCGCGCCGACCACCGGCAAACACTCATCACAGGTCAACCTGCTCATTCCTGGGATTATTCTTGGCAACAAAGGATTGCCGACCTTGATTGAAGGTCTTTATTCTTTTTTTATCATTACGATTTAATGTTTGTAGGATTTTTAAGCAAGTGTGTCATTTTGTAATTGCCTAAAAATAATTCTTCAAATTATTTATATCTACTTGGAGAGATACATATCTACAAATTGTTCAAAGTCTTTGTCGGCTGCAAGTTAGAACAACAAACGTTATCAGTGCGATATGGAGTGGTCATATCATATCATCATATATATACAGCCGGAAACAGGCCTTTTCGGCCCTCCAAGTCCGTGCCGCCCAGTGATCCCCGTACATTAACACTATCCTACACCCACTAGGGACAATTTTTACATTTACCCAGCCAATTAACCTACATACCTGTACGTCTTTGGAGTGTGGGAGGAAACTGAAGATCTCGGAGAAAACCCACGCAGGTCACGGGGAGAACGTACAAACTCCTTACAGTGCAGCACCCGTAGTCAGGATCAAACCTGAGTCTCCGGCGCTGCATTCGCTGTAAAGCAGCAACTCTACCGCTGCGCTACCGTGCTGCAGTGGAGTGGGGATGTGAGACATGAAGTGACATGAAGTGAGACATGAAGTGACTGGACTGGAAATTCAGACCCCTTGACTAATGTTCAGTTTAGAGATACAGCGCGGAAACAGGCCCTTCGGCCCACCGGGTCCGCGCCGCCCAGCGATCCCCGCACACTAATAATAATAATAATAATGCATTACATTTATATAGCGCTTTTCAAACACTCAAAGACGCTTTACAGGGATTTCTAGAACATAGAGAATTGAATAAATAGATAACACTAACACTAACACTATCCTATACCCACTAGGGACAATTTTTACATTTACCAAGCCAATTAACCTACAAATGTGCACGTCTTTGGAGTGTGGGAGGAAACAGATCTCGGAGAAAACCCACGCAGTTCACGGGGAGAACGTACAAACTCCGTACAGACAGCACCCGTAGTCGGGATCGAACCCGTGTCTCTGGCGCTGCAATCGCCGTAAGGCAGCAACTCTACCGCTGCGCCACCGTGCAGCCCAGTACATGAGACCAACTATATCATGATAATTTGTGACAAATTCTGCATTTATAGAAATCTGGAATGAGTAGCTGAAATCATGGTGATTCTTCATTCAGTTTAGTTTATTGTCACGTATACCACGGTACAGTGAAAAGCTAAGAGACACAAAATGCTGGTGTAACTCAGCAGGTCAGGCAGCATCTCTGGAGAGAAGGAATGGGTGATGTTTCGGGTTGAGACCCTTCTTCAGACTGAAGACTTCAGTCTCGACCCGAAATGTCACCCATTCCTTCTCTGCAGAGATGCTGCCTGACCTGCTGAGTTACACCAGCATTTTGTGTCTATCTTAGGCTATAAATACCAGTTCTAAATAAATAAATAATGATCAAGATTAAGTTGTAAAGCCCACTATAACTGAGGAGCCATGTGTGTTTGTGCTGGCTACTTTAGCATATTATATTATTCTGTCTAGATATATTACCGTATTATTTTGAACACTTGAATACATATATGGGCATAACGTATTGGAAGAAGCCAGAATTAAGTGGTATATCTGGAGACACAAAGACTGGGAGGAGTTAGGAAAGTTTGGTGAGGTACAGTTCTTATCAGACCTACAATGAGAGCTGGGAGCAGACGGGGAGAACAGAGCAGCCAGCTATGACTTGAATGCGAAATAAGTACAGCCTGGTATGTTGCTAAACATGTTCATCTTCTTGTTTGCCTGGTATGTTCATCTTCTTGTTATGACTTGAATGCAAAATAAGTACAGCCTGGTATGTTGCTAAACATGTTCATCTTCTTGTTTGCCTGGTATGTTCATCTTCTTGTTTGTACAACTACTTCAATAAACAACTAATTAAACTGAAATAAACATCTTGAAGATTTCTCTGTTGGGGCTATGCGTCAAGATCACGCCCACTCCCTGTGAAGTAATGGCAATTATAAAAGAGTTGACTGCAAAAGACTGAAGTTGCCATGACAATAACAAAATCTGGGCTGTAAAATGTTTTGCCAATGAAGGAAAATAACTGGTCGCAGAGAAATAGGAGGGAAAGTGAACAAAATTAATTACCTCATATGTGCTGATTATGTTTAACCTGTAGAAAAGAGGGATGTATATCAAACAAGTGAATATAATTGTAAATAAATAACCAATGGTGTAGATGACAACCATTATCCCATACAGGTAGACTTCTGCAGGACTTCCAATCACTGTAACGAGAATTAGAAATGTTTAATGAGTTGTCTCGTAGAAAACAGCCTCTACACAATAAAGTTAACAAAGCATAATCCCAAGTTTAAAAATAAAACTAGTATGCTAACGAAGACACATTATGCTGGCACAGTCTGATCTGACAGCATTGGATAATACGGTGATTTTCTTATGATGTATTTTATATTGATGGATATTTGTTGTAGAAAAATCGCAACTAAATGGCTGTCAACCGGGAAAGTTGCTTCTCCTGCTGATCATTCAATTATTTAAAATAGTCATCAATGATATCACAAAACAAGGTAAAGTCATAGATAATATAAATGGTGTATCACAAGAAAACATCAATAACATTTTTATGTATCCGCTCATGGGATGTGGACAATGCTGACATTCCGGCATTTATTGTCTAACCTTGTGGCCCTTGCACTGCGGGGACAGTTTAGAGTCGACTAGGGTCGCCAGCTGTCCAGTATTGGCCGGGACATCCCGTATTTTGGGCTAAATTGGCTTGTCCTGTACGGGACCGCCCTTGTCTCGTATTAGGCCCAGGGGTGCTGTAGGCCCGGACAATATGGTAGGAAAAAATCTGTGCCCACCTTACGGACAGTGTAGGTCAGTCGGGACAGTGTAGGCCCGGAGGCCCCGGCGCCTCCTGATGGAGGTTGCGTAGCAACCCGCCTCCCGGCCCGAGCGACCGCCATTGATGGGGCAGGAGCACGTGGCCGCTGGCTGGGTGAGGTCAGGTGGGGCGCAGGGTGGTGACTTCACCTTGTCCTATGTTTGGGAGTGCTGTAGTTGGAACCACTACAGTGGACCCATTGGGAGATTTAGAGTCATCGATATCAGGCCTCTGCCTCGGAAGGCCATCAATGTGTTAGATTTCCAGTTTGTCACCACATGGAGCTTTTGGTTTTGTATCCAATTGTTTAAGTCGCTTACGTTTCATTTCACAGAGGACTGACCTTGAAGAAGGGTTAATTTGTGTCTGATACAATATTCGGTATCTTTCATATTTTTCAACTTTCACACAGCGGGTGGTGAGTGTGTGGAACAAGCTGCCAGAGGAAGTGGAAGAGGCAGTACAAATATAGCATTTAGAAAAACGTTTGGACAGGTTCACGGATAGGACAGGTTTAGAGAGATATGCACTGGACGGGTAAATGGGATTAGCTCAGGAAAGCACCTTTGGAGTGTGGGAGGAAACCGAAGATCTCGGAGAAAACCCACGCAGGTCACGGGGAGAACGTACAAACTCCATACAGACAGCGCCCGTAGTCGGGATCGAACCCTAGTCTCCGGCGTTGCATTCGCTGGTGTGTTATCTATGTTTTCTATGTTTTCTATCTTATCACAATAAGCCGACAGACAGGGCTCGACTAGTAGTTAAGGCGGCAAACAAAATGTTGGCTTTCATTGCCAAAAGGGTTAGAGTGACATTTTTGGGAGGCTTTGTTGCAATTGTACGTAGTGTTGGTGAGGTCACTGAAGTTGGAGGAAGGACAAAGTGTGGCAGGTGGACACAGGCAAGGGGGAGTTTTGTTTTGGATAGACTGGCAGTAGGAACAAAGGCGTGAAATTAAAACAGAATGAGAGAGATGAACAGATTGAAGAGGTGCAAATATCTTCCTGTGTACACTTATCTAAGAGAAAATAAACTACTTATGAAATCAAATGGCTTCAGATCAATTTCCAAAGGAATGAAGGACTTTGACACATTAGCTAGCTTCAGTTTGGCAAGCTACATGTTAATTCAACAATTTTTGACCAGGGTTATATACTAACTTTTGTCGTGCAATAAAATTCACTTACCCGTAATAGCAGACAAGAAACTGGCAGCCAATGAAAGAGCCACTGGGTAAGCAGATAACTGTCTGCGGGCGAGAAATAATACCTGTCCATTATCCTGTTAAACTCCATTTCTTCACCTACTTATTTTCTTGCAAGTACCGACTCTAACACGCACCAACTAATATTCTCTGCTACCGTCTCTGTGAATTCCATTCCATTCTAATCTATGAATTTTATAAATGGCAGAGTCGGGCCATTATACATATAAATCTCCACTCCACAAACCTGAGTAAACGTAGAAATATAGAAAATAGGTGCAGCATCGCCATTCAATAAGATCACGGCAGAACATCTAAAATCAGTACCCCGTTCCTGCTTTCTCCCCATATCCCTTGATTCCTTTAGCCCTAAGAGCTAAATCTAACTCTCTCTTGAATACATCCAGTGAATTGGCCTCCACTGCCTTCTGTGGCAGAGAATTCCACAGGTTACCAAAGCCCAGCTGCCTCTTCAGCGCAGTAATGAGGCGTGCTCCGGTATCAGCAATGCTACCTTTTGGATGAGATGTCACACCAAGGCCTCTCTATCCTCTCAGACAATTGATAAAGGTTCCAAAACACACAAAGAATTGGGCAGTTATTCCTAATTAATATCTATCCATCAAACAACATTGATGAAAATTGTCAAAACAAGGAACTGCAGATGCTGATTTACACTAAAAGGCACAAAGTGGTGGAGTAACTCAGCGGGGTCAGGCAGCATCTCTGGAGAACATGGATAGGTGACCTTTCTCACCAGAACCCTTCTTCAGACTGAAGAAAGGTCCCGACCCAGAATATCACCTATCCATATTCTCCAGAGATGCTGCCTGACCCGCTGAGTTACTCCAGCACTCTGTGAAACGTCACCTATCCATGTTCTCCAGAGATGCTGCCTGACCCGCTGAGTTACTCCAGCACTCTGTGAAACATCACCTATCCATGTTCTCCAGAGATGCTGCCTGACCCGCTGAGTTACTCCAGCACTCTGTGAAACATCACCTATCCATGTTCTCCAGAGATGCTGCCTGACCCGCTGAGATACTCCAGCACTCTGTGAAACATCACCTATCCATGTTCTCCACAGATGTTGCCTGACCCGCTGAGATACTCCAGCACTCTGTGTCCTTATCTAGAAAAGCAAATTATCCAGTCAATACCACTTTGGTCTTTGTGGGGACTTGCCTTGTCCAAAATGACTGAAGGTTTTTCTACATTAATAGCAATGGCTTTTCACCAGTATTTCATTGGCTGTAATGAATTTTGGAACAAGCTGGTCATAAAAGTTACTACATAAATACACGTTTTATAATGTTGGAGCCAATTCTTTCCTCTAATATCACAGCCATTTTTTTCTGTCGCTTTTTCAGATCTTGCTGAGGTAATGATTGTGGATGATCAGCCATGATCATAATGAATGGCGGTGCTGGCTCGAAGGGCCGAATGGCCTCCTCCTGCACCTATTTTCTATGTTTCCAATAATGCAACCCCCATTGATGTTGGTGATTTAGCACAAATTCAAACTTACTAAACCTTGAGCTTAACTGTACAACTACATTAAATTGCACATTATTTCCCATGTTCAAAAATCTAGGTATCACTGCCATATCTCTCGAAGTCCTATCGGATTTGCAACAATCTTTATTTTGCCGTCTTTGCCAACGGTATACTTACCGATTTCCTATCAAGAACTCTTCTGTAGTTCCACTCTTCGCCCCTCCACGTTTAAAAGCAAAAAAAAGGCCAATCACAGCAGATATGATCAACATAGCGGCAAACACAACATAATCCCAAACCTGCAGGACATTTTTCTCGGCCATTGCTGCTTGTTCTGCTGAGCTAAAATCCCAATCCAGTGATCAGAGCAAAATCAGGTTAAAAGTCCAAGATTTTATAACCAACCACATGATCTATTGGTCACTTCTTGCATCGAAGAATGATCCAAAGTAGAAATGGTGCAACGATGCAACTGTGTGGATTTTAAAGGAACTGCTTGTAAGCACTCAAATAACATGCAGAGATTTTTGTTTAGATCGGTTGATGAACAGCGACCAGTAATGGAATAAACAGGACTTTCTCAGGGTGGCAGATGGTGACTCATGGTTGGTGCAATGATCTGTCCATGGGCCCAGCTATTCTCAATATACATCAATGATCTGGATGAGAGAACCGATGGAACACATGTAAGTCAACCGACAGCACAAAACTGAGTGAAACTGGGAGTTGTGAGGAGGATGCAAAATGGTTTCAAGGCAATCGAGAGGTTGGATCGAAGGGACTAATTCTGCACCTATTCCTTCCGACCTTACGACCTAAGTTGTATAAGAAAATAACTGCAGATGCTGGTACAAATCGAAGGTATTTATTCACAAAATGCTGGACTAACTCAGCAGGTCAGGCAGCATCTCAGTCTGAAGAAGGGTCTCGACCCGAAACGTCACCCATTCCTTCTCTCCAGAGATGCTGCCTGACCTGCTGAGTTACTCCAGCATTTTGTGAATAAATACTTACGACCTAAGTTGAATGAGTGGGCAAATGTATGGCAGATGCAGTACAACGTGGATAAATGTGAAGTTTGTTTCAGGAAGAACAAAACACAGAGAGATTAATTGAATAGCAATAGATTGGGGAATTTGTTTAAAAAAAGATCTATGTCCTTGCGCGCTAGTTACTGCAAGCAGACATGTGAAGCAAGCAATTACAGCAGCAAAGGAAACAGGCAACAGCACTGAAGAGATTGGAGAAGCGCCAACATTCCAAAACTAACTGTATCTCACTGTATCTCAGAAGCTTTCCCTTCCCCTACCTACCTGTTTGTCCTCAGCCTCCTCCAGAGGTTATGTGAATGAGTGTCTACCTCATTGGTGACACTCAGGCTATCCTTGGTCAGAATTTGTTGGCTTCACCTGGTGCTAAACGTTATTCCCTTTATCATGTATCTGTGCACTGTGAATGGCTCGATTGTAATCACGTACGGTCGTTCTGCTGACTGGTTAGCACGCAACAAAAGCTTTTCACTGTACCTCAGTACACGTGACAATGCACTTTTTCACACAAAGGGTGTTGGGTGTATGGAACGAGCAGCCAGAGGAAGTAGTTGAGGTAGGGACTATCCCAGCATTTAAGATACAATTAGACAGGTACATGGATAGGAAAAGTTTGGAGGGATATGGACCAAGCGCAGGCAGGTGGGACTAGTGTAGCTGGGACATGTTGGCCGGTGTGGGTGAGTTGGGCCGAAGGGCCTGTTTCCACACTGTATCACTCTGTGACTCTATCTGCAAATTGGATGAATGGCACTTCATATCTCGTTCAGGTGGCCTACGATCCAATGGCACGAACATTGAATTCTCCAATGTTGGAAACACCTCCTTTCATTCACCCAGCTTCCCCAACCCCAGCCACTGACATCCTCTCTATTCCCCCACCCATCCAACCACTCCACCATCCCACCCCCTCCCCACCCCAACCCCCCCCACCCCAACCCCTCCCCCTCCCCATCCCAACCACTCCGCCACCCCACCCCTCCCCACCCCACCCCCTCCCCACCCTACCCCAACCCCCCCCACCCCATACAACCCCTCCCCCACCCCAACCCAACCCCTCCCCACCCCACCCCAACGCCTCCCCAACCACTCCACCACCCCAACCCATCCCCACCCCACCCCCACCCCACCCCCTCCCATTTGGCCCCTCGAGCCAGCACCGCCATTCAATATGATCATGGCTGATCATCCTAAATCAGTACCCCGTTCCTGCTTTCTCCCCATATCCCTTGATTCCATTATCCACTCCACTGCCCAATCACACTCTACACCCCAATATCATCAATGTTTCCACAGCCTTTTGCATCTGCCCATGGCTTGGTAATAGGACAAACTAAAAAATGACATATTTACATTACAATGAAAGAAATAACAGCCAATAATTTTTCTGAAATCTGATTGTTTTATTGATTCATTTGATGGAAGTTGAGTAGCGCTTCATTGAATAACTAATTCCCATTTACCCACAAGTTCGGTATCTGATATCCTGGTCAATGTGAGGATTTAAAATTGGGTTGTCTTTTCACAGCTTGCAGAATTTTCTCTGAACACTGGATTGGGGATTTGCGACTCGTTATTCTAGACAAATGGAAAGAACACAGGAACATGATAGATCAGGTAGGTTCACAGATGTGAGAAATTTGTGAAAGAGAGCAACTTCTGAAACAGGTACATAAAAGCAAACATAGACAAACAATCCAAGCTTTTATTTGAAGGGAAGTCAAAAAAAAAAATCAGCACCTGTCTGTCACATCTTATCATAGTTTGTTCAACTTTGCTTACTGCACTTTAGTAAATACATATTGAACCAAGAAGAGATCCAGCAATTTCATTAGTGCGATACCAGAGCTTAAAGGATCAAATTTTGAAAACATTTTGCATAATAGGTAGAATTTCCATGAATATCGCAGACTGAGGTATGACCAAATTAACTTATTTAGAAACTTAAAATGATTTTAAAACTATAACCTTTTGAGGGTTCAAGATTAAGAGAGCACAATCCCTTCACAAGAATAGCCAAGGAGCACCTATTTCATACAAAAGGAAATCAAGAGCTTTATATATGCATTCCCATCAATAAATGTATCCCTGAGGGATGGAAACACATGTTGCAGGTGGCTTGATTATTTTTTAAATTCTACTCGCATTGCTTCTTTGCAGAGTATACTTTGCAAACTGAACACCTTCTCTCAGTCCGCCTGGACCTACCTGATCTCCCGGTTTCCAAACACTTTCATTCCCCTTCCCATTCCCACACTGGTCTTTCCGTCCGAGGCATCGTCCATTGTCAGAGTGAAGCTAATCACAAACTGGAGGAACAGCATCTCATATTTCGCTTGGGCAGCATACAATCGAGTGCTATGAATATTGATTTCTCCAAATTCAAGTAACCCCTGCACTCCCTCTTTCTCCATCCCTCCCCCACCCAAGTCACACCAGGTTCATGTTCTCACCCAGCAAACAGCTAACAATGGCCTGTTTCCTTTATCATCCTTATCTTTTTGCATTTCTTTCATTCATCTATTTACTAAAACTCTCGTTTGTTTGTTTGTTTGTGATCGAACTTCAGCCAAAACGGTACACGATAGCGCGGCAATTTTAGGCCCACCTTACTCGCCATCGTCACTTTAGCGATAATGCAAGTGATTTTATTGAAATCGGTGATATGTTTTTTAACTTATTCACATTTCAAAGTTTAAATCTATCTCCTAGGGAGGGAGGGAGGTAGTGGGTTGGAGGGAGGGTGAAGGAAGGAGGATAAGGGGGGGTTGAGGGGGATGGAGTGGGGGGGAAGAGAGGGAGGGTAGAGAGGAGAAGGGGAGGAGGGAGGAGGGAGGGGGTGGGGAGGGGAGGGGGAGGAGGGAGGGAGGGTGAAAGGGGAAGGGGGTAGTGGGGGAGAGGGGAGAGGGGGAGTTGAGGAGAGAGGGGAGGGGGAAGGACAGGGTGCAGGGGACGTTCTTTTAGGAAGATGAGGAGGAATTTCTTTAGTCAGAGGGTGACGAATCTGTGGAATTCTTTGCCACAGAAGGCTGTGGAGGCCAAGTCGGTAGATATATTTAAAGCAGAGATAGATAGATTCTTGATTGGTACGGGTGTCAGAGGTTATAGAACAAGTCATTAATATATATCACAAAGAGCATAGATCCCAGCACCGATTCCTGTGGCCCACCACAAGTCACAGACTTCCAATCAGAAAAACATCCATTGTAGATAATTTCAGAGGACAAATGAGTCACATGCAAGCCAGGCTAATTAATGATGCCATAAAAGAACATCATAAGATCATAAGATCATAAGTGATAGGAGCAGAATTAGGCCATTCGGCCCAACAAATCTACTCCGCCATTCAATCATGGCTGATCTACAGTATCTCTCCCTCCTAACCCCATTCTCCAGCCTTCTCCCCATCACCTCTGACACCTGTACTAATCAAGAATCCATCTATCTCTGCCTAAAAAATATCCACTGACTTGTCCTCCACAGCCTTCTGAGGCAAAGAATTCCACAGATTCACCACCCTCTGACTAAAGACATTCCTCATCATCTCCTTCCTAAATTCTGAGGCTATGACCTCTAGTCCAAGACTCTCCCACTCGTGAAAACATCAACATTAAAAACACCAAATGTTTTTTAAATGGCAATTGGCAGTTTCAAGGTCACCCTCACTGTCACGTAGTGTTGTTTAATTTCCAGATCAATTAAACAAATTCAATATCTTCAGCTGCTGCTGCAGGATTTGAACCTTTGCTACCAGATGATTAGTGCAGTTCAAATTGTTGCTAGAGTAACATAAACACTATTAGACAAGACCCTATAATTATATTTTTTAACGGTTATATATAATTATCTTACCGTTTCTCGTTTTAGAAGTGAGCGTTTGATTCTGAAGATGAATTTATGAATGGTGGGTACAATTGGAGAAATTAGCGAAGGATCCACTTTCTCATTTCCACCTGTAATGAAGAGACGGAAATGAAATACTGAAATCTTATGCCAGGATTTAATTTTTTGCAAATTACACGCACTCTGTAATACAAACAGGATTCCTATGCAATCGAAGATGCTGGAGTAACTCAGCGGGACAGACAGACTGGAGAAGGGTCTCAACCCAAAACGTGACCCATTCCTTCTCTCCAGAGATGCTGCCTGTCCCGCTGAGTTACTCCAGCATTTTGTGTCTACCTTCGGTTTAAACCAGCATCTGCAGTTCCTTCCTACACATTCATCATGCAATCCATTGATATTGGACCCGGCTAATTGCTGATGAGAGAAGGCCACGTGAGTTGGAAATTGCAGGTGGAAGTCTGCGAGGTTGGGGAAGAGCAATATATAATGGACTGTAGGCAGCAAGGTTGCTGTGGTTTACAGTTGGAAGGAAGCCAGAAGGAAGTATGAGTGAAATCTGATTTTAATGTTGGGGTTCAGAAAAATGCAATATTTCAAGGTCTATTTGCAAAACCTCCAAATAGATTACCTTTGTGGCAGGAGCATAAAATGCTGGCTATATAAGTGACCTAGAGTCATAGAGTCAGAGTGATACAGCATGGAAACAGGCCCTTCGGCCCAACTTGTCCACACCGGACAACATGTCCCTGCTACACTAGTCCCACCTGCCAGCATTTGGTCCAAATCCCTCCAAACCTGTCCTATCCCATGTACCTAACTGCTTCTTAAATGTTGGGATAGCCCCAGTCTCAACTACCTCCTCTGGAAGCTTGTTCCATACACCCACCACCCTCTGTGTGAAAATGTTACCCCTCAGATCCTATTAAGTCTTATCCCCTTCACCTTAAACCTATGTCCTCTGGTCCTCAATTCACCTACTCTGGGCAAGAGACTGTGCTTCTGAGTGATTTGCACCCATTCCGGCAGTTTAAGAGAAGACTAAGTATGGGTAGTAACAGCAAAATCTCCGTTGTATATGATCGTGGCTTTTTAAAATTTTGGTTTGGTAACATGGTTTATTTTTTAGATTGGATCTCTGCATCAAAGGGATATTGGGGCTGGAAGTTAATTCAGCTTGCTCTTTTGTGCCACGATGGTTGTTACTTTAAGAATCACTCCAAAGGCGTGAACACAAAATCTGCACTGTTACTGCAAATACTGGGCTGCCAGAGATGCCATTTCTTGGAAGAGAAGTCGCACCAGCTTCTCGTTTTCACCCTGCAAACAGCTAACAATGGCTTGTTTCCTTCATCATCGTTACTTTTTTTGCATATCTTTCATTCATTGTTCATTATCTCTCCACATCACCGTCTATTTCTCTCGTTTCCCTTATCCCTAACCAGTCTGAAGAAGGGTCTCGACCCGAAATGTCGCCCATTCCTTCCCTCCAGAGATGCTGCCTGTCCCGCTCAGTTACTCCAGCTTTTTGTGCCTATCTTCAAATAAAGGACCGTTTTGCCTCTCGTGTGGGCAGAACCAAATACAGCACTGTGCTGAAGAAAAGGAGACATCATAGGACATAAGGAATAGGAGTAGATTTAGGCCATTCGGCCCATCAAGGCTACTCTGCCATTCAATCGTGGCTTATCTATCTCTCCCTCCTAACCCCATTCTCCTGCCTTCTCCCTATAACCCCTGACACCCGCACTAATTAAGAATCTATCTATCTCTGCCTTAAAAATATCCACTGACTTAACCTCCACAGCCTTCAGCAGCAAAGAATTCTACAGATTCACCATCCTCTGACTAAAGTAATTTCTCATCTCCTTCCTAAATGCCTATGACCTCTAGTCGTAATCTCTCCCGACTAGTGGAAACATCCTCTCCACATCCACTCTATCAAAGCCTTTCACTACTCTGTACGTTTCAATGAACTCATCTTGGAAACAAAACCAATCAGCATCCTAACAGAGAAGGATCTCCAGGCCCTGGATGCTGCTAATGTGGAATATTGGTTTTTGTTTCCCTGTAATACCACAGCAACTTCAAAGATATATAATGGGCTGAAAAACACAATGGGATGAGTTGACGTCTAAAAGGTGCAAGTACTCCATTTTATAGCGAAGATCAGACTGTGAAGAAGGGTCTCGACCCGAAACGTTGCCCATTCCTTCTCTCCAGAGATGCTGCCTGTCCCGCTGAGTTACTCCAGCATTTTGTGTCTATATTTGGTTTTAACCAGCATCGGCAGTTCCTTCCTACGCATTCCATTTCGTAGCATCTGCAGTACTCCAGTGCTGTGATGTGATGCCACCAGCTGGAGAATGGGTTGTACACCAAGGAGCATTCAAACAGATAGATCAAAACTGAAGACTCTTTGCTGCAGTAATTCCCAGAGACCACTGTACAGTATTATGGTTACCTAGTATTAGAGTTATTAATTTATTGTATTTTTGATTGTTATATTTTATCTGGGTGTTATTGCATTTACAGCCTGCTAAACTGCAACAAGCAAAAATGTAATTCCGTTGTCTGCACATATGACACATATTGCCTCTTGAAATAGTGAGTACACTTTTAAAGACTGGAGCGACTAGGCTTGTATACGGTGGAATTTTGAAGGATGAGAGGGGATCTTATCGAAACGTATAAGATTATTAAGGGGTTGGACACGTTAGAGGCAGGAAACATGTTCCCAATGTTGGGGGAGTCCAGAACAGGGGGCCACAGTTTAAGAATAAGGGGTAGGCCATTTAGAACTGAGATGAGGAAAAACTTTTTCAGTCAGATAGTTGTGAATCTGTGGAATTCTCTGCCTCAGAAGGCAGTGGAGGCCAATTCTCTGAATGCATTCAAGAGAGAGCTAGATAGAGCTCTTAAGGATAGCGGAGTCAGGGGGTATGGGGAGAAGGCAGAAACGGGGTACTGATTGAGAATGATCAGCCATGATCACATTGAATGGCGGTGCTGGCTCGATGGGCCGAATAGCCTCCTCCTGCACCTATTGTCTACACTTGGCACTTTATAAATCACAGCCACACTTGGAATTGTGCATATGTTTTTTGGTCACAACACAATACTCTACAGGGTGAATTGCATTTGGAATCTTGAGGCCACTCACGTCCCCAACATTAGAGATAAAACTGATATTTGAGATTAACAGCTGAAAATGCTGGCAACATTCATGGAGTCAGGCGAGATCCGGGGAAAGAGAAACAGAGGAGAGTGGATGTGGAGAGGATGTTCCCACTAGTGGGAGAGTCTAGGACGAGAGGCCATAGCCTCAGAATTAAAGGACGTTCTTTTAGGAAGATGAGGAGAAATTTATTTAGTCAGAGGGTGGTGAATCTGTGGAATTCATTGCCACAGAAGGCTGTGGAGGCCAGGTCAGTGGATATATTTAAGGCAGAGATAGATAGATTCTTGATTAGTGCGGGTGTCAGGGGTTATGGGGAGAAGGCAGGAGAATGGGGTTAGGAGGGAGAGATAGCTCAGCCGTGATTGAATGGCGGAGTAGACTTGATGGGCCGAATGGCCTAATCCTGCTGCTATCCTTATGACCTTATGAGAAGATAGGTGTTAGTGAGCGGGCTGTGAACCACTCCTGGACGTGTTCTCGGGGTTCCACGGTCAGCTGGGGGGGGCGCCTTGCCACACAGAAGCGGGGCTGTGGCCGCGGGAGGCGAGGGGACGGTGTGTTCGGGGGTCGGTGTCGGTGGTGGAGTGGGCCACTGGAGACCTTGCAGCAGTCGGGGGAACTCTCAATAGACAATAGACAATAGGTGCAGGAGGAGGCCATTTGGCCCTTTGAGCCAGCACCGCCATTCAATGTGATCATGGCTGATCATTCTCAATCAGTACCACGTTCCTGCCTTCTCCCCATACCCCCTGACTCCGCTATCCTTAAGAGCTCTATCTAGCTCTCTCTTAAAAGCATTCAGAGAATTGGCCTCCACTGCCTTCTGAGGCAGAGAATTCCACAGATTCACAACTCTCTGACTGAAAAAGTTTTTCCTCATCTCAGTTCTAAATGGCCTACCCCTTATTCTTAAACTGTGGCCCCTTGTTCTGGACTCCCCCAACATTGGGAACATGTTTCCTGCCTCTAACGTGTCCAACCCCTTAATAATCTTATACGTTTCGATAAACTCTCGCGGTTTAGGCACCGCCGGACGCCCCACTGAGGTGTTGGTGCAGCAGCGTGGAGTGGCAGCGAGGACACCCACTGCATCCCCAGGCCAGGCCCACCTCTACACCACTGACCCTGTGTCACCGCCAGGACAATGGGCCTTTAGGCCCAGGCTCAGGGTCAATCTTACTGTCTGGTTGCACCACAGCTTGGTCTGGGAACAGCTACTGTCCAAGACCGCAAGAAATTGCAGGGTGTTGCGGATGTAGCCCAGTCCTTCACACAGACCAGACTGTCTAGGAAAGAACTGCAGATGCTGGTTTAAATCAAAGGTAGACACAAAATGCCGGAGTAACACAGCGGGACAGGCAGCATCTCTGAAGATGCTGCCTGACCCGCTGAGTTACTCCAGCATTTTGTGTCTACACAGACCAGACTCCTCACCATCGACTCCATCTACACCAACCAATGCCTCGGGAAAACAGCCATCGGTCTGAAGAAGGGTCTCAACCCAAAACGTCACCCATTCCTTCTCTCCTAGATGCTGCCTGACCTGCTGAGTTACTCCAGCATTTTGTGATACCTTTGATTTGTACCAGCATCTGCAGTTATTTTCCTACAGCCATAATCAAAGGCCTCTCCGCCGGTCATTCCTTCTTTTCCCTGCTCCTGTCAGGCAGAAGATGTGGAAGTGTGCACTACCAGACCCGGGAACAGCTTCTACTCCTCTGTCATCAGACTCCACAAGATGGGGTACAGTCCCCATTCTCCAACCTGCCCGATCGTGGATATTCATCCAGCATCTCTCCTGTTTCTACTCCAGTTTCCAGCATCTCCCAATGCTTCAAATACTTTTCAACTTATGAGTATAAAATTAAATAGCATTCTTGCAAACCAAAGCCTGTGGCAAAGTATTGCTGCTCCAACAATCCTGATCCATATATAAATTCCAAAATTCTCAGGAACAATCACTAATTGACATTGCAGTGTCATGGACTATGCAACCACACAAAATATTCTGATCCGATCACAATCAAAATCCTTCACAATTATAGTCATTTCTATTAAATCCTTGTCATTCTCTGCAGCGCTGGGCCTTATCGAATTGTTTTGAATTTATTTGCAAAATCTCAATCCTGCTGGAATATTTGCCTCTGAATTGAACTCCCAATCATTTTATCAAGTGATCATTTTGACTGGCAGACACAAAATGCTGGAGTAACTCAGCGGGTCAGGCAGCACCTCGGGAGAGAAGAAATAGGTGACGTTTTGGGTTGAGACCCTTCTTCAGAGTGATGTCAGGGGAGGGGGGCGGGACAAAGATAGAATGTAGTCGGAGACAGGAAGACTAGTGGGAGAACTGGGAAGGGGAGGGAATAGAGAGGGAACGCAGGGACTATCTGAAGTTAGAGAAGTCAATGTTCATACCACTGGGGTGTAAACTACTCAAGCGAAATATGAGGTGCTGTTCCTCTAATTTGCGCTGGGCCTCACTCTGACAATGGTGGAGGCCCAGGACAGAAAGGTCAGATAGGGAATGGGAGGGGGAGTTGAAGTGCTGATCATTTTGACTGCCTGTTTCATAACATGCTATTTCTTTGCTCCTGACTCAATTCATCCCCCCTGACCCCACCCCGCAAAAGCCTCATCCATGACTTTGGAATAGTCCAGTCCAAAAGTAACAGTGTTCAGTTGGTTAAATCTCCTGCCATCCATTCTCAATAATCTTAAAACCATGCTTTGTCTAACTTGCTTTAATGTGGTTCATCCATCGCGACTGTGCTTGCTAGCTCACCACAACTCCCAGTGTGGCAAAGTCATGAAGTTTAAATTGTCAATTTAGTTTCCACATCTGTGCATGGTCATATATATCTCACTCACTCTTAGAAACATAGAAAATAGGTGCAGGAGGAGGCCATTCGGCCCTTCGAGCCAGCACCGCCATTCATTATGATCATGGCTGATCATCCACAATCAGTAACCCGCACCTGCCTTCTCCCCATATCCCTTGATTCCACTAGCCCCTAGAGCTCTATCTAACTCTCTCTTAAATCCATCCAGTGATTTGGCCTCCACTGCCCTCTGTGGCAGAGAATTCCACAAATTAACAACTCTCTGGGTGAAAAAGTTCCTTCTCACTTCAGTTTTAAATGGCCTCCCCTTTATTCTGAGACTGTGGCCCTTGGTTCTGGACTCGCCCAACATTGGGAACATTTTTCCTGCATCTAGCTTGTCCAGTCCTTTTATAATTTTATATGTCTCTATAAGATCCCCTCTCAACCTTCTAAACTCCAGTGAATCCGAGCCTAGTCTTTTCAATCTTTCCTCACTCTTAAAACTCAACTATTGTCCTGCCTTGTATTTTATATTATTATGATGTGCAACTTATATAAATCACTGGTTTGAACATTTATTGATCAAAATTGAGAGCAGGATTTGCCCTCCAAAAATGAACTCACTCAGCTTGGCGTTTCGTGTGATGTAGTTGAACATTTTCATGTATTTTTCAAAAACATTGCCTAAATTATTTTGTATTGTCATATTTTGTGGTAGGGAACCATCCTAAACCCCACCTCCTTCACAGCATCTTCGATTACATCTGATAATCCAATAGGGGCAGCACGGTGGCGCAGCAGTAGAGTTGCTGCCTCACAGCGCCAGAGACCCAGGTTCAATCCTGACTAAGGGCGCTGTCTGTACGGAGTTTGGACGTTCTCCCTGTGACTACGTAGGTTTTCTCCGGGTGCTCCGGTTTCCTCCCACACTCCAAAGATGTACAGGGTTGTAGGTTAATTGGCTTCGGTAAGAATTGAAAATTGTCCCTAGTGTGTAGGATAGTGCTAGTGTGCGGGGATCGCTGGTCGGCACGGACTCGGTGGGCCGAAGGGCCTGTTTCCGTGCTGCATCTCTAAACTAAACTAAAATTGAAAATTTTGCAGTATGAAAAAAAGACTGGTATGAATTTGCTTTGTGACAACACTATGATTCTCAAGGTCAACTTGATGAATTAAAATATTAACTTTGCCTACCAGTGAATAAACTAATTGTTAATCCGACCGCGACAGTGCTAAGACAAGCAAGTGGGCTGTAGTAGAGATAAGATAAGGAGTAGAAATCTTCAGCTATGCTAGGTCTGAAATATATTAAGAAAAGAAAAAGAACTGTAATTCATGTAGGAAGCAGCTCATGATTATTTTTAAACATAATCTCATCGCCAACGTTACGCCAACCTTCATCAGTATATTATAATCACATTCTGCCCTTTCCTCTCTAGCCTTTGTCTGACCATCTGCCAACCAACCCCCCTCCCCCTACCCCTCCCCATTCACACGCATCCACCTATCACTTGCCTGGTTTTGTCTCCCCCCCCCCCCCCCCCCACTACATTCAGACTGAAGAAGGGTCCCAACAAGAAACATCACCTGCCCATGTTCTCCAGAGATGCTGCCTGACCCGCTGACTTACTCCGGAAATCCACGGTGGCGCAGCAGTAGAGTTGCTGCCTTACAGCGCTTGCAGCGCCAGACTCCCGGGTTCCATCCTGACTACGGGTGCTGGCTGAACAGAGTTTGTACGTTCTCCCCGTGACCTGCATGGGTTTTCTCCGAGCTCTTCGGTTTCCCCCCCACACTCCAAAGATGTACAGGTATGTAGGTAAATTGGCTTGGTAAATGTAGAGGTTGACCCTAGTACGTGTAGGATAGTGTTGGTGTGCAAGGATCGTTGGTCGGCGTGGACCTGATGGGCCGAAGGGACTGTTTCCGCGCTGCATCTCTAAACTAAACTCAGTATCTTTTTTTTGTAAGCCAGCATCGGCAGTTTCTTGTGTCTTTACACTGACATTCATTTGACAGGCCACTATCTTTGTCATTACTCCACATAAAATCCCTATTTTTAAATAGTGAATATAATTTAATTAATAGAGTCTCTGCATCATAATGTACTGGCCAGAGGAAAATGACTCAGAATTGAAAAATGTTATCAAGATGACATTTCCATCAAATAGTTGCACATGTGTCACGAACTAATAACATCCTTGTAGACCAGAAGACTAAACTACAAGTTAGGTGGCAATCATACACCAGGATAATTGCAAAACCTTTAAAAAAAAATGCTACACTGAATTGAACGTTCGTTTATTGACTTACCTTTCTTGATTTGGAGATGTCACAGTGGTTGCCAGTGATGTCACGTTCACAGGAGTTGAGGTGGTGAAATTTGACAGGGGGCATCCTGATATTGATGTTTCAAGTAACCCAGTAAACTTAGCAGAGGGTGGATAGATCTGAGCAGCAATTCCTACCCACATAGAAAGGGATAATCCAACACACAGACCTGCAAACGCGCCCTGGCACAGATGGAGAGTATTAACATTTCATATTATTGTGCAGCAAAAGAAACAGGGCTTTGATAGATACAAAATACTGGAGTAACTCAGCCGAACAGGTAGCATCTCTGAAGAGAAGGAATGGGTGACGTATCGGGTCGAGACTCTTCTTCAGACCCGAAATGTCACCCATTCCTTCTCTCCAGAAATGCTGCCTGTCCCGCTGAGTTACTCCAGCTTTTTGTGCCTACTTCCCTTCCATTGACTCCGTTTATACCTCACACTGCCTTTGCAAGGCCAGCAGCATAATCAAGGCAAAGTCACGCCCTGGCCACTCCCTCTTCTCCCCTCCCCCATCGGGCAAAACGTTTTTCACACGGGACAATAAACTGAACGCAAGTATGGTGAGGTGCTGGCCCAATGAAGTTGCAACAAATGCAAGAAACTGGACTATATGGGTGTCTTATTGCTAATATGTGTAAGAAGTAAGAATGAAAGTAAGCATGGAGGTACAGCAGGCAGTGAAGAAAGCTAATGGCATGTTATCCTTCATAACAAGAGGAGTTGAGTATAGGTGCAAAGAGGTCCTTCTGCAGTTGTACAGGGCCCTGGTGAGACCGCACCTGGAGTACTGTGTGCAGTTTTGGTCTCCAAATTTGAGAAAGGACATTCTTGCTATTGAGGTTTGCAGCGTAGGTTCACGAGGTTAATTCCCGGAATGGCGGGACTGTCGTATATTGAAAGACTGGAGCGACTAGGCTTGTATACACTGGAATTTAGAAGGATGAGAGGGGATCTTATTGAAACATATAAGATTATTAAGGGGTTGGACACGTTAGAGGCAGGAAACATGTTCCCAATGTTGGGGGAGTCCAGAACAAGGGGCCACAGTTTAAGAATAAGGATAAGACCATTTAGAAGGAGACGAGGAAAAACCTTTTCACCCAGAGAGTTGTAAATCTGTGGAATTCTCTGCCTCAGAAGGCAGTGGAGGCTGATTCTCTGGATGCTTTCAAGAGAGAGTTAGATAGAGCTCTTAAAGATAGCGGAGTCAAGGGATATGGGGAGAAGACAGGAATGGGTTACTGATTGTGGATGATCAGCCATGATCACAGTGAATGGCGTTGCTGGCTCGAAGGGCAGAAGTCACTACTCTGGCACCTTTTGTCTATTGTCCATTGTCTATTGGAACTGCAGATGCTGGTTTAAACCGAAGATAGATACAAAAAGCTGGAGTAACTCAGTGAGATAGGCAGCATCTCTGGAGAGAAGGAATGGGTGACGTTTTGGGTCGAGATCTTTCTTCAGACTGGTTAGGGAAAAGGGAAACGAGAGATATAGACGGTAATGTGGAGAGATAAAGAACAATGAATGAAAGATATGCAAAAAAGTAACAATGAAAAAGGAAACAATAGACAATAGGTGCAGGAGGAGGCCATTCGGCCCTTCGAGCCTGTACGCACCGCCATTCAATGTGATCGTGGCTGATCATTCACAATCAGTACCCCGTTCCTGCCTTCTCCCCCAAACACCCTGACTCCGCTATCTTTAAGAGCTCTATCTAGCATTGTAACAGGCCATTGTAAGTTGTTTGTCGGGTGAAAATGAGAAGCTTGTGCGACTTGGGTGGGGGAGGGATAGAGATAGAGGGAATGCCGTGGCGACCTGAAGTGAGAGAAATCAAGAATCCTACCGCTGGGCTGCAAGTTGCCCAAGCGAAATATGAGATGAGATGACTAATATCCTGATGGCATGATAAAAGGCAATTATAATTGTTTATACAATTGCAGTGTCCTGCTTTGCAATATAATTTTCCGGTGTAAATTTAAAGCAGATTTCAGTCATGGCTTTCTCAAAATAAGCTCTTACCTTGCCATTACTCTGTGGAAACAATGCTGCTAAAGTGAATACACCCAGTATGGGTCCTTGAATTATTCCTGCCACACTTAGTGATGCCTGGGAATGATAACAAACATGATTACATTCAGAGCTACACTTGACACGCAAGTAAAACCATATTTCATTAATAAACCAGGAATGAGTAGGTATGGTGAACGTTTGTCGGCACTGGGCCTGTACTCGCTGGAGTTTAGAAGAATGAGGGGGGGGATCTCATTGTAACGTACAGAATAGTGAGCGGCCTGGATAGAGTGGATGTGGAGAGGATGTTTCCACTGGTAGGAGAGTCTAGGACTAGAGGTCACAGCCTCAGAATTAAAGAACATTCTTTTAGGAAGGAGATGAGGAGGAATTTCTTTAGTCAGGGTGGTAAATCTGTGGAATTCTTTGCCACAGAAGGCTGTGGAGGCCAAGTCAATTGATATTTTTAAGGCAGAGATAGATCCTGTAGATTCTTAATTAGTACGGGTGTCAGAGGTTATGGGGAGAAGGCAGGAGAATGGGGTTAGGAGGGTGAGCTAGATCAGCCATGATTGAATGGCGGAGTAGACTTGATGGGTCGAATGGCTTAATTCTACTCCTATTCCTTATGACTTATGACTAAACACTTACCTGAATGATATTTCCTTTTAACAGAGAAGCCACCCCTGCCAGGCCAATCATGGCAAATCCAAATAACATAGCTGTGTATGGTCAGAGAACAATATATCAAAATAAAAAAACTATTTTTTTCAAAAATGCATCATTAAAACTGTACTTATTTGTATAACTGTGTCAACAGCACGCTGCTGTACGGCAGTGAGACATGGACTACATATGCCAGACTGGAGAGAAGACTCAACACCTCCCACCTTAGAAGCATCCTCCGTATCCTGGGTATACCCTGACAAGACAGAGTGTCCAACGCCGAGATCCTGTCTCACGCTGGCCTTCCGAGTATGTACACTCTACTCAGGCAGCACAGGCTGCGGTGGCTGGGCCATGTCCACCGCATGGAGGATGGCCGTATTCCAAAAGACATCCTCCTCTGTGGAGAGCTGACATCTGGGAGGAGAACCATCGGCCGCCCCCAGCTACGTTACAAGAGGGATTTGAAGGCGCTCGACATCGATGTGAGGTCCTGGGAGAGTCTTGCAGCTGACCACACGAGGTGGAGAGGTACCCTGAACCAACACCTCAAAACGGGGGAAGAGAAACTGATGAACGCAGCGGCAGACAAGCGGGCACGCAGAGAGGAGCGCAGCAACTTCAACAGACCGGAGACCGCACACAAACGTGACCTTTGCCACAGAGACTGTCACTCCCGCATTGGTCTCTTCAGCCACAAGCGACGCTGCTCTAGCCGAGGTGTGGAGCAAGCAGCCAACTAGGATGCATCACCCATGGTCAACCATGACCGAGGGGGCCTAAGAATGTGCTGAACGTGATGTCAAATAAAACGAATCCCTTCAGCCTGCACATAATCCCTCTCCCTCCAACGATGCGCTCGTCCAAAAGCCGCTTGATTACCGCTGTCATATATGCTTCCGCCACCACCCCCAACCCCCAGCGTGATTATAGACAATAGACAATAGGTGCAGGAGGAGGCCATTCAGCCCTTCGAGCCAGCACCGCCATTCAATGTGATCATGGCTGATCATTCTCAATCAGTACCCCGTTCCTGTCTTCTCCCCATACCCCCTGACTCCGCTATCCTTAAGAGCTCTATCTAGCTCTCTCTTGAATGCATTCAGATAATTGGCCTCCACTGCCTTCTGAGGCAGAGAATTTCACAGATTCACAACTCTCTGACTGAAAAAGTTTTTCCTCATCTCAGTTCTAAATGGCCTACCCCTAATTCTTAAACTGTGGCCCCTGGTTCTGGACTCCCCCAACATTGGGAACATGTTTCCTGCCTCTAACGTGTCCAACCCCTTAATAATCTTATGCGTTTCGATAAGATCTCCTCTCATCCTTCTGGCACCAAACTCTCTGTAAAACCCGCACATCTCCTTAAAATTTCACCCACTCACCCCAATGCTCTGCACAGGTGGCACAACCTTAAAGTTTTTGACATTGGCAGGCTGGGAATGATTCTGATAGTCTACACTAAATATACTACCTCTCATAATTTTACAACCTTCCTACAAATCTTCCTTCAGCCACCAATGCTCAAGAATAAGCAACCCACGTTTGTCCTATCTCTCTGTATAGCTAACACCCTCCAACCCAGGCAGCATCCTGCTACACTTTACTTTTTTTTTTAAACACACCCCCCCCCCCCAACTATCTTATACTCAATCCCCTGACCAACGAAGGCAAGCGTATATATATATATATGCATATATATGCCTTCTTTGCCACTCTGTCCATTTACTACTTTCAGAGAGCGATGGACTTGATGCCCAAGATCCTCCTGTACATAAATGGAGTTAAAGGTCCTGCTATTACTGTATATTTATCCCTTGCATTTGACCTCACACTTGCCTGTATTAAACTCCATCTGTCATCTCAATAATAGACAACAGGTGCAGGAGGAGGCCATTCGGCCCTTCGAGCCAGCACCGCCATTCAATAGACAATAGACAATAGGTGCAGGAGTAGGCCATTCAGCCCTTCGAGCCAGCACCGCCATTCAATGCGATCATGGCTGATCACTCTCAATCAGTACCCCGTTCCTGCCTTCTCCCCATACCCCCTAACTCCGCTATCCTTAAGAGCTCTATCCAGCTCTCTCTTGAAAGCATCCAACGAACTGGCCTCCACTGCCTTCTGAGGCAGAGAATTCCACACCTTCACCACCCTCTGACTGAAAAAGTTCTTCCTCATCTCCGTTCTAAATGGCCTACCCCTTATTCTTAAACTGTGGCCCCTTGTTCTGGACTCCCCCAACATTGGGAACATGTTATCTGCCTCTAATGTGTCCAATCCCCTAATTATCTTATATGTTTCAATAAGATCCCCCCTCATCCTTCTAAATTCCAGTGTATACAAGCCCAATCGCTCCAGCCTTTCAACATACGACAGTCCCGCCATTCCGGGAATTAACCTAGTGAACCTATGCTGCACGCCCTCCATAGCAAGAATATCCTTCCTCAAATTTGGAGACCAAAACTGCACACAGTACTCCAGGTGCAGTCTCACCAGGGCCCGGTACAACTGTAGAAGGACCTCTTTGCTCCTATACTCAACTCCTCTTGTTACGAAGGCCAACATTCCATTGGCTTTCTTCACTGCCTGCTGTACCTGCATGCTTCCTTTCATTGACTGATGCACTAGGACACCCAGATCTCGTTGAACTCCCCCTCCTCCTAACTTGACACCATTCAGATAATAATCTGCCTTTCTATTCTTGCTTCCAAAGTGAATAACCTCACACTTATCTACATTAAACTGCATCTGCCATGTATCCGCCCACTCACACAACCTGTCCAAGTCACCCTGCAGCCTTATTGCATCTTCCTCACAATTCACACTACCCCCCAACTTAGTATCATCTGCAAATTTGCTAATGGTACTTTTAATCCCTTCGTCTAAGTCATTAATGTATATCGTAAATAGCTGGGGTCCCAGCACCGAACCTTGCGGTACCCCACTGGTCACTGCCTGCCATTCCGAAAGGGACCCATTTATCCCCACTCTTTGCTTTCTGTCTGTCAACCAATTTTCTATCCATGTCAGTACCCTACCCCCAATACCATGTGCCCTAATTTTGCCCACTAATCTCCTATGTGGGACCTTGTCGAAGGCTTTCTGAAAGTCGAGGTACACCACATCCACTGACTCTCCCTTGTCAATTTTCCTAGTTACATCCTCATGGCTGATCATTCTCAATCAGTACCCCGTTCCTGCCTTCTCCCCCTACCCCCTGACTCTGCTATCCTTAAGAGCTCTATCTAGCTCTCTCTTGAATGCATTTAGAGAATTGGCCTCCACTGCCTTCTGAGGCAGAGATAGATTCACAACTCTGACTGAAAAAGTTTTTCCTCATCTCCGTTCTAAATTTCCTATCCCTTATTCTTAAACTGTGGCCCCTGGTTCTGGACTCCCCCAACATTGGGAACATGTTTCCTGCCTCTAACGTGTCCAACCCCTTATTAATCTTATACGTTTCAATAAGATCCCCTCTGATCCTTCTAAATTCCAGTGTACACAAGCCTAGTCGCTCCAGTCTTTCAACATATGACAGTCCCGCCATTCCGGGAATTAACCTAGTAAACCTATGCTGCATACCCTCAATAGCAAGAATATCCTTCCTCAAATTTGGAGACCAAAACTGTACACAGTACTCCAGGTGCGGTCTCACTAGGGCCCTGTACAACTGCAGAAGGACCTCTTTGCTCCTATACTCAACTCCTCTTGTTATGAAGGCCAACATTCCATTGTCCAACATCTCCTCACCCATATCTGTAAATTATTATACCATGCTACATCCTATAAAAGCCTTCTTCACTGTCTGCAATTCCACCAAGTTTTGTATCGACTGTAATCGTACTAAGGTCTCTTCCTCACGGCGCGGGGTGCGGCTCGGCCGCGGGGCCTTCCATCGCCCGGTGCGGCTCGGCCGCTGGACTTAACAGTGCCCGGTGCGGCTTGGCCGCGGGGCCTTCCATCGTCCGGTGCGGCTCGGCCGCGGGACCTAACATCGCCCGGTGCGGCTCGGCTGCGGGACCTAACATCACCCGGTGCGGCTCGGCCGCTGGACTTAACAGTGCCCGGTGCGGCTTGGCCGCGGGGCCTTCCATTGCCCGGTGCGGCTCGGCCGCGGGACTTAGCTGCGCACGGCTCGGCCGCGGGGCCTTCCATCACCCGGCTCGGCCGCGAGACGTTTCAGCGCCCGGTGCGACTCGGCCGCGGGGACTTCCATCCCCTTGCGGGGACTGTGCGGGTCGGTCGGGGACGAGCTGTCTGTCCGTGGGCGTGGGGAAGAGAGTGGAAGTTTTGTTGCCTCCATCACAATGAGGGGGTGTTTGGAGTCACTGTGATGGATGTTTGTGTTGGGGTCATGTGTCTTGTGTTCTTTTTCTTTTGTGTGTGACTGCTATGTAGTTTCGTTCGGTACCTTGGTACCGAATGACAAATAAAGCTCTGTTGAACTGTTGAACTGTTGAACCCATCTCCATTTATGTGCAAGGTAGACACAAAATGCTGGAGTAACTCAGCGGGTCAGGCAGCATCTCGGGAGAGAAGGAATGGGGTGACGCTTTGGGTCGAGACCCTTCTTCAGACTGATGTCAGGGGAGGGGGCGGGAAGAAGGGTCTCAACCCGAAACGTCACCCATTCCTTCTCTCCAGAGATGCTGCCTGGCCTGCTGAGTTACTCCAGCATTTCGTGTCTACCTTTGATTTTAACCAGCATCTGCAGTTTTTTTCCTATACAATATCTGCTCCTAATTTACTCTCCCCAGCTCCTGCCTAGTAATGTTGCAATTTACCCTCCAATTTAGCATCTTCCCCCCAAGGAGTGTGGAATTAAGTGGTATAAAGTGGAAGATTTTTGTGATCGAGAATATAACCTAGGAGCTTTGTGATCCGTGTCTTCTTCCTGTTAGAAAGCTGTTCCCAAGGTTTCCAGATAGGCTTTATAAAATCTTCAACAGTGATTGCAGCCATAGCACTGATGCCAGAAGACATTGAGCTGTCAACAGGAAAAGTAAATGTTACTATACACTTTGGTTTACAATGCTTTTTAAAAAAAAATTAACGATTAAAGACTTTGCAAAAATGTTTCTTTCTCTCTAAAATCATGATACATGCAGTGCAAAATCAAAATTCTTTTAATCTTTCTCCATCTTTCTCATACAATCACGGCTGATTATTTGAGCAAAAAAAAACCCCACTTCAATACAAACTTTTTCCTTCAAGAGGCATTGGTTTGTTTTCATTGTTCTTAAAATATTTGGAGAAAAACTACTGAGCAGAAATGCTAAAAATGCAGGAAAATAAACTGCAGTCCAACTGCTTATGTCTGAACTGCCCAAAAGCATCTTCACGATCTAGCATTAGTGGTATGTCGATGATTTATAGCTTGCACCCTCCTGAACCTTGTGTGATGTGTGGCGTACCTCAATGTGCCACTGTATGCACTGGCAACAAAGAGTCCAGCTACCCCAGGTGTCTGATCCAAAATCTCCACAACCATCAATGGCATCAGCTTCAGGGAAAATAAAATAAAAATAAACCATTTGCAAAAGACGTACAGGTTTGTAGGTTAATTGGCTTGGTAAATGTAAATATTGTCCCTAGTGTCTGTAGGGGTCGCTGGTCGGCGCGGACCCGGTGGGCCGAAGGGCCTGTTTCCGCGCTGTATCTCTAAACTAAACTAAACTAAAAGGATCCTAATGTTGATATTGCTGCTAGTTGATACTTATTCCATTCTTAATTTAGTTAACATTTATTTTCCTGAAAGCTTGGTAGACAAGTTGTGATATTTAATTTCAGCACTCCTGTCATAAGGCAGCAGGTCACATTAGGAAACTCTGCCTGGCCCAGATCACAACTTTGTGTATATTAAAATTAATGGAACTATACTGTAGTCTTCTCACAGTTTAATTTGCTGATGTTATTGAACGTAAGTATGTCAATATATGAAGAGATATTTCTATTTTGTTACTCGTTATATTTATACTTAGAGCATCAGCTGACATGAATCTGATGTCCAGAACCAGGGGCCACAGTTTAAGAATCAGGGGTAGGCCATTTAGGACGGAGATGAGGAAAAACTTTTTCAGTCAGAGAGTTGTAAATCTGTGGAATTCTCTGCCTCAGAAGGCAGTGGAGGCCAATTTTCTGAATGCATTCAAGAGAGAGCTAGATAGAGCTCTTAATGATAGCGGAGTCAGGGGGTATGGGGAGAAGGCAGGGACGGGGTACTGATTGAGAATGATCAGCCATGATCACATTGAATGGTGGTGCTGGCTCGAAGGGCCGAATGGCCTACTCCTGCACCTATTGTCTATTGATGGATGTATACTGAATGTTAATTTTGCTCCATAGTTCTATCTACAACAAAATTCTCCACATGTTAAGTATTAAACATAGAAACATAGAAAATAGGTGCAGGAGTAGGCCATTCGGCCCTTCAAGCCAGCACTGCCATTCAATATGATCATGGCTGATCATCCGAAATCAGTACCCCGTTCCACAGATTCACCACCCTCTGGCTAAAGAAATTTCTCCTCATCTCCTTCCTAAAAGAGGGTCCTTTAATTCTGAGGCTATGACCGCTAGTCCTAGACTCTCCGACTAGTGGAAACATCCTCTCCACATCCACTGAATCCAAGCCTTTCAATATTCTGTATGTTTCAATAAGGTCCCCCATCATTCTTCTAAACTCCAGTGAGTACAGGCCCAGCGCTGACAAACTTTCATTAGAGGTTAACCTACTCATTCCTGGGATCATTCTTGTAAACCTCCGCTGGATCCTCTCCAAAGCCAGCAAGCACATCCTTCCTTAGATATGGCTCCCAAAATTGCTCACAATATTCCAAATGCGGCCTTGAAGGCAGGCTCAGTTATAGAGCTTGAGGCATCATGGGTAAGATAGTATAGTGGCTAAGTTATTCAATTTACGCCGAAGCAGCCTACATCAACCGTTCCCACAACAGTCAAGGAATTAATATTAAAATTAATGTGCTTATATAATTTGTGAATTTGAAACCTAATTTGATTCTCACATTTTCAGAGGAATATGGATTCATTCCAGTTCCACCATGGTATAGTTTACTCTTAACTGCCTTCTGAAATACTAGCAAAACCATTCAAACATGTCAAAATCACTTTATTGAAACGCAATAAGAGGCGTAAACACCCAAGTATCTGAAAAGTGCTGGTTGTATTAAGGTACGCAAAATCCGAGTGCTACTTCCTGAGGGGAGAGGAAAAGTTCATCTAACCTGCAAAAGTTCAACATCAGACAATAAAGATATATTGTATTGTATTGTATTGTATTGTATTGTATTGTATTGTAGTACAACGTTGCACAGGGGATCTGCTGGAACTAACTTGAAACTGGTACGAACAAATCTTACAACCTTTAAAAAATAATCTTTTGTATTAGCAAGAGGAATATCGTTAATATGCCCAGCACTGAAGAAAATGAGCATGGAAGAATTTCCAGGTCTTTAGTTAACATTAGCAAGAATGGTTTTGAATTCCATGCTGAGTTTTATTTTTGCTTTCTAGATTCTTTTCTGTAACTCCTTTGATTTGTAGTTTCATTCTTTTTAACACCCAAGTTACTTGATTTGCAGTTCCCAGAGCTTGTTCTGCTGGACAACCTACTTATCAGCCATCCGGCACCATCCCCTTTTCTAACTAATCTTTACCTACAAGAAAAAATACCTCCTCTCCCTCATCCCTAAATTCTTTAACATGAATGGACACAATCTATCTGTAACTGAGATTTACCTTCCTGATATCTGGTCAGAATCTCAATTTTCTACCACTTTCTCTCTCAATTTCTTTTCATTCTATGAAAATCGTGTTTCATTTTAATAGGGCTATTGTCCTGGTGAGTTTATGGGAGAAATTTGGGGGGTGACATTTAGATTTGAAGTTTATGAAATTAGATTTTGTAATTAAAGATTTAAAGATCATCTAATATGCAAACAAAACTGAAGTCACAGATTAAGTTCATTTTAAAAAGAATTAAATGTTACTTACCTGGTTGGTGTTACTAATTCTGTTTGCCTTTATTGGATCACACAAGCCATAAAGAGCATACATGACTAAACCACACAGGCAGGCTGTCGTAAGAACTATAACCATGCCAATCCAGTTCAGAAATATTGCTCTGTGAAATCACAAATGACTGTTAGTAATAAAGTAGATTTATGAATTTTACATGATACATAAAATGAAAAGGGAAAAAAAACTGCAGATGCTGATTTCAATCGAAGGTAGACACAAAATGTTGGAGTAACTCAGTGGGTCAGGCAGCATCTCGGGAGAGAAGGAATGGGTGGCGTTTCGGGTCGAGACCCTTCTTCGGACTGATGTCAGGGGAGGGGACTGACATCAGTCTGAAGAAGGGTCTCGACCCGGAACGTCACCCATTCCTTCTCTCCCGAGATGCTGCCTGACCCGCTGAGTTTTTTAGATTTTTTTTAGATTTTTTAGATTTTTAGATGTAGAGAGACAGCGCAGAAATAGGCCCTTCGGCCCACCAGGTCTGCACTGCCCAGCGATCCCCGCTCACTAACACTATCCTACACCCAGTAGGGACAATATTTACATTTGCCCAGCCAATTAACCTACATACCTGTACGTCTTTGGAGTTACTCCAGCATTTTGTGTCTACTTATAAAATGAACTTTCTTTGCACATGCTCATAAATTGCTTCAACATTAAAATCTGAATGACATATAAGCAAAGGAGAACATAACCTTAACATGAATGCTGGATATCGTGCAGAGATCTGAAATTATAATTTATTGGAAAACTTATTCTGGAGATTCAGGAGACAGGAAAGATAAGTAAAATTAGCCAATTTTAAAATAAATTACACTTCCTCCAAGAAACGACTTAATTTTGTAATTCAATAATTCAAAATACTTTGAATTTGCCCCTCTTTAACAACTCCAACTTACTAGACAGTAGAGATTTATGGGGAATTGTTCCCAAACAGGCACCATGAATGTTAATAGCACTTTGATTGTGTCTTTAATGAGGTACTATATTGTGGCCCAATGTTTTTCACGCAATAAAAAGCCACTCCCTGCAATCCAATTAAAAACAGAAAAAGGTGGAAATGCTTAGCGGGGTCTAGAGGAACAGGATTAACTTTTCAGGTTAAAGATCCTTCATCAGAAAGTGAGAAAACAAGACGGTAGAGCCACAACTCTTTTTCCATCACATAGACTATAGTGCTGCTTCATGAACTCACACAGAATTCGAAAACTTCTTTACATTTGCTGTCAATTTCCACCCTGCTCTCCGCCCATCCCTGACTTCCCTTCCCCTTCCGGATTTCTGAAAGAATTCCACTCCATTCTCCCAATTTCCCCCATCTCCACTGCTTTAACTCCAATGACAAAAGTTTTCCAAATTGATGCTATGATGCCTTTGTTTTTCCTTAATTGCGGCTTAAATCTCATATTATCTTCACCACATTTCCATCCCTTTCCTTCAGATTCCACTATTCGTCCTCCCATTGTGGGCAATTTACACTGGCCCGTTAAGCTGAATATTTTGTGATGTGGAAGGAAACTGGACCGACTGGAGGAAACCCACATGATCACAGGGGAACATGCAAGACATTACTGGAGGTCTGGATTAAACAGGGTCTATAAGCCCCGGCCCGGGGTAGATCGCCGACTCGGGGGGGACTGAGTTCCCCCCCCTCCCCCCCCGATGCAGGAGCTTGATCGCCCCGACGAGGAAGGCCTGCCGCTGGCTATGGGAGTCAAGATCGTCCCGTCAACGGAAGGTTAGAGGCCCCCGACCGCTGGAGGACAAAGAAGGGAGAGATTGAACTTTCTTTTCACCTTCCATCATGGTGAGGAATGTGGAGGAGTCACTGTGGTGGATGTTCATGTTAAAATGTATTTTGAGTGTCCTGTTGCTTTTTATTGTTATGACTGTGTGGCAAATGAAGTTCCTTGTATGCTGCAAAACATACTTAGCTAATAAAGTATGATTGTGATAGTGATTGTGATAAGCTACCATGGCAACTTACTTTTATCAAGAGCGACTTACTTCTTGGCTTCTTTCTCACTCTTACAGGCAAGGTATCTTTGTACCTGCGCTTGATTACAACTATATGTTGCTGTCCATCCAAATGTGCCTCCAACTATTATAGTCCAAAACGTGTGCCTCCTCCTAGGGTCAGGATCAAAGCTGGAAAAATAATCCCATGTTACCTGATCAGCCACTCAAATCATCATTAGGCCTCCCCTGTCTCTCCAACATTAGCAAATTGATCATTCTAAAGTAAAAATGACCAGTTACTTACCTGCTCAATTGAAGCAAGAAGGAACCTAACACTCTTGGAGTAAAGGCAGGTTAAGGATGACATTTGGGAAGTTTAAATAGGGTATTTTGATCATGAAACCGAAGAAAAATAAAGTGATCTCTCCCAATGACTACTGACCAGTAGCTCTAACATCAACCACAATCATTGGGGTGGCACGGTGGCGCAGTGGTAGAGTTGCTGCCTTACAGCGCTTAGCAGCGCCGGAGACCCGCATTCGATCCCGACTGCGGGTGCTGTCTGAACGGAGTTTGTACGTTCTCCCCGCGACCACATGCGTTTTCTCTGAGACCTTCAGTTACCTCCCACACTCCAAAGACGTACAGGTATGTAGGCTAATTGGCTTGGTGTATGTGTAAATTGTCCCTAGTGTGTGTAGGATGGTGTTAGTGTGCAGGGATCGCTGGTTGGCGCGGACTTGGTGGGCCGAAGGGTCTGTTTCCGTGCCGTATCTCTAAACTAAACTAAAGATAAGGATACGCTTTTAAAGGTTTGTTAGGGCCCACATCTGATCAGTTTTCCAGATTACCTAGACCTTGCAATTTACATGCAGGAAATGTAGGTCTACAGAGGATGCCATCTCCTTGGCACTACGTTTAACTTTGGATCACCTTGACAATAACACCTATGGCAGGATCCTACTTGTTGACTGCAGCTCGCCCATTAACACCATTACACCAAATAAACTCATCCCTAAATTTCTGGACCTAAGCATTGGGTCCTCCCTCTGCAACTGGTTTCTGGACTTCCTGACTGGCAGGGTGGTGAATCCGTGGAATTCTTTGCTGTGGAGGACGAGTCAGTGGATATTTTGAAGGCAGAGAGAGATAGATTTTTCATTAGTCCAGGTGTCAGAGGTTATGGGGAGAAGGCAGGAGATTGGGGTTAGGAGGGAGGGATAGATCAGACATGATTTTTTAGATTTAGATTTAAAGATACAGCGCAGAAACAGGCCCTTCGGCCCACCGGGTCTGCGCCACCCAGCGATCCCCGCACATTAACACTATCCTACACCAACGAGGGACAATTTTTACTTTTGCCCAGCCAATTAACCTATAAACCTGTACGTCTTTGGAGTGTGGGTGGAAACCGAAGATCTCGGAGAAAACCCACGCAGGTCACGGGGGGAACGTACAAACTCCGTACAGACGGCGCCCGTAGTCAGGATCGAACCTGAGTCTCCGGCGCTGCATTCACTGTAAGGCAGCAATTCTACCGCTGCACCACCGTGCCGCCCTTGATTGAATGGCAGAGTAGAGTTGATGGGCCGAATGGCCTAATTCTATCCCTTATGACCTCAGATGGTTAAAATTGGTCATGACAGTCCCTCCACTCTGCCCCTCAATACTGGTGCCTCTGAGGATTATGCGCTCAGCTCCTTGCTCTGCTCGCTGCTCACTCGTGACTAGGCGACCAAATGCAACACCAACTCGATCATATATATAAGAAAATAACTGCAGATGCTGGTACAAATCGATTTATTCACAAAATGCTGGAGTAATTCAGCAGGTCAGGCAGCATCTCGGGAGAGAAGGAATGGGTGACGTTTCGGGAGAAGGGTCTCGACCCGAAACGTCACCCATTCCTTCTCTCCCGAGATGCTGCCTGACCTGCTGAGTTACTCCAGCATTTTGTGAATAAACCAACTCGATCATTACGTTCACCAATGATACCACAGTTGTCACCAGATCGACAATGACGATGAGATGGAATACAATACAGAGATAGAGAACCTTGTGCCATGGTGTCAGGACAACAGCCTAGCCTTTTAATGTCAGCAAGATGAAAGAGTTGGTGGACCGAAGGAAGCAAGGGGGTGAACACGTCCCAGTCCTCATCAACAGGTGCTGTAGAGATGGTCAACATTACTACGCGTCTATAATCACCAGCAGCTTAACTTGGTGTGGTTATCAAGAAAGTGCAGTAACGTATTTCTTTTCATAGGCATCTGAGAAGATTCATCATGTCCATGAGGATTCTCTCAAACTTCTACAGATACATTGTAGAATGAGTTCTGATGGTATGCATCTCAGCCTGGAATGGCAACTGCTCTGCTGTTGGCCACCTGAACCTGCAGACTGGTGAACACCACCCAGTCCATCATAGGCTTGTCACTTCTTTCCATCCAGTCTATCTTTACGGTGCGCGGCAACACGACGACCGGCAGTATTGTCAAGGATGCCTCTCACCAAGGCCATTCCCTTTTCTCTCTCTTATCCTCCGGGAGAGATGATGCCGGAGCTTGAAAGCCCATGCATCCGAACAGCTTCTGACGCACTGCTAATCATACTGCTGAACCAATCACCTCTTTCACACTCGCTTCCCAGAGGTGCTGCCAGGCCTCCCACTCTTAACCCGACCCATTCAGTTACTGCGGGGTTTTTTCCCACTACTTGGCTTTGTACTACAATCTTGCAATATTCTGCTGTTTTCCACTCATATTTATTCTTGTATTTATCGTTACTATGTGGATATTCTTTACCCTGCGAACGTCGTGAACAAAAAATTTCAATGCACCCTGGGTGTAGACACCAAAAACTAATCTGTCTCTGTCTCACAAGGGGACATATCTACCGCACTGTTCCTTGGTAGTTTTCAGCAATTTGGCGATTATAGATTCATGGAGAAATAATACATTTTAATTTGTATGAAGAAGGCATAAATGGGTGATTTTCCATATAAATGGGTATATTTCTGTATTTCATTTGTAATGGAGCAGTGTAGCCAGAGGTGTGGCCATTTCTAGAGCATAGGCCTTGCACAACATCACTGGGCCCATTAGATGGAGTGAATTACTTGGGCTGAAGACCATCTTATTTCAAAACAATGACCCCAGGATAATTGGTCATCCGTTTGACATCGCTACTAGATGATGAGTGCAGAAACATAGAAACATGGAAAAGAAATAGGTGCAGGAGTAGGCCATTCGGCCCTTCGAGGCAGCACCGCCATTCAATATGATCATGGCTGATCATCCAGAATCAGTTGCCCCTTCCTGCTTTCTCCACGTATCCCTTGATTCCATTAGCCCGAAGAGCTAAATCTAACTCTCTCTTGAAAACATCCAGTGAGTTGGCCTCCACTGCCTTCTGTGGCAGAGAATTCCACAGATTCACAACTCTCTGGTTGAAAAAGGTTTTTCCTCGTCTCAGTCCTAAATGGCCTGTCCCTTATTCTTAAACTGTGACCCCTGGTTCTGGACTCCCCCCCCAACATCGGGAACATTTTCCCAGCAACTAATAAAGTGTAAATACTGCCGGCCTTTATTTAGCATTCACATGCTGAGTCCTGGCATCGTTGATGACAGGGATGTAAATTGAGCTTCTTCCTCCCGAATTAAATTTGGATGTGGTAGGACTGCAGATTTGACCAGATCCTTTGAAGATATGCCAGACCATATAGATTTTAACCATTTTTTCAACCGATAATGCACTAAAATACTCACTCTAAAAAATTAATGCGACCACCATTCTCAGCAATGTTCCAAATCTTTTCAAACCCTCCAATATGAATTGATCCCTGGATCAGGACAGTCAGAAGGCCGATTAACATAACGCAAAGTTGGAAGACATCAGTCCACACGACAGCTTTGATACCACCCTGAGAAGAAATTATAACCAATAGATTCAAATCAATGGCAACCATTGAGGTGAATAAAGCAAGAAAAAAGCTTTGTAAATTAAAAACGGTACTTATGAGAGGAATTGATCGGGTAGATGCACAGAATCCCTTGTCCAGAGTAGGGAAATCGAGGACCAGAGGACATAGGTTCAAGATGAAGGGAAAAAGATTTAATAGGAATCTGAGGGTATCTTTTTCACACAAAGGGTGGTGGGTGTATGGAACAAGCTGCCAGAGGAGGTAGTTGACGTTGGGACTACCCCAACGTTTAAGAAACAGTTGGACAGGTACATGGATAGGACAGGTTTGGAGGGATATGGACCAAGCGCAGGCAGGTGGGACTAGTGTAGCTGGGACATGTTGGCCGTCATGGGCAAGTTGGGCTGAAGGGCCTGCTTCCACACTGTATCACTCTATGACTCGATGACTCTAATTACATCTTTTCCTTGACGCTCATGTACGATTTAAATATATTTTAAGTTTAACACGTTAAATTGTGAGGATATAAAATACACATGGCCTGAAGTGGTTATTCGGGTCAAGAATCTCTACAGTTTCCAAATAAACTGGATTTCTACCACACTCCCAGCAACTATAGACTCCCAAGGAAAAGCTTTTCACTGTACCTCGGTACACATGGCAAAAAAACAAACTGTATGCGGTTGAAGAAACCAACCTAGATGAGTCAAACAACCTGCTCCCATGCTGCAAGTTACACAGAGTAGTCTGGACCATGACATTGTGCAGCTTACCACATGACAGCAAAGACCTAGTCACCTCCCTGGCCTATTCAAGAGAGAGCTAGATAGAGTTCTTAAGGATAGCGGAGTCAGGGGGTATGGGGAGAAGGCAGGAACAGGGTACTGATTGTGAATGATCAGCCATGATCACATTGAATGGTGGTGCTGGCTCGAAGGGCCGAATGGCCTCCTCCTGCACCTATTGTCTATTGTCTATTACCAATTGTTTCTACTGTTATCACTGTTTAAAACCAAACCAAAACATTCTCATCATCACAGCTACCTGAACTATCGAACAGACTGTCATTTTATTCCTTTGCCATGAACTGATAGGTTAAATAATCTGATAAAACTCATATCTTTTATAAAATATGGACCTCAAATCCATTTTGGAGGAAACTGGCCTGTTAAATTTGCCAATATTCTAACCACCTCTGAAATTGCCAATTTTCATTTGTGCAACTTTGCTTGAACAGCCCATCTTGCCTCAGTGCCTGCAGTGTTTCCCCTGGATGGCTGCAAGTGAGTTCAAATATTATCACACTATCTGACGGCATGACTTTATGAAAACTCAAGCCTAAAGATCTCACAATTCATCTGATTCAAAGTTCCTGGCCTGGGCTTCAAGTGCCTCTTGTGTTAAATTAGATTGTAACTCTAACTTCATAACTACCCATTCCAGTAAATATTTAAATCCATTTCTTACCAGTGCTGTGTACAGTGTACACACAAAAACAGTTGTTACGATGGAAACCCACAAATTTATTCCAGTAACTGTAAAAGAAATTGAGAAAAAAAATTATGTTACTTAAATATTATTTCATGAGAAATTACCAGAACTGAAACATAAAACTTGCAGCAATGTGACCATCCCTTTTGTTTTCTTCATTGCAAGAAAGTGGCCATAGGTAAGTTAAGCCAGAATTCATTGTCCATCCCAACTTGCCCATGAGCTTTGTAGTTTGTGAGCGGCACGGTGGCGCAGCGATAGAGTTGCTGCCTTACAACGCTTGCAGCGCCTTCGACCCAGGTTCAATCCTGACTACGGGTGCTGTCTGTACGGAGTTTGTACGTTCTCCCTGTGACCATGTGGGTTTTCTCCGAGATCTTCGGATTCCTCCCACACTCCAAAGATGTAGTTATGTAGGTAAATTGGCTTGGTAAATGTAAAAATTGTCCCTAGTGTGTGCAGGATAGTGTCACTATGCGGGGATCGCTGGTCGGCGCGGACCTGGTGGGCCGAAGGGCTTGTTTCCGTGCTGTATCTCTAAACTGAACTAAGCTAAAGTTGGGACATTTCAGACGATAGTTAAAACTCAATCCCATTACTACGGGGCTGGAGTCACAAAGATTAAACTGCCGACAGCAACTTTCCTTCTCATAAGGGCTTTAGTGAATAAGATGCTTCCAAGACCATTCAGCAGAATTATGGTCAGCATTATTGATTCCATCTTAATCATTCCAAATTATATGCCAAACTAAATATAAATGAAATTAGATCATGGTGAAATTCAAATCTAGGCCTCCAGAAACATTTGCAATGACTTAAAGGGAAAACAAAACAATCTATTGGAGGGGCTCAGCGGGTCAGGTAGCACCTGTGATGGGAAATGAACAGCTAAACTTGATAGGTGCAGGAAGGAATTGCAGATGCTGTTTTAAACCGAAGATAGACGCAAAAAGCTGGAGTAACTCAGCGGGACAGGCGGCATCTCTGGAGAGAGGAATGGGTGACGTTTCGGGTCGATCAGTCTGAAGAAGGGTCTTGACTCGAAGCGTCACCTATTCCTTCTCTCCATTGAATTTGCCTGTCCCACTGCAATGTCTTGTCCATCTCCTTAAATAGAAAGAGATGATTATTATCCAAGGGATTTATTATTACGCAATTTTTTGGAAAGTGTAAATACCCACTAAATCAAAATAATATCATTAATCATAATAGCATAGAATAGTAATTGTTTCAAAACCAAACAATCACATTAAATATGACATTAAAAATACCCACACCCCTCAAAAAAGATAGATTAAATATTGGGTTAAATATTGGCTGGTACTTGAGGAAGAACCACCTTTTTAACATCTCATCCAAAATGTCAGCACTCAATGTATGGCGGTGAATCTTGTGCGCGTTTTCTCTGGAGTGGCAGCAGAGCTCTAATGCTCCTGATTCACAAGTATGCTATCCACAAGGGATGGCCTGCACTCTTCTGTTTAAGCAACTCTCGTATGCTCAGTGCAAAATGGAATGGGCATTAACAAAAAGCAAGCATCATCAGAAAGTATGTCACTTACCCTGGCTTAGTGCTAAAGATGGCGCGTAAGTGACAATACCAAGGTATAAGAACTGTAAAGTAAAGTAAAATCATATTACCGACAAGAGAAATTAATCACACAATAAGGAGCAGCCTTATATCCACTTGACTTAATCTTCTTCTAATTAATATCCTGGGCAGTTGGATGGTGGAAGCTTCCTGTTTATTGGCCCCAGATAATTACCAGTGCAACAAAATAGTAAGAAACCACATTTTTTTCACGTAAAAACACAGAGCAGACCAGAACTGCTAATTGTTTAAACATGTCGTCATTACAAATCATTTAGGGGAAATTTGCGAATCCAAAGATTGGTGGTAAGGTAAAATATTGGCATTGGTGCTAGATGCAAAGTCCACTTATGTAAAGAAAGGGCAAGAGGAAATGTACATTATGCCAGTTTATCTCATGGAACTATAAAAATATTAAAACCAATGGCAATCATTTACAATTTTAAAAGCTTTCTTAAATTTATTTGTGAACTTACCATATATATCAAGAAGCAACAAACAACTTGATATCTCACCAACTGTCCAAATCGTCTATTGAGATACTGTGGGAAACAAGATTTATTTCAGCATTGATCATGTTTCATAACCATACCCTGATTACTTTATTCTGAGCCAACTTCACCATCAGTGTTCTTCCTCCAGAGGTTCATTAATACCAGTAAGGCTGGCGTGAATCATGACATTTACAATACTACAATTAGTTTTCTTGCAAAGTTTGATTTTTAATGCATGCATATCATCACCGAGTTTAATAGAATTTATTCCACAATTTAAACTATTTATGGGCACCTTGACAAACATCTGCAACAAATCCACTTATGGGCTATCCAAATTTTTATACAGCTGCAACATGACTTGCCAACTTTTATACTAAGTGCTCTGACCAATTAAGGCTGGCATGCCGTACACCCCCTCTAATACTCTATCCATTTATGTTAGTCACTTTTAGGGAGCTATAGACTTGCACCCCAATATCCTATTTACATTTCATTTCATTGCGAAATGCAGCATCTCACACTTGTCTGGATTAAACAACTACCGTTTCTCCACCCTTATTTCCAACTGATCTACAAGCTGCTGCATCAGTTGACAACTTTCCTCTCTTCTAGCAATTTTTGTGTCATCTGCAAACTTACTAATCAGCCCACCTACATTTTTTGTCCAAATCATTTATATACAAACAACTGAGATCCTAACATTGTTCTCTGTGGATTACCACTGGTCAGAGACCTCCAGTCAGAATAACACCCATCCACGACTATTCTATAGCCAAGCCAATTTTGAATTTAATCCACCAAGTCACCATGGATCCCATGCCCCTTAATCTTCTGGGTCCACATAAGCACATTCCACGCTAATTTTGAAACGGATAAAATGTTTTCAGTCTGAAGAAGGGTCTCGACCCAAAACGTCGCCCATTCCTTCTCTCCCGAGATGCTGCCTGACCTGCTGAGTTACTCAAATTTGGAGACCAAAACTGCACACAGTACTACTGGGTCCCTTTCAGAATGGCAGGCAGTGACCAGTGGGGTACCGCAAGGTTCGGTGCTGGGACCCCAGCTATTTACGATATACATTAATGACTTAGACGAATGGATTAAAAGTACCATTAGCAAATTTGCAGATGATACTAAGTTGGGGGGTAGTGTGAATTGTGAGGAAGATGCAATAAGGCTGCAGGGTGACTTGGACAGGTTGTGTGAGTGGGCGGATACATGGCAGATGCAGTTTAATGTAGATAAGTGTGAGGTTATTCACTTTGGAAGTAAGAATAGAAAGGCAGATTATTATCTGAATGGTGTCAAGTTAGGAGGAGGGGGAGTTCAACGAGATCTGGGTGTCCTAATGCATCAGTCAATGAAAGGAAGCATGCAGGTACAGCAGGCAGTGAAGAAAGCCAATGGAATGTTGGCCTTCGTAACAAGAGGAGTTGAGTATAGGAGCAAAGAGGTCCTTCTACAGTTGTACCGGGCCCTGGTGAGACCGCACCTGGAGTACTGTGTGCAGTTTTGGTCTCCAAATTTGAGGAAGGATATTCTTGCTATGGAGGGCGTGCAGCGTAGGTTCACTAGGTTAATTCCCGGAATGGCGGGACTGTCGTATGTTGAAAGGCTGGAGCGATTGGGCTTGTATACACTGGAATTTAGAAGGATGAGGGGGGATCTTATTGAAACATATAAGATAATTAGGGGATTGGACACATTAGAGGCAGATAACATGTTCCCAATGTTGGGGGAGTCCAGAACAAGGGGCCACAGTTTAAGAATAAGGGGTAGGCCATTTAGAACGGAGATGAGGAAGAACTTTTTCAGTCAGAGGGTGGTGAAGGTGTGGAATTCTCTGCCTCAGAAGGCAGTGGAGGCCAGTTCGTTGGATGCTTTCAAGAGAGAGCTGGATAGAGCTCTTAAGGATAGCGGAGTGAGGGGGTATGGGGAGAAGGCAGGAACGGGGTACTGATTGAGAGTGATCAGCCATGATCGCATTGAATGGCGGTGCTGGCTCGAAGGGCTGAATGGCCTACTCCTGCACCTATTGTCTATTGTCTATTGTCTATTGTCCAGCATTTTGTGAATAAATTTCTAGAGAAAGTCTTAGCACCACCTTTTTGGCTTGAAGATTCCATTGCTCTAGTGGCAATTACTCAGGCTCCCAGTCAAAAAAATTCAGATTCCAAAGACGTACAGGTATGTAGGTTAATTGACTGGGTAAAAATGTAAAAATTGTCCCTAGTGTGTGTAGGATAGTGTTAATGTGCGGGGATCACTGGGCGGTGCGGACTTGGTGGGCCGAAAAGGCCTGTTTCCGCGCTGTATCTGAAATATAAAATATAATATAATTCCACACTGTATTCTGTTGTCAGGAATAAAAGGCATCCCTTACGTTTGAAATGATCCAAAAGAGAAGTATTAATTACACATCGAAAGTGGAGATGTGATGGACTCATTACCATTTCTGCCCTGATCAAGCAAGCAAAAATTGTATGTGTGTAGACGCAACTGAAAGTGAAGGTCTAAGATTTACATTTAGTGATTGATAAATAGTTCTGATTATGAAAATCTAAAATTAAAAGGCAGAAAAATTAGCAGTGTTCAGGACATGATTTCCATACAAATGGCTGTTTCAAAGTTTCTCCATTTTAGTTATTGCTGTGGTGCACAACAGCCAGCTTGCAGGCCCTCAACAAATGCTACCTGACCCACCATGTTAATCCAGCAGGTCGCGTTGTGCTCAAGATTCCAGCATTTGCAGTCTACTGTGTTTCCCCCTGAAACGTTGCAGCGTACCGAGCTAGAGGACGTAAGATAGACACGAAATGCTGGAGTAACTCAGCGGGACAGGCAGCATCTCTGGAGAGAAAAGAAGGAAACATAGAAAATAGGTGCAGGAGGAAGCCATTTGGCCCTTCAAGCCTGCACCACCGGAATGGGTGACGTTTCGGGTGGAGACCCTTCCTAAGAGTTCGTTAACAAGTACTAAATGGGAAGAAATTAGAAACTGGAAGTGAAAATTAAAAACTGTTTACCTCGTAAATGCTAATTATATTTAGTCTGTAAAACAGTGGAATGTAGATCAGACTAGTGGCTATCATTGTAATGAACCAGGTGAAGCCAAACATCAGAAACATTATCCCAAAGCTGTAAACTTCAGCTGGATTTCCAATTACTGTAAAAATTAGAGAAAGCTCATTAAATAAAAACACATTTACATTTTCATATACCTGTAAATCTACTGTAATATTGTCAGCTAATATCAGAATACAGGATTCATATGTGTCAACTGAGCATGTGGATAACTAGTTTTTCCAAATTGTTATTAACAGACCATCTTTGATCAAACCCTCTCCTTCGACAAACACATCAAACACATCACAAAAACAGCCTTCTTCCACCTCAAAAACATTGCCCGTCTCCGTCCATCCCTCTCCTCCACAGCTGCAGAAACCCTCACCCACGCCTTCATCACCTCCCGTCTGGACTACTGCAACAGCCTTCTCTATGGCGCACCCTCAAAAATCATCAGTAAACTTCAATACATTCAAAACTCCGCTGCCCGTCTACTCACCCACACCCCGATCCGTGACCATATCACCCCCGTCCTTTACAAACTCCACTGGCTCCCCATCCCCCAGAGAATCCAGTACAAAATCCTCCTCATAACCTACAAAGCCCTCCATAACCTGGCCCCATCCTACCTGACCGACCTCCTCCACAGGCACACTCCCACCTGCACCCTCCGCTCTGCTGCTGCCAATCTCCTATCCCCCCACATCCGGACCAAACTCAGATCCTGGGGGGACAGGGCTTTCTCCATCGCTGCTCCCACCCTATGGAACTCACTACCCCAAACCGTTAGAGACTCCTCCACACTCACCACATTCAAAACATCACTGAAGTCTCACCTGTTCAGTACTGCCTTCAACCACTGAAGGTCACCTCACCTTCTGTCTCCTTTCTCTGTTCGTTTACTTATTTACTTATTTATCTATTTATTCATTTCCCTATGTTCTCTAAATCCCTGTAAAGCGTCTTTGAGTATATGAAAAGCGCTATATAAATGTAATGTATTATTATTATTATTATTATCTATACGAAATCTTGCAATATATAACAAGATCAGATTCATTCTGTAACTATCTGTTGTTGAGATGTTGATAGCTCTTCTCCTTGTACTGCACGTGATAAAAATACACCAGCAACTCTTCTGGTTAGGAACATCAGGATTTTAATCCAACAACAAAAAATGAATGTCATGTGACCATGACTGGATGATTTAAGATCTCATTCATATGTGCCTGCTATCTTTTCTCGTGGGCAAGGGAAGCGAGAGGTTTAGGAAGAAACCTTGGCAAAATACTGCACTGCACAACATTCCAGTACCGGAGTACTAGTGGAGAAAATTAATGTTTAAACTGGGGGCTGGTGGTTACTTATCTTTACGTGGATGAGAGCTGGTTGAGGAGCTATTCTTAAAATTTAGTTTAGTTGAGAGAAACAGCGAAAAAACACTTGGCCCACCGAGTCCGGGTTGACCAGCAATCCCCGCACACTACCACTAACCTACACAGACTAGGGACAATTTACAATTTTACCAAGCCAATTAACCTAGAAACCTGTGTAGAAAGGAACTGCTGATGCTGGTTTAAACTGAAGATAAACACAACAAATGACCCAAAAAGTTATTTACTCCTTTCTTCCAGAGATGCTGTTTGGTCCGCTGAGTTACTCAAGCTTTTTGTGTCTAACCTACAAACCTGTACGTCTTTGGAGTATGGGAGGAAACCGGAGATCCCGGAGAAAACCCATGCAGGTCACGGGGAGAACGTAGAAACTCCGAACAGGCAGCACTCCGTACAGTAGTCGGGATCTAACCCGGGTCCTTTGCACTTCAAGGCAGCAACTCTACCTCTGTGCCATTGTGACGTCCACTTTGTTAAACCACTTCCAGAAATCTTTGAAGATAGACACAAAATGCTAGAGTAACTCAGCGGGACAGGCAGCATCTCTGGAGAGAAGGAATAGGCAACGTTTCGGGTCAAGACCCATCAGACATCTTCTTCTCTACTTTAGGTGGCGGGCACCCACATGCTCTTCACTTTGTATCTATGTTCATAAACGTCTCCTATGCTAAAACTTATCTAACAGGTGCTGAGAAAGCCACATTCGAGAGTTTTATTGTTATATATATATGGGATAAAGTGCACACAAGAACAAAAATCACAACAGTTTTATTACTGCAATAGGCTCTGAGGCATTTGATCTACTCATTATTGTTTTGCTTGGTTTCACAATAATTACAAATCTCTTCCTCACTTTCTTCTTACGATGCTACTTAATATGCCTCTTTAATCAGGTTTTTTTGTTCATCAGAAATAAATATGCAGACTTTATGTGAATGTTTGTCCAGTTTTGCCCCGGGTTGTCATTGCTATTGGATACCTTAAACAAAATATCACATCCTTTATAATTAAAGTAAATTTAGAAAAAATGATTTAGTATTATATCTAACTAACTGGCTTTGCACAGCCTAAGGTGGTGGAGGTGCAGATATGATAGTGGTGTCATATTCTTTGTTGTTTGTTTGTATGTGTTAAATGTATGTTTTCATGTATCATTAGCTTGTTTTATGTGGGAGGTGGGGAGGGGGGGGGGGGTTGGGGGAATTAAAAAAAAAATCTCTTACCTCGACGGAGATGTGATTTTTTCCCGTATCGTTTCTCCGTCCGCACTGCGGCCTAACATCAGGGAGTTGGCGGCCTTTGTTGGAGACCGACTTTGGGAGCTGCAAGCCGCAGGAGCATCGACCGCCCCGACGCGGAAGCTTCGACTGCTGGCTGCTGGAGCTTCGATCGCCCCGACTGCAGATGGTTCGACTGCTCCGACCGCGGGAGAATAAAGGGGAAGTAGATTGGCCTTTATTGCCTTCCATCACAGTGAGGAACGTGGTGAATCCACTGTGGTGGATGTTTATGTTAACATTTTTGTGTAGTTGTGTGGCTTGTTGCTTTTTTTTAGTATGGCTGTATGGTACTTCGAATTTCAATATCCCTTAATTGGTACACGTGAGAACAAGTAGTATAAGAAAATAACTGCAGATGCTGGTACAAATCGAAGGTATTTATTCACACAATGCTGGAGTAACTCAGCTGGTCAGGCAGCATCTCTGGAGTGAAGGAATGGGTGACGTTTCGGGTTGAGACCCTTCTTCAGACTGATGTCAGGGGAGGGGGCGGGTCCCGCCACCCATTCCTTCTCTCCAGAGATGCTGCCTGGCCCGCTGAGTTACTTCAACATTTTGTGTCTGCCTGACATTTGCACAAGATTGGTGGCTGAGCGCCAAGTTTTTGGTGAACTCACTAAAGCTTATGAGAGAACGGATCTTACACTTAACACCTGCAGAATAAAAAGTACATTTTAATTAAAAGGGACCTCTCATCTTAACATGTTCACAGACCAGTTTCAATGATGCTTAGCAATATACAATGTGAAGTAAATATGTTTATCTACTACAATTACCAGAGTTTTTTCAGTGCAATGTACGGATACCTGTTATCGCAGACAAGAAACTTGAAGCCAATGAAAGAGCAATTGGATATGCGGAGATCTGTCTATTAAAAAAATGAAACAAACTTTTAAAATTCCAAATGACATGATCTCTGGATCATTTTCCAACTATAAAAGGCTATAAGGAAATAATGATTTTAACAAGCATTCAAACTTTATCCACCTGTTTCCCACGAGGAACTCTTCGGTTGATTCCCGTCCAGACCTACTGTCTTTAAAAGCACAAAAAAAACCAATTGCAGCAGACACAAGCACCATAGAAATAAAAACAACATAATCCCAGACTTGGAAAACACTTTTGCCTTCCATGGCTGCTCCTTTGCAAAGGTAAATGTTCAACAGAACAAATGAAACCCAATAAATCTGACAATAATCAGATAAGAAGTCTAAAGGTTCATTCAGAACTGAACAGCCGGTTTTTCCTTTACTATATGCATGAAAATCATTCCCTGGAATGGATCGACTGGGCTTATATTCACTGGAATTTAGAAGGATGAAAGGGGATCTTATAGAACCATATAAAAATCTTACAGGATTGGACGGGCTAGATGCAGCAAAAATGTTTCCGATATTGGGGGAGTCCAGAACCAGGGGTCACAGATTAAGAATAAGGGGTAGGCCATTTCGGACTGAGATGAGGAAAAGCTTTTTCACCCATAGAGTTGTGAATCTGTGGAATTCTCTGCCACAGAAGGCTATGGAGGCCAATTCACTGGATGTATTCAGGAGAGAGTTAGATAGAGCTTCTAGGGCTAACGGATTCAAGGGATATGGGGAGAAAGCAGGAACAGGGTACTGATTTAGGATGATCAGCCATGATCATATTGAATGGTGGTACTAGCTCAAAGGGCTGAATGGCCTACTCCTGCACCTATTTTTTCTATGTTTCAATGTTCCTACCATTGAGTTGTGGTCACCCAAGTAGAATATGAGGTGTTTGTTCCTCTAGTTTGAGTTTGGTCTCACCGTGGCATTGGAGAAGGCCAAGGGCAGATAGGTAAGTGCAATAAAGTGAGTTAAAATTGCATTCAACTGGAAGCTCCAAATGGCCATTGCAGACAGAGCACAGATGCGCTGGAAAGGGTTGCCTAGTCTACGCTTGGTCTCTCATGATGTAGCAGAGGCCACATTGCAAGCACTAAAACCAGGAACAGAATGAGTAACAGAACTCCAGGGGCCGAGAGAGAGGGAAGTCAAGTCAAGCCAAGTCAATTTTATTTGTATAGCACATTTAAAAACAACCCACGTTGACCAAAGTGCTGTACATCAGTTCAGGTACTAAGAAACGAACATACAATGGCACACAAACATAACAGCACATACATAAACAGTTCACAGCGCCCCCTAAGAGAGCCTCAAACGCTAGGGAGTAGAAATGGGTTTTGAGCCTGGACTTAAAGGAGTCGATGGAGGGAGCAGTTCTGATGGGGAGAGGGATGCTGTTCTACAGTCTCGGAGCTGCAACCGCAAAAGCGCGGTCACCCCTGAGCTTAAGCCTAGACCGCGGGATAGTGAGTAGCCCCAAATCGGCCGACCTGAGGGACCTGGAGATAGAGTGGTGGGTTAGAAGATTTTCTAAATGGGGGGGGGGGGGGGCGGGGGTGGGCAAGCCCGTTTAGGGCTTTGTATGTGAGGAGCTTGAAGTTGATTCTGTATCGTACTGGGAGCCAGTGGAGAGAGGCCAGAATCATCGGGGTGATGTGGTCCCTTTTACGGGTCCCCGTCAGGAGTCTCGCTGCGGCGTTTTGGACCAATTGCAGGCAGGACAGGGATGATTGGCTGATCCCAGTGTATAGGGAGTTGCAGTAGTCTAGGCGGGAGGAAATGAATGTGTGAATGATTTTTTTCAATGTTGTCAAATTGGAGGAATGGTTTGATTTTAGCTATGGTACGAAGCTGGAAGAAGCTGGCTTTTACCACAGCGTTGACTTGCTTGTCAAACTTTAATGCAGAGTCAAATATCACGCCAAGGTTTTTGACATGCGGTAAGCAAAGGTTACTTGAAGCAAGAGAAATCAATATTCACACTGTTGGGTTGTAAGCATGAGGAAAAACATTTTCATCCAGAGAATCTGTGGAATTCTCTGCCACTGAAGGCAGTGGAGGCCAATTCACTGGATGTTTTCAAGAGAGTTAAATTTAGGTCTTTAGGCTAAAGGAATCAAGGGATATGGGGAGAAAGCAGGAACAGGGTACTGATTTTAGACGATCAGCCATGATCATATTGAATGGCTCAAAGGGCCGAATGGCCTACCCCTGCATCTATTTTTTCTATGTCTCTACACTTATCTTCTTGTAGAGATGCCAAACAGATGACCAGGAATGTAGGAAAATAACTGCGGATGCTGGTACAAATTGCAGGTATCACAAAATGCTGGAGTAACTCAGCGGGTCAGGTAGCATCTCAGGAGAGAAGGAATGGGTGACGTTTCGGGTCGAGACCCTTCTTCAGACTGAGATGCTGCCTCTACTCCCGAGATGCTGCCTGACCCGCTGTGTAACTCAAGCATTTTGTGATACCAAACAGATGACCAATTGTTCTACTCCTCGGGTCATTGCCATAGAATAAGATGGTCTTCAGCCAAGGTAATTCACTCCATGTAAAGGCCCAGTTTTTTCTATTTCTATGTTTCCCCCCCCCCTATGTTGTAAGGCGCCCAAGTGAAGACTGACATCAGTCCGAAGAAGGGTCTCGACCCGAAACGTCACCCATTCCTTCTCTCCTGAGATGCTGCCTGACCCGCTGAGTTACTCCAGTGTTTTGTGATACCAAACAGATGACCAATTGTCCTACTCCTTGCCATGAGATAAGATGGTCTTCGGCCATCCAAGGTAATTCAGTCCATGTAAGGGGCCCGTTTCTCCTATGTCTATGTTCCCCCCCTCCCCCTGTTGTGTGGTGCCCAGGTGAAGCCTGGGGCGCTAGGCCGGGCGTGTGCACGTCTGGCATGGATGGTGGCGGGGGCGCGCGCACGCACGCAGCTGTTGGTGGCACGCGCGCACGCAGCTGGCGGGGGCGCGGACGCAGATGTCGGTGGCGGGGGCGCGCGCGCACGCAGCTGGCGGGGGCGCGGACGCAGATGTCGGTGGCGGGGGCGCGCGCGCAGCTGTCGGTGGCGGGGACGAGCACGCAGATGTCGAGAGCACGCGCTCGCACGCAGCTGTCGGTGGCGGGGACGAGCACGCAGATGTCGAGAGCACGCGCGCGCAGATGTCGGGGGCGCGCGCGCACGGACGGAGAGCTAACGACGGCGACTGTAAGGAGGAGGAGGAGGAGGGACCCGGGGCGGTAATGGAGCGGGGAGTAACCACGATCTGTGGCCGCCTTTGAAGGAAGCCTGACCCTCCTGGGTGGGAGGAGGAGAGGAGGGAGTGTTCGCCGCCGCCGCCGCCAATTCCCGCCTGGAGGAGAAGGAGCAACCCGGCCTGGGCCCCGAGCCGAGTCTCCCCGCAGCTCCGAGGGCGAGGCCTCTCCCGGCTGTGCGGGCCCCGGCTCCGGCTCCGTTCCTGCCCGGGCCCGGCGGCCGCCATGAGGAAGGACGTGAGGATTCTGCTGGTTGGAGAACGTGAGTGGGGAGCGGGGAGGGTGCAGGGCCCAGGGACATGGGGGTCTCCCCTCCTCCCTCCCCTCCTCCCTCCCCCCTCTCCCCTCCCCCCTCTCCCCTCCTCCCTCCCCCCTCTCCCCTCCTCCCTCCCCCCTCTCCCCTCCTCCCTCCCCCCTCTCCCCTCCCCCCTCCCCCCTCCCCCTCCCCCTCCCCCTCTCTCCCCCTCTCTCCCCCTCCCTCCCTCCCCCTCTCCCCCTCTCCCTCCCCCCTCCCTCCATTGAGCATGTCCCCACACCAATGACCTTCCCACCGGCTCAAGTCCCGGCCTGGGAGCGCCCCGGGGCCGCAAGGACGGTGCCAGGACGCAGACGAGCACACATGCATTCTCCTCTCCTATTCGGGAATGAATTTACATATTTTTAGCTTTGCAATTAATTCTCTTGTTGTAGCTCTTCCCCCTTGCTCCAAATTCCTCCATGCGGGCGGGTGGATTCGCGGCATCTTTCCCTGTAACCCTTCACGGTTTAGTGCCATCCCGGCATCTTTCTCTTTTCAGCGTGGTTGTGCACTGAGTGTCAGTGGTGTGAGACTCATGCTTGGTGCACTCCACCCACACCAACCTCGTGTGCTGTCACCGTGGGGTAGATCAGCTGTTCTGAAGTCCCCCCTGAACGCCAACTGCTGTTGTTCTCTGGCTCTGACCTAAGACTTCTTCTGACGCTGAGATTTCCCATTTCTCCACTCATTTTAATAGTTGGCAAATTACATGGTAGAAAAACATGTTTCAAACTTATCCAATAGTCTCTGAGGGATGGAGTGTAATTATAGCCATTTTCCCCAGTCTTAGAATTTATCTTACCTATCTCTATTTGTCTCCCTATGGGTCCTGAGCCTCTCCTTCCACTTCCTGAACAAGTATCTGTCTGTTAGTCAGTAGGTAGCTCTCTCACCTTTGGATCAAAAGATCACGAGGGGGCACAGTGGGGCAGCTGGTAGAGCTGCTGCCTTACAGTGTAGGAAGAAACTGCAGATGCTGGTTTCAACCGAAGATAGACACAGAATGCTGGTGTATCTCAGTGGGACTGGCAGCATCTCTGGATAGGAGGAATGGGTGACATTTCAGGTTGAGACCCTTCTTCAGACTAGTCAGACTATCTCTCGTTTCCCTTTGCCTAGTCTGAAGATGGGTCTTGACCCGAAACGTCACCCATTCCTTCTCTCCAGAGATGACAATAGACAATAGGTGCAGGAGTAAGCCATTCGGCCCTTCGAGCCAGCACCACCATTCAATGTGATCATGGCTGATCATTCTCAATCAGTACCCTGTTCCTGCCTTCTCCCCAAACCCCCTGACTCCTCTAACCTTAAGAGCTCTATCTAGCTCTCTCTTGAATGCATTCAGAGATTTGGCCTCCACTGCCTTCTGAGGCAGTGAATTCCACAGATTTACAACTCTCTGACTGAAAAAGTTTTTCCTCTTTGTTCTAAATGGCCTACCCCTTATTCTTAAACTGTGGCCCCTGGTTCTGGACTCCCCCAACATTGCAGCTGACAGCTACGTTGGTTTTATAGTAGACAGTGAGGAAGGATATCTAAGTTTACAACAAGATCTAGATCAGTTGGGTCGGTGCTACATCTGAACTAAGCAGCCGTGATAGGTTCTGAGGGTAGTTTGTATAATGGATGTCAAAAGGGAATGTTTGTTCTTAGAATATTTCAGTGGATCATTCTTGCAGTGTGTAAGAAGGAACTGCAGATGCTGGTTTCAGCCGAAGAAAGACACAAAAACTCAGGGGGACTCAGGGGGACAGGCAGCATCTCTGGAGAAAAGGAATGGGTGACGTTTTGGGTCGAGACCCGGAGGAAGAAGTGCCATCAGAATAATAGTGACTGAATTGATGTTCGAGTGGGAACCACCAACAGTCACAACATCTGCTCTCTGCATTACACCCGAGGCTAGGTAGAATTACATTCGACCATTGACCACAACCTGAGGCATTTATGTGGTTCTGCATATACCACGCACCATTCTACTAATTCTCTGCCTACCCCGTGTCTTGTTTAGTTTATTATTCCTTGTTCCTTATGCTATCTAGTCACATTGTACTATACATACACTCGTACACGTAAAAGTGTGAAATGATTGTAAATAGATCCTCTTCTTGGACAAAACGTTGCCATGTTCTGGCACAATCTTGTAACTTCCAAGAAATCATCGCAATGAACAAATCGTGGGCCAGGAAATGGTTTAACTAATGTCTGATGCACGTGCAAGCCACAGGGTATTGTTGATGGACTGTGGGTGTGATGGGCCGTGGGCAACATAGAATAAAACTGGTTATTTGACAGGAGTTCAAGTAAATTCTATAGCAATTGTATAATAGTGACGTAGATTGCAGCATAATACAGGTAATACATATAAAGAGTTTTTTTGCTTGTTCATGCTGAAATATACATTGAACATACAGCACAGGAATAGAGCCCTTCACCTACAATCTCAGTGCAGAACATGAAGCCAAGTTAATCAACTCTGCCTACACATGATCTATAATCCCCCATTGCAAGAGTTGAGTGTTTAATTGTCACCGATACGGAATGAGGAAATTCTTACTTGCAGCAACACAACAGGTCTGTAAACACAGTAATCAATAGATAACATAATAAACAAAAAAATAAATAAATGAAAAAAACCAATATTAGTGTAAAACAAAACCAAAGACTGAAGTCTCGAGTGCAACTAAGTTTGTAGTTCCTTGCATATCCGTGCCTAGCTAAAAGTCTCTTAAATGCCATTATCTTATCTGCTTCCATCATGACCCCTGGCAGGTGTTCCAAGTTATGTGTAAAAAAAACTTGCTCTGTACATCTCCTTTAAACTTTCCTCCTCTAAAAGCTATACACTCTAATCTTTGTTATTTCCATCCAGGGGGAAAGGATGTGACTGTCTCTCCATGTCTCTCATATTATATATATCAGGTCTCCCTCAACCTCTGAAGCTCCTGGAAAAAACAATCCAAATTTGTCCAACCACTCCTTATGGCTAATAACCTGTATCCAAACAGCAATGTGGTAAACCACTTCTGCACCTTCTCTAAAGCTTCCACACCCTCCTTGTAATGGGGCGATCAAAATTGCATACAATACTCCAAATGTGGTCTAACTTAAGTTTTGTAAAGCTGAAACATGACTTCTTTAATATTGTAATATTGTACTCAATGCCTGGACTGATAAAAGCAAGCTTACCGAATGTCTCCTTTACCACTATGCTTGTGTTGTCATTTTCAGGGAGCTATGGACTTGGACCCCAAGGTCCCACTGTATATCACTGCTCTTGAGGAGCTTATTTTTTACTGTATACTTTCCCTTTGCATTTGACCTGACAAAGCGCAGCTCTGTTCGATGATCCAAATCCCGCAATGTCCTTTGACAGCCTTCCTCACTGTCCTAAATCTATTAATCAGAATTAAAAACGTACTCGTGCATAGTGCGGTCTTAATGAGTGGAATAAATTGCAACCAGTAATCAAATATTTGAAAATGTGGAGCAGATTATTTATTACTTATGGCTTCAGATTGTTGTTCAGCTTTCCTGTGATTTGGTTGGTCAATTGGGTGCGACAGACTAATCAGATTCCATGAGGAGTCCAGCATGGTGGAGCTTATTATACTATACAGGATTATTGAATTCAGTGGCTGAAATTTTACAGCTTACAATTCAAAAGCTTTGCATGATGTAACTGGTTTCATAAAATTCATTAACTGCACATTTCGTAATGCCTTTTATGCCCCACTTTATTGTAAATATGCAACCTGTCTTTGCTACACACAAACTTGGTACATGTTACCAACACCAGTTGGGAAGAACTATTAAAAGTTTGGACTTGCATAGAAACATAGAAAATAGGTGCAGGAGGAGGCCATTTGGGCCTTCAAGCCAGCACCGCCATTCATTGTGATCATGGCTGATCATCCATGATCAGTAACCTGTGCTTACCTTCTCCCCATATCCCTTGATTCCACTAGCCCCTAGATCTCTATCCAACTCTCTTTTAAATTCATCCAGTGAATTGGCCTCCTCTGCCTTCTGTGGCAGAGAATTCCACAATTTCACAACTCTCAGGGTGAAAACGTTTCTTCTCACCTCAGTTTTAAACTTAATAAACTTTTTGTTTTCTCGATTCTCAAAATCCACATTGCTGGCAAGATCAGCTTGTGTCGCCCCAACCTAATTAGCTATGAGAAAGTGACTTCAAGATAATTGTAGTACAACTGAATGCAACTATCTTGCAAGCTAAAGTGCAGTGAAGAGATAACTACTTTAGTGTGTTTATTCACAAAATGCTGGAGTAACTCAGCAGGTCAGGCAGCGTCTCAGGAGAGAAGGAATGGGTGATGTTTCGGGACCTGTTCAAGACTTGGCAGGCTCTCACGGTTGGAGCCCCAAAGACGACCCCCGACAGGGATCGCAAACTTTGTGATGGTAAATCCGCAGGCTCCCGCGATGGAGCTCCCAGTCGATCTCCAGCAAAGGCCGCCAACTCCCCGATGTTAGGCCGCAGTGCCGATGGAGAAACGTTACGGAAAAAATCACATCTCCGTCGCGGTAAGAGATTAGAAAAAAAATTCCCCTAACTCCCTTTCCCCACCCCCGACATAAAACAAGCTAAAGAACACAAAAAAACATACATTTAACACATACAAAACAGACACAAAGAAGGAAAGGACAGACAAGCTGTTGGCCAGGCAGCCATTGCTGGCACCATCTGGTGGTTCAAGTTCAGTTTATTGGCAGATGCACAAGTGCGGTGAGGTACAAGTACAATGAAAATCCTCCTTGCAACAGAATCACAGGCATGTAGACTCGGACAAGAAAACATAAAATTCTGCAACCAGTAATATTTATGTAAAAGGAAAAAAAACTGGAGAGAAAAAAACACAATGTTATGCAATTAATGATTTTGAGCATCTTGTCTTAAATTTGCTTTGCTTTTATGAAGGGCTAGGCAGAATAATGGGGGGAAAAAGCAGAAAATGTTGCAACTACTAAGCACGACAACTGATCTGTGGAGAGAGACATGTTTTAGGTCACTGATCTGTCATCAGAATTGTGGCTCGTTCAATGGATTTGGCAAAAAGGGGTCCACTTGGTCTAGTATGTTACGAAAACTCTCATCTTGATTGGTCCCCTGTATGTTTGCTTGGATGTTTGTTTGTTCCCCCGTATGTTTGTTTGTTCCTCCATTGTTTGCTTGCGCCCCCCTTGATCCCACGCGGTACACGATAGGGCGACAATTTTAGGCACACCCTACTCACCATTCCCCCGCGCGCGGTCTCAATAAATCAACTTTTGTTACTAATTATAAACTTCATGCAGGGAAGGCTTCTCTGCTCAACGATTCTATAACTCTATTATGAATTGGGAAATGGGACTTGTCAACAAGACGGTGGCGCTGTAATTGACTGGAGAGCAGCACGTTTGCGGAGTTGTAGGCTGTACGGTTGGAATGGGCTTTGAACATGGATGAGAGGATTCCCACCGGGAGTCAGGTTGAGCAACATGACGATGGTAGAATCAACAGTCTTCATAACATGTAGCTTTGAAAATTCAGTACTATTCCATTTTTAGCAGTCCTCCAGGATAAATAACAATATTTAATAATTAATTTAAACAGAAGGGAATGATGCTCAAGGATATGGTTTATCATTCGATTTAAGGAGATCAACCAGGGACAGATAGCGTGAAACGGCTCACCGGCAAATTGATTGCTACATGCACTTGTAGAACAGTTACCGCAATTTAAGTAATCTTCTCCCAAGCTTTCGTTTGGAAAGTGCTCCTTGGTGACCATATCAGAAGAGATAAGTTAACAATGGCTTTCTGAACTTCTGAACAGTATTATCTTTCTGAGAGTATTTATTGTTCAGAGGTGCAGTAGCTGTAATCATGTTTACAGTGAACTGGTGTGAACTTCACTCTACCTGCAGGGTTTTTGGTTGGGATTGGTGTAGTATGTTGTTGTGGATTGAGAACAGGTTAGCGGATTGGAAATTGGCCGTTATAAAAGACTATTTAATAGAGTTTTGTAGGTGGTTTGGCCACCTTGTTTGTGGGTATGCTGTAGTTTGTGGGCCGCCCTGTGTTTTGTTACACTTGCTTTGAATTGCATCAGAGGCAAAAAAGATATAAAGTACTGGAGTAACTCAGCAGGTCAGGCAGCATCTCTGGAGAACATGAATAGGTGGCATTTTGGATCGGTCCATTGTTTAGACTGATTGTAGTGGGGGGAGAGAGCTGGAAGAGAGGTGGGGGCGAGCAAGTAACGGGTGGTAAGAGGGGCTTGATTAGCAAATGGTTGGTTAATAGTCAGAGATGAAAAGATAAAAGGCTGTGACAATAGGTGCAGGAATAGGCCATTTGGCCCTTCGAGCCAGCACCGCCATTCAATGTGATCATGGCTGATCATTCACAATCAGTACCCCGTTCCTGCCTTTTCCCCATACCCCTGACTCCGCTATCATTAAGAGCTCTATCTAACTCTCTCTTAAGCATCCAGAGAATTGGCCTCCACTGCCTTCTGAGGCAGAGAATTCCACAGATTTCTAACTGAGTGAAAAAGTTTTTCCTCATCTGTTCTAAATGGCCTACCCCTTATTCTTAAACTGTGGCTCCTGCTTCTGGACTCCCCCAACAATGGGAACATGTTTCCTGCCTCTAGCGTGTCCAATCCCTTAATAATCTTATGTTTCAATAAGATCCCCTCTCATCCTTCTAAATTCCAGTGTAGACAAGCCTAGTCGCTCCAGTTTTTCAACATATGACAGTCCCGCCATTCCGGGAATTAACCTAGTGAACCTAGAGTACACTGCACTCCCTCAATAGCAAGAATGTCCTTCCTCAAATTTGGGGACCAAAACTGCACACAGTACTCCAGGTGCGGTCTCACTAGGGCCCTGTGCAACTGCAGAAGTGACATAAGGAGATGAGGAGAGAAGTTGCATGACATGTGAAACCAGGGGAAAGGGTAGAGGTGGGAGGGGAGGTAGATGGGAAAGGAGGAATGGAATTGTGGAAGAAATGGGTGTGCATCAAGGTGGGGCACAGGGAAGAGAGAGGGGATAAAAGTGACAGTGCGTTTATTGGTTAGCTACCTGAAATTGGAGAATTTAATAACCATGCTGTTGTTGGCTACCCAAGTGGAGTATGAGGTGACATTCCCCCAGTTTGCATGTGGCTTCACTCTGGAGTGTAATGTCCTCTTATTTCTGTTTCCATTCCATGCATTGATGCAGACATGTGTACTGTTAACACAAGCACAGATAAAAATCTAGAACGTGAAAGGTCATTCAGCTGCTCAGTCCTACATCCTTCAGTCATGTTTTTCTCAACAACACATTTATATATTAAATCAGAATGTCTAATTTATTGTTGCTCGGACCGTGTGAATTTAATACTCATGATCCACTAGTTATTAATTAGTTGTTAAAGAAATTCAATATGTACATAAATTGCTCAATTTGAGAACTGTCCATCAGCCCCCGCCCACTACTATAAGCGTCTGGACTCTGTGCTACTGTAAATAGCACAGGTCCCAGAACAGAACCCTGAGGCACATCATCGGTTACTAATCTCACAGGCTAAATATTTTTAGTATCTCATCATCCACTGTGTCCTTTTTTCAAATTTAACATTATGCTTTCCCCCTAATCTAACCTTAGAAACGTTGCCAAATATTCTTTGGAAAGTACCCTTGCCCATTATGTTTGAAAATTAAACTTCATCCTGCTGAAGCCTGTGTTGATTGTATGCAAAGTACCTCCTCAAATCATCATGCATGATGTAGACATGATGTAGTCTTAACCAACCTGATCTCCCGGTGGCTCAGCACTTCAACTCCCCCTCCCATTCCCAATCTGACCTTTCTGTCCTGGGCCTCCTCCATTGTCAGTGAGGCCCATCGCAAATTGGAGGAACAGCACCTCATATTTTGCATGGGCAGTTTACACCCCAGCGGTATGAACATTGACTTCTCTAACTTCAGATAGTCCCTGCTTTCCCTCTCTAAACCCCTCCCCCTTCCCAGTTCTCCCACTAGTCTTCCTGTCTCCGACTACATCCTATCTTTGTCCCGCCCCCTCCCCTGACATCAATCTGAAGAAGGGTCTTGACCCGAAACAACACCCATTCATTCTCTCCAGAGATGCTGCCTGGCCCGCTGAAAATGCTCTAGCATTTTGTGTCTACCTTCGATTTAAACCAGCATCTGCAGTTTTTTTTCCTGCACATCTTGCATGATGTCTTTAGTTTAGTTTCAAGATACAGTGTGGAAACAGGCCGTTCGGCCCACCAAGTCCGTGCCGACCAGTGATTCCCGCACATTAACACTATCCCACACATACTAGGGGCAATTTACATTTATACCAAGCCAATTAACCTACAAGCCTGTACGTCTTTGGAGTGTGGGAGGAAACCGAAGATCTCGGAGAAAACCCACGCAGGTCACGGGCGAACGTACAAACTCCATACTCGGGATTGCACCTGGGCCTCTGGCGCTGCAAGCACTGTAAGGCAGTAACTCTACCGCCTTGCCACCCTTAGGTCATCTTAGCAACCCAGATGTTTATTAACTTGCCTGAAATTGCCAGTTTCAATGGCTCAATGATGGATTATTGTCACATGTACCGATGAACGGTGAAATTCCTTTATGCATACATTTCAGTAAAAACGTCTATATACCAGGCATGTGAATTTTCCGCGTTTCCGTGGTTTTCCTCGTTTTTAAAATCCATTTTCTGCGCTATTTGCATGGTTTCCATGTTTTTCACTTTGTCAAATAAAGGGAGAAATCGGATCGTAGAAAAGAAAGAAAAACGATGAATAGACTTGTAATGAACTATAGGTTCCGCTGGAGGTTGCTAGGGGTTCCGCGAGAAATCCGCCCCCCCCCCCCCCCCCCCCCCCCCGCGCGCCATGGAAGTCTCCCCAGAAATGTGGCACCTAGGCTGGGCAAGGTAGCCAATCTTGACCTCATCGGGACTTCCATGGCCAATTTGTCAATTCGGCCGCTAGAGGTCGCTAGAGGTTCCACGAGAAATCCCCCGCGCCGTGGAAGTTTTCCCGAAAATGTGGCACCTAGGCTGGGCAAGGCAGCCAATCTCGACCTCATCGGGACTTCCACGGCTGATCAGTGGGTTGAATTTGCAACCTGCGGCCGGGGCTCTGGAACTCCAGCCCAGCTTGCTGTACCCCCATTGTACGCCTCACGCAAGTGCTCGGATCTTTTCCTTTTATTTTTTACCTCACTCACATGCCTGTATACATTGCACAATCACACTTAAGTACAAGAGTGTAAGGATAGTAGATTGCACCGTCAGTACACAATAGTCGCCGTATTTCAGGCGCCATCTTGTATCCTTCAAGTTTGAAGTTGTCAAAATTGTGGGGTTTTAATTTGGCCATAAAAACCCATTGTCCTGGCGCCAGCACTGGGTTGGAGTTGCAGGGGTTGGTCTGACCAAACAATGTTGTCAATGCCCTCCACTGTTGCTCTGTCCCACTGCAGACCTCGTCTAATCCGCGCAATCAGCCTCTTGGTGCAGCCCCCTGTCTAATCGAGTCCAAGGCTGCTGCAGGGCCTCCAGAGACCCACTCCACCGACACCTGACCTACAAAAGCGCAGTTCCTTGCCTCACCTGCACACCGTTTCGACTGTGCCCCAGGTGCTTCTCGTATCAACCACGGAAGCCCCAGAGTGTCTCAGAGGGCGTAGGAGGTGAACCTTCCCCCTGCTCACCAGCACTGTCCCTCTCCTCCGTTCACTCCACCACCATCTTGAAGGTCCTATATTCCTGCACAATGGCATGACATCTGCTCACCTTTGGATTTTCTGCAGCATTTCTTGAGGTCTGAGAAATACCACATAAACCATCATTAATCTCTTCAGTTAATCATTTGGCCATTGCAGTATGTTTTACATATAACTTATTAGCCATTTCTTTGTGCCTGATTTAGGCATTGTACTGCCATTGACATTGCACTTAGTTCATGGCCTCATCAATGTTTCACTCATTGGTTTTGAGTGCAGAATCAGAGGCATCTTTGTGAATTTGCTGAAATAGTTTGAGCTTTTTTTTAAGATTTAGATTTAGAGATACAGCGCGGAAACAGGCCCTTCGGCCCACCGAGTCCGCACCGCCCAGCGATCCCTGCACATTAACACTATCCTACACACACTAGGGACAATTTTTTACATTTTACCCAGTCAATTAACCTACATACCTGTTCGTCTTTGGAGTGATCAGCCATGATTGAATGGTGGAGTAGACTTGATAGGCCGAATGGCCTAATTCTACTATTCCTTATGACCTTATGAAACAGGTGCACCCAGAGAAAACTCGTATACTCACATGCAGAATGTATAAACTACACAGACAGCACCCATAGTTGGGATAGAACCCAGGTCTTGGTGCTGTAAGACAGCAGCTCTACCACTGCGCCACTGTAAGCTTTTAAAATCTTCACTCAGGAGAGAACATTCTATCACGCTGAGAGGGTCGATTCTGTTGGAAGGCTTTAAAACTTTCAAAAGAGAACTCTGTTCCACTGTTGGTGAAGTACTTGCATTTTATTTGATTGGAATTAAAGGCTGATTGAAACAAAAGAGTAGGACAGTTTATAACATGAGTATTGCCAGTTTAATTGAGCGGGCAGCCTTGCGTGTTTCAAATAAAGTGCTGGTAGGACTAATGGAGGAAGATCACAAAATGCTGGAGTAACTCAGCGGGACAAGCAGCATTTCCGGAGAGAAGGAATGGGTGACATTTCGAGCCGAAATGTCACCCATTCCTTCTCTCCAGAGATGCTGCCTGTCCCGCTGAGTTACTCCAGCATTTTGTGTCTACCTTTGATTTCAACAAGCATCTGTAGTTCTTTCCTACACATACTAATGGAGGAAGAGAGCCACTTAGATGTTTGGTACATCAGTGGGTGCACCAGGGGAATGTTTGCGTAGGCGGACTCTGGTAGAATTCAGTTTTCGTACAAATCTGACAGTGGCCTAAATATAAGCTTACTGGGTTATGTACTGACATAAAATGTTGAGCATGCAGAGATTCAGAAAGGTCAGATGGACCATGTACACGTGAGAACAATTTGCGAATTGAGGCAATTAGAATTTTGTTTGATTGTAGGGAGCAGCACCAATCCAGCCGCTGGATTGCAGTACTGGAAAAACAGTTGAGGGATCTCTGTGTAGACTGAACAAAGACAGTTCCATGTATCCCACCGAAAGGCAAACATAGCTTGGACCCATGCCAGTTCCCAATGCCACAGATGGGGATTTGCCATGTGCTGGTCAGGATTGTTGTCCATCTCAAGGAATTCTTCGATACCCCGCTGCCCGCCTCCCTGGGAACAGCATATTCATAATTTCCAGTTTTCTTTATTTTAAGTAAATCTCTTTGGGAGAAATGTGAATGTGAAAGTTATTAAGCAGACAGTTACTGAAAGCATGCTGTTATATGTATGTTTGAACAGGGTCCTTTACTACCACCACTAGATATTAGCAATGAATCATAAACTTGCTGGTGAACTATCTGATATGCGGACAGGTGATTGTGAATAAAGCATAAAGTTATTTATTTTCCTTTGTGCAGCTAAGGTTGGGAAGACATCTTTGATTATGTCTCTGGTCAGTGAAGAGTTTCCTGAAGAGGTAGGTGGATTGTTTTTTTTCTTAAATGTTGGCATTGTGTCCCTATTGTCTCATTTGTTCTTGAAACTAGATTATAGAACTGTACAGCATCATAACAGGCCCTTCAGCCCACAATGTCTATGACAAACATGATACCAAGACCAACTCTTATCTGCCTGAACATAATCCATATCCCTCCATTCCCTGCATATCCATATGCCTATGCAAAAGTCTCCTAAATGCCACTATAATATCTGCCTCAATCACCACTCTGGCAGCACGTTCAAGGCACTCACCAACCTCTGTATAAAAAGACTTGTTCTGCACATCTCCTCTCAACTTTACCCCTGTCACCTTAAAGCTATGCCCTCTTGTATTTGATTTTTCTATCCTGGGGAAAAAGGTTCTGACTGTTCATTCTATCTGTGCCTTGACTTATAGTAGAATCATTCATAATACAGCAAAGATGACCATAATACAGCAAAGCCTAATTTGACCATAATGCCGATGTTAGCTCTTTGTACAATCGAAACTAAAATATTCTCTTTTCCATGTTCTTTCTCCATCACCTTGCAAATTGTTCAATTTCAAAAGATCTATCTCATTGCCATTTTGAAAGCGACTTTCAAATACTTCAAGAATCAAGAGAGTTTAATTGGCACACGTACTGACAATAGAACAATGACTTTTTACGTGCAGCAGCATAACAGACTAAGAACAGAAAATATATAATAAACAAAAATAAATCAATAAAATATTAACCACAATACTAGTGCAACCAAAGACAGTGCACTTGAGTTCATGGTTGAGGTGAGTGTTGTTAGTCAGAGTCATAGAGTGATACAGCATGGAAACAAGCCCTTCGGCCCAACTTCCTATTAAATCTTTTCCCCTTCGCCTTGAACATGTGTCCTCTGGTCCTTGATTCACCTACTCTGGGCAAGAGACTTTGTATGTACACGATCTATTCGTCATGATTTTATACACCTCTGTAAGATTAGTGTTCAAGAGCCTGATAGTTGTTGGGAAGAAGCTGTTCTTGAACCAGGTGGTCACAGTTTTCAGACTCCTGTACCTTTGTCCCTATACCTAATGGTAGGAGTGAAATGAGAGCATGGTCAGGGTGGTATGCAGGTATGATGATATTTGCTGCCTTTTTGAGGCAGCACCTCATGTAGATCCCTTTTCCACTATTGAAACAATGGCAACAAATTTTAAAATCAGGATGACGTAGGAGCTTGTAGGTGCCTGTGTTCGAGAGCGAGAGTTTATTTGTCAAATGTATCAGAGAAAGAAAGGGCAAATAGATTTTTTCCTCTTCCGCATTATTCTGTAGCCAAATAGATAGGAAAATGACCCAGTTCCTGGTCTCTGTCAAGTCCCCTCTGTGATTGTTCTTGCACACAAGAATGAGAACAGCACAGTGTACCTGGCATTCAATTAACAGGGTTAAGTAACAAAAACCTGAGCATTTTAATAAAGACATTCAGTCATGGGTAAACATTAACCCTAAAGCCTTGCTTGTTTGAACTTGTTTCGATGTTTCATTGTTTTTGCTGTGAAAGAACAAATACGATTGAGAACAAAATCTTGCTGCGCTTTTTGATTCGATGTATATGGTGAACAAAACTGAAAACTCGGTGATAGGCGAGGTGGTGTAATTACCTTGCAGTGTTGATTCTCTTTTCACAGCCTAACAAACCTATAAAAAATGCTTTTGACTGTTGCTCTACGCCTCCTTCCTTCCTAGCATTCACTTAAACCTAAGGTCCTGCTCACAAGGAACTTTGCAGTTCGCTATTTATCTTTACCTGCCATTGATTACAGCTCTTCTAGTGTACTGTGATATGCAGGCAATAACTGATGTAATTTAGTCTAATCGTGCAGCTACTTGTTCATCCTGTCACACTCTTTGAAAATGATCTGCAGAGCAATCAAAAATTACATCTTAGAAAAAGATCATAAATACTCGGTGGGCACAGCGGTAGAGTTGCTGCCTTACAGCGCTTGCAGTGCCGTAGACCCGGGTTCGATCCCGACTACGTTTGCATGTTCTCCCCGTGATCACGTGGGTTTTCTCCGAGATCTTTGGTTTCCTCCCACACTCCAAAGATGTACAGGTTTGTCGGTTGATTGGCTTGCTGTAACGGAAGTTGTCCCTAGTGGTAGGATAGTGTTAATGTGTAGGGATCGCTGGTCGGTGCGGACTCGGTGGGGTGAAGGGCCTGTATCTCTAAACTAAAAAAAACTAAACTAAACTGCTTTTCATATCCAGTGATAATTTTCCAATAAAAATACTAATTTTTAGAAGGTCTCATTGCAAACTGCAGAATATCAATCTGTGACCAGATTTCATCCTTCTCAGCCTGACAGCCAGCGTCATGCAAAGATTTTTAGTTCACACTCATCAAGAAAAACGATATGGAAACTGGCTCTTCCAACCACCCATTTAAATTAATCCTTTTCTTTATTCTCGCTACATTTTCGTCATCTTCCCAGAATCTACCATTCACCTACACACTTAGATTTCCCAAAATCCACTAGCAATGTCCTTCGCCAAAATCCTTCGCATCAAGGCCTTAATTACACCCAGTCAACTCTTTTAGGCAAGCCATGTTGTTGACATCATAATCTCCCAAAACAGACGTGGCATTTTAAACTCTGTCCAGGAATCTAGGAATCCCAGGCTCATTATCACTGAAAGTGAAGGAGCATTCAGAGCAGTGATGAGAACTTTGAGTGCATGCATCAGAAGCAGAGAACCTAGCACAAATCATGGAGGGATGTGGATAGGAAAGGCCTAATACAGACAATAGAGATAGGTATAGATAAATATTGTTTCACATCCTACCTTCATAAATTTACATGTGGACGATGTTAATTATGGCCCAGCCTCTGGTTAACTCGCACAATGCAAACAAATGCCTTTTTTAAAAACTGCTTTTAAATTACTTAGAGTTAAACATTCAACTCTTTTGTTTTTAAAAGGTTCCTCAACGAGCAGAAGAAATCACTATCCCTGCAGATGTCACTCCAGAAAAGGTTCCCACACACATTGTAGACTATTCAGGTAAAGAAATCTATCCTCAGATTGCAACCACAAGTCTTTCACTTGAATTACAGCTTCCCATTTTTCCAAAAGCAATATTAAAAATCACATTTAAACTTGGATCGTTCAATTATCCTGAGTTACCTGCACATGCTTTAAGTGCAGTTTATAATTTTATCCCTGCTGCCACAGTTACCAACATTGAATTTAAAAAGTAATTCTAAATATGATTCGGTAATTCTAAACAGCGGACTCGCTTTAGTATTTTTGATTTTAACTTCAGTGGCAAATTAGTCTTGTAAAAATGATTGGGAGTAAACAGAATACTTCATGCAATATAATTTTATTCTGCCTCATTTTGTAAAATGGTTCGATATATTCCTTTTGATGACGTTAATAATTTCATGCTGTGATTTTTACTGCAACAAAAGACTATTTTTCAAGTGAACCTTAAAAGGCCTGAGCAAGCTCTATTGTGGGATAGATTAGTTTTATTATTATTATTATTATTATTATTATCACGTGTACCAAGGTGCAGCAAAAACCGTTTTACATGCTATCCAATCAGATCAGATAAAACAGGTAATCAGATTAACATAAATGCAATCAAGTCAAACTCAAGTACAACAGGTGGAGCAACGGTCTGAAGAAGGCTCTCGACCTGAAACGTCACCCATTCCTTCTCTCCAGAGATGCTGCCTGGCTCGCTAAGTTACTCCAGCATTTGTGTCTATCTTCGGAGCAAAGGGAAAGATACAGTGCGGAATATAGTTCTCAGTACAAGGGGTCTACAATAATGAAACATTTTGTAGTAGAGGTAATTCTTTTAGGGTGTTATTACAAACCTTTCCAGTGACCAGTTTGACATTTTCAATTTTCAATGTGGATCTTTCACCAAACTAGGTTGTGTTCAGTAGGCTAGTGCATTATATTTTACAGGTTACAGTTGGATATCTTGCTCAAGTGATATGGTGGGCAAGACTTAATATAATTTTGACTTTAAAGAAGATTAGGGAGTGGAGAGATAAGAAAGTGGAAACAAGGAACTACAGATGCTGGTTTAAGAAAAATATAACATGTGGGGTAACTCGGCTGGTCTGGCAGAACATAGATAGGTGATGTTTCGGATCGGGACCCTTCTTCAGCCTCAAGATGATGAAAAAGTTACGAGATGCGAAAGTTGAATTTGCAATCGATTTTCCACCACCTTGGTTCTAGAACCTTGCCGAATTATCCACTTTGCCAGTCCAACAGAGGTCACGTAATAACAATTCAACAGTACACCTCTGACCCACTAATTATACCCCTCTCGTCTCAGTTTAGCACCACGGACTGCTAGAAATGTAAATAGAAAATTTAAAATTAACAAAGAAGTACACAATTAATTCCTTTCAGGACATGATCCGAAAGAGCATACGCCACACACAATGCTCTGGTAATTTTGTCCGGATTAATGGAGGTGCCGGATGGACCATCAGTTGCCGGAAAATCGTTGGCGTACCTGTAAATGAATTTAGATCATTTCTCTCACTGTTAATTCATTAGAATTGTGCTACATGCTGCAGTGACTGCACTGAACCATTTGTAGTTTGTCTCTCTTTATAAAAACTGGGCGACATGACTTTCCCACATTACAGTTGACATTTTCCTTATTGTTATTGCAATGGAGATCCTTGCTGAATGTTAACCGAGCCACAGCTTTACACCTCATTAAATGTGTGACTGTCTCTGGTTTTAATTGTGAGAATGTTGTAGAACATTTCTCAAGAGGGCTTTTCCAGGTAAAGTCTAATATTAATGATAAAGTGTCTTCGTGCGACTTCTCCGAATGTTGTTATTTTCTCAAATATGGGTAATCCACTTTTTTTTAATATATGATTAAGTAAATCTCTCGCACAAAATTAGAAATGATGCTATCTTTGCTCAATTGTCTATTCGCCAACAGAAGCAGAACAGACAGAGGAACAACTTCACAATGAAATTTCTAAGGTGAGTCTAAAATTACTTCAGAATTCCAAATTTAGTTTCAGCGAATCAATGTCACAAATTTCCCCCCTTCGTTAAATATAAAGTGCAAGTGTCAGTGGAATGGTCACCTATTTTTCTTCTTCTACTTCATTGTTTTACTCTTTTCTATCGCAGGCTAATGTGATCTGTATAGTATATGCTGTCAACAACAGATATTCCATTGACAAGGTATGTACAGTTCAAATTTTAAATGGAGTAATGAGCAATGGCTTGGAAGAGTATTGTAATACATCAGTTGCTTACAGAAACAGTCAGATTTATTTGGTTTCTTGCAAAATTCAAAACCTAGGTTGCAACAAAATTAAATATCTGTCTATTTCAGGTAACCAGTAGATGGATTCCCCTAATAAATGACAGGACTGATAAAGATAGCAGGTACTGTGAAGTTAGTTAAATACAAACAATTGTTTTGCAAGAGAGTTATTATTTTGGTTGTATTTATCTTATTGGCCGAATGAAGTGTTAAAAGTCAGTAAAAGAAGCTTGCAGCTACAGTTAGATTATCAAATTCGCAATTTATAATCAGTACAGGTTATTCATTAACTTGTGAATTAAATAAAATTGCCAGGTTACGTCATGAGGTAGGCTTTTAAAGTGAAGTTTGACTGACCTATATTAAAGATTAACTAAACGTTATAAAGCTATGCTCTTGAACATCCAATGACCATTTGATTTATTAGACATCCCATACACTTCTTCTGTTTTCAGAATGCCCCTCATACTGGTTGGAAACAAATCCGATCTGGTCGAGCATAGTAGCATGGAAGCTATTCTCCCTATAATGAACCAGTACACAGAGATAGAGACCTGTGTTGAGGTAGGTCTTCATTTTTCAAAAGCATTTTGTTGGGATTGCAGCCATGGACCAAACAGCTATCAATTGGTTTAAAAATATTAAACAAACCACCAAAACCTTGTAACTCAATATATAACAACATGGGGTTTCTTCTCTCCTGCTCCCCCTCTCCCAGATTTAGACTATCTTTTCCCAATAAATTTCAGCAACTTCTTCAAAAAAATCACCTTAGAGCTAATTAGTCCATTTGGAATTATTACTATTTTCTGGAGCTTGATGCTCATCTGTTTGTGAATGTTCAAACTAAGGGTGAATGTGTCTTCTCACAGTAAAAAGTGCATTGCTACATTTAGTTTACAAGTTACTCTTGTACTTCAGTTTTCTGACTGAACAAAAAGTGAAAGATTTCATTCATCTTCTGGGCCATTCTTAGTAACGTGTGTGACCAAAAATGTGGAATACATCTTTTCTAATTCTGAAAGCATTACAGGTATCTTGTTTTGTGCTGTATATATGACTTGTATATGTCGATGTTTATCAAGTAAAACTTTTATATGTTACGCTGTCAATGTTTCTTTAGAGTCAAGATGTCAAATATGACTGGTCACGTGTGTAACCTCACGAGGTCACACATGTGACTAAGAATGGCCCTTTATCTGTTTTAGTTATTTGGTCTGCAATGGTCCTAGAAGATAGTCTGACAGTGGCTAGTCAAAGCCTACTAAATTAATGCTTGGCAATGCCAACAATGCCCACACCCCAAATAATAACTGTTCATGCATGTAGAAGGGACTGGAACAGCATGTTTTCTTTGTGATTTTAACCTGTTTATAAGAAAAAAAAATCATTAAAGGAATCTGTAATAAAATCATTTAAAAATATAGTAGTTTGTTTTTTTAGTCACTGCATTATCTGGCGCTAACAAAACATTAATCGTCTTGATTGAAATCTTAATGTTTTTGTGCATATCCTCCCTATTAAGGCTAATGAATAAATAAAATAGTCAAAATAAAATTTAAAGATCAACTCTGTTATTTTACAGTGTTCAGCGAAAAACCTGAAGAATATTTCAGAGTTATTTTACTATGCACAGAAAGCTGTCCTGCACCCCACGGGTCCACTATACTGTCCAGAAGAGAAAGAGGTAAAGACAGGCGACATAGGAGTATATTTGTAACTGTATAGAGTATTATGTTTTGTAGACACAAAATGCTGGAGTAACTCAGCGGGTCAGGCAGCATCTCTGGAGAGAAGGAATGGGTGACGTTTCGGGTCGAGACCATTCTTCAGACTGATGTGTTTCCTACACGTATTGCTTTTTGTGTTGTCTGGAGCAAACACCATTACATTCTGAAGAAGGGTCTCGGCCCGAAACATCACCCATTCCTTCCTTCCAGAGATGCTGCCTGTCCCGTTGAGTTACTCTGGCATTTTGTGTCTGCCATTACCTGGAAACTGGTGACCAAGTAACCCGTTCTCTAATTGAAAACCAGAAGACTACAGATGCTAGAAATCTGAAATAAAAACACTAAATGCTGGAAAAAGATAGCCAGCCTTGATGTTTTTATCCCATTGTCCACTGTGTGTCTGGGCCTTTTTTGGGCCAGCAATCTTTTAATTGTTTACATCTTGGGAATGTTCTTAGAACCAGCATTTTTACCATTCTTTGCTGCAGCAAGGGAGACAGTCATCGGCCATAGTCTTGTACCATGACAGTAGAGATTATACTGCTGCAAGGCTTGTGAGAGAACTGGGATTTTGCTCTAGGTACAAAGACATTCTATGTTCAAGTCAAAATGGTGTGTAACTTGTTGAGCAAGTAGCGGTGATGACCCCATGTATTAAGGTTTATGTTTATTCTTGCCACATTCATCGAGATGCAGTGAAAAGCTTTGTTTTGTACGCTATCCAAACAGATCAGAAAATACTATACATAAATACAATCAAGCCAAACTCAATTACAATAGGTAGAGCAAAGGGGAAGATACAGAGTGCAGAATATAGTTCTCAGCATTGTAGCACATCAGTTCCAAAGACAAAGTCCAGAGTCTGCAATGAGGTAGAGGTGAATGAGGCAGTACCCCAGCTTATGGAAGCACCATTCAGAAGCTGAATAATACAAGAAGCCATGGTGCTTAGGTGATGCTGCTGTTGAAAATGCTTCTGGGAAGTATGTTCTTGTACCTAGGTCCCTCTGTTCCCCAACACTCCCCAGTGTCCTATTGTTCACTGTGAAAGCTCTACCCTAGTTTGACTTCCCAAAGTGCAACACCTTACACTTAACTGAATTGACACTGTTTATGATATTTACAATTTTAGTGCCATCTTGATTAACCTGCTTGTGTACTTACAGATTAAACCTGCCTGCATCAAAGCCCTAACTCGCATTTTTAAGATATCGGACCAGGATAACGATGGAATTCTCAATGATGCAGAGCTCAACTTTTTCCAGGTAGAAACCTAGCTTGTATACACAGTGAAATAGCACCCTATCCCAGTACTGGATCTCTTTCAACTTACAATAGCCAGCTGCATCACTGGATCCTCCTGTATATAATTTGCAAGTTAAACTTGTCAAATGGTGTTTATAAGAGTTGAAAATCCTTTCTTAAAATGTCTTTAAACATAAGGGAAAGATTTCTTCACAGGAACTTGCATGCATTGCATTTGCATGTATCATCAATTTCAAATGTCGCAGGAAATGACCTTAATGGTTGCTTCCAAGTCATATACTTTAAAGGTAATGCTAAGTAAAACCCAGTGAACAAATTTTCCAAACGATCAAGTTACAAGGTGGGTCATCAATTAAAGAATGTATTAGGAGACACAAGAAACTCCAGATGCTGGAACCTTGAGCAAAAGACAGAATGCTGGAAAAACTCAGCAGGTCAAGCAGCATCTGGGGAGGGAATGGACAGGTGACGTTTTGAGTCTGGACCCTCCTTCAGACTGAAGATTTTGGAGTTTGAAGAAGGGTCCCAACCTGAAACGTTGCCTGTGTATTCCCTCCCAAAATGCTTCCAGGCCCACTGAGTTCCTCTGGAACTATGTATTTTGTTGAAGAATGTAACAGCCTAGATTGTCCCATTACTGCCCGTGTTTTCTTTTTGTTTCAATGTGGAAATTAGCTGGATTAGCAGGATTGCTTGCTGGATAGCTTGCTAGTTAACTACTAGCTCCCTGGAGTTTCGCAGCATTCACATCAGCAATGCATTTGGTAATTCAGCTTGAAAACCGCATTGTTAAATGGTGGAAAACTAACTGCAAAAATTGGCCCTGACAAATTACTGTTACCATTGTTTTTATATTAAATACACCTAAAATCTTGACCCACGACTGTCATATATCATGTGCTGCATCAAATTACTTTCTCTTTTTATTTTAAGAATTGCTGTTTCTTGGGTTTCTGGCAAGGCTTTTATGAAGCCTTGAATAGTGAAAGGTGTGGATAGAGTGGATGTGGAGAGGATGTTTCCACTGGTGGGGGAGTCTAGGACAAACCGAATTAACAACAGAACAACAGAATTAAAGGACTTCCTTTAGGAAGGAGATGAAGAGGAATTTCTTTAATCAGAGGGTGGTGAATCTGTGGAATTCTTTGCCACAGAAGGCTGTGGAGGCCGTCAATGTATATTTTTAAGGCAGAGATAGATAGATTCTTGATTAGTGCGGGTGTCAGGGGTTATGGGGAGAAGGCAGGAGAATGGGGTTTGGAGGGAGAGATAGATCAGCCATGATCGAATGGCGGAATAGACTTGATAGGCCAAATGGCCAAATTCTTCTCTATCACTTGTGACCTGATGAAGCAAGATAGGAAATGCAAGCAGATGGAGTTAATAGGCCTTCATATAAATGGACAATTTCTGGATCTCTTGCAACAAGATGTTAGTGCCCTTGTAACTGAATACTGCCCCAGTGTGCAGATTAGTTGTAGGAGGCAACATATAAATCGTGTCAGCTAAGAATATTTGGTAATCTTTTTCAATGTATTTAACTTAGAGAACCTGCTTCAACACTCCATTGGCGCCTCAAGCTTTGGAAGATGTGAAGAATGTAGTGAGAAAAAACATGAGTAATGGTGTCGCTGATAATGGATTGACGTTGGAAGGTAAACAGTGCAACAGCTGTGTATAGTCGCCCGTGTTCTATTTCTTTCCCATTCGGCAATATCCCTCAAAGTTTTGTCCCAGCAAACTGGTGTGACATCTCCTTCGGTCCATCTTGTGTAGCATCGTGCCAGAACTTGGTCATCATAATCTTAAACCACTTGGTTCAAAATAGCTTCTTCTCAATAACCATCAGGTTCTTGAACAATATGCAACACAAACTAAACTATGAACAACGGAAAAAGAAGATGTGAGGAAGGGTCTCAACCCTAAACGTCACCCATTCCTTATCTCTGGAGAAGCTGCCTGTCCCATTGAGTTACTCCAGCATTTTGTGTCTCTTCTACTAAAAATGGTGGTCACGGTGGCGCAGCGGTAGAGTTGCTGCCTTACAGCGAATGCAGCGCAGGAGACCCAGGTTCGATCCCGACTACGGGTGCTGTCTACGGAGTTTGTACGTTCTCTCCGTGACCTGCATGGGTTTTCTCCATGATCTTCGGTTTCTTCCCACAGCCCAAAGACGTACAGGTTTGTAGGTTAATTGGCTTGGTAAATGTAAACATTGTCCCTAGTGGGTGTAGGATAGTGTAATGTGCGGGGATCGCTGGTCAGAGTGGACCCGGTGGGCCAATGGGCCTGTTTCCGCGCTGTATCTCTAAACAATGGACTGTCCTTGGTTCCACTAAGGACTTCAGGCTTTTTGCATTTGGGTTATTCATTTATTGAATTTGTGTTTATTATATGTTATCAATGAGTATTGTGTTTACACATCTGCTATGCTGCTGCAAGTAAGAATTTCATATTGGTACACATGATAATTAAATACTCTTGACATTCTTGTTTTACTTAGTGCTATGAATTCTTCAGTTTTAGGAAAAAGTAAATTGGTTCAGCTCTTTAAACATAAAGTATATGATGCTGTTGGGATTTTAATAATCTTTTTAACTTTCATTTCAACTTTATCACATGATCTGGTGAAATAGCCTGTCAAATAATCGCAAGCATCTGTTCAAAAGTTATTCAGAAATGTAATTCTTGTCAATGTGACCATTGACTTGCATAACTATGTTGGAAAGTGTCATTATATAAACTAGTGCCTGACTTGCCACAGGAGGAGAATGCGATTGTGTGCGTCAGTTGATGCTTGACTTCACCAAAGACATGTAAACCTTGCAATTGGAAATCTTTCTTAATTGTTGTCTGATCTGTGTTGCAGGATTTTTATTTTTGCATACACTATTTATACAGAGAGGGAGGCATGAAACCACGTGGACAGTTTTGCGGCGGTTTGGATATGACGATGATCTGGAACTTACACATGAATATCTCTTTCCAATGTATGTACTGAGCCGAGCTTATTCTTTACATAGCGGTGATGTTTAAATTCTGCAATAACATGTCTTTGTGTAACGCTAATTAGTCACCATACAAGTGCTGAACTAAGAAGCTCTACCTGTGATACACTGGCTGAATTAGTTATAGCATGCTTTCGATCGTGAACTAGAGAAAGACTTAAGTTCCTTTAGCCAGCACCGCCATTCATTGTGATCATGGCTGATCATTCCCAATCAATACCCCAATCAATACCTGCCTTCTCTCCATATCCCATTTTCTATGTTAATTAATTACTTTTAATTCATTCAGAGCAACTTCATTGTTAACTATCCCGAAGCTGCCAGTCTTAGTCACAAAAAAATTGGTTGTAAAACTTAGAGATAGAAATCCAAAATTGATGCTTCAGCTGGAATTCAGATGCATTTTCTAAGATTGATTTTTAAGATGCTACATTCTTTGGCTCCACTGTAAGGAATTTTAATAGCAGTTCCAAGAATTAAGAACATAAGACATAGAACGCTACAGCACAGGAACAGGTCCTTCAGCCCACAATATCTGTGCCAAACATGATGCCAAGTTAAACTAATCTCATCTGCCTGCACGTGATCCATTCAGTCAGTGTAACTGTGTTACGTCTGAAGAAGGGACTCGGCCTGAAACGCCACCCATTCCTTCTATCCAGAGAGGAGCTAAAAACATAGAAAATAGGCGCAGGAGGAGGCCATTCGGCCCTTCAAGCCAGCACCGCCATTCATTGTGATATAACATATAACAACTACAGCATGGAAACAGGCCTGTCCGGCCCTACCAGTCCACGCCGACCATTCTCCCTGACCTAGTCTCATCTACCTGCACTCAGACCATAACCCTCCAATCCCCTCCTATCCATATACCTATCCAATTTACTCTTAAATAATAAAATCGAGCCAGCCTCCACCACTTCCACCGGAAGTCCATTCCATACAGCCACAACCCTCTGAGTAAAGAAGTTCCCCCTCATGTTACCCCTAAACCTTTGTCCCTCAATTCTGAAGCTATGTCCCCTTGTTGGAATCTTCCCCACTCTCAAAGGGAAAAGCCTACCCACGTCAACTCTGTCCGTCCCTCTCAAAATTTTAAAAACCTCTATCAAGTCCCCCCTCAACCTTCTACGCTCCAAAGAATAAAGACCCAACCTGTTCAACCTCTCTCTGTAGCCTAAGTGCTGAAACCCAGGCAACATTCTAGTAAATCTCCTCTGTACCCTCTCCATTTTGTCGACATCCTTCCTATAATTTGGCGACCAGAACTGCACACCATACTCCAGATTCGGCCTCACCAATGCCCTGTACAATTTCAACATTACATCCCAACTTCTATACTCGATGCTCTGATTTATAAAGGCAAGCATACCAAACGCCTTCTTCACCACCCTATCCACATGAGATTCCACCTTCAGGGAACAATGCACAGTTATTCCCAGATCCCTCTGTTCCACTGCATTCCTCAATTCCCTACCATTTACCCTGTACGTCCTATTTTGATTTGTCCTACCAAAATGCAGCACCTCACACTTATCAGCATTAAACTCCATCTGCCATCTTTCAGCCCACCCTTCCAAAAGGCCCAAGTCTCTCTGTAGACTTTGAAAATCTACCTCACTATCAACTACTCCACCTATCTTAGTATCATCTGCATATTTGCTAATCCAATTTGCCACACCATCATCCAGATCATTAATGTAAATGACAAACAACAGTGGACCCAACACAGATCCTTGGGGCACTCCACTAGACACTGGCCTCCAACCTGACATACAATTGTCAACCGTTACCCTCTGGTATCTCCCATTCAGCCATTGTTGAATCCATCTTGCAACCTCACTATTAATACCCAACGATTTAACCTTCTTAATCAACCTTCCATGTGGAACCTTGTCAAATGCCTTACTGAAGTCCATATAGACAACATCCACAGCCTTGCCCTTATCAATTTCCCTGGTAACCTCTTCAAAAAATTCAAGAAGATTAGTCAAACATGACCTTCCAGGCACAAATCCATGTTGACTGTTTCTAATCAGGCCTTGATTATCCAAATAATTATATATATTGTCCCTAAGTATCTTTTCCATTCATGGCTGATCGTCCCCAATCAATAACCCGTGCCTGCCTTCTCCCCATAATCCCTTGATTCCACTAGCCCCTAGAGCTCTATCAAACTCTCTCTTAAATCACTCCAGTAATTTGACTTCCACTGCTCTCTGTGGCAGAGAATTCCACACATTCACAACTCTCTGGGAAAAAAAGTTTTTTCTCACCTCAGTTTTAAATGGCCTTCCCTTTATTCTAAGACTGTGGCCCCTGGTTCTGGACTCGCCCAACATTGGAGACATTTTTCCTGCATCTAGCTTGTCCAGTCCTTTTATAATTTTATATGTTTCTATAAGATCCCCTCTCATCCTTCCAAACTCCAGTGAATACAAGCCTTGTCTTTTCAATCTTTCCTCATATGTCAGTCCCGCCATCCCAGGGATCAATCTCGTGAACCTACGCTGCACTGCCTCAATTACAAGGATGTCCTCAAATTAGGAGACCAAAACTGTACACAATACTCCAGGTGTGGTCTTACCAGGGCCCTTTACAACTGCAGAAGAACCTCTTTACTCCTATACTGAAATCCTCTTGTTATGAAGGCCAACATTCCATTAGCTTTCTTCACTGCCTGCTGTACCTGCACGCCAACTTTCAGTGACTGGTGTACAAGTATACCCAGGTCTCGCTGCACCTCCACCTAACCTGACACCATTGAGATAATAATCTGCCTCCTTGTTTCTGCCACCAAAGTGGATGACCTCACATTTATCTATATTATACTGCATCTGCCACGCATCTGCCCACTCACTCAACCTGTCCAGGTCACCCTGCAACCTCCTAACATCCTCTTCACAGTTTACACTGCCACCCAGCTTTGTGTCATCCGCAACCTTGCTAGTGTTGCTTCTAATTCCCTCTTCCAAATCATTAATATATATGGTAAACAGTTGTGACCCCAACACTGAGCCTTGCGGCACTCCACTCGCCTATGCCTGCCATTTTGAAAAGGACCCGTTTACTCCTACTCTTTGCTTCTTGTCTGCCAACCAATTTTCTATCCATGTCAACACCCTACCCCCAATACCATGTGCTCTAATTTTAGTCACCAATCTCCCGTGCGAGACCTTATCAAAGGCTTTCTGAAAGTCAAGATACACTACATCCACTGGCTCCCCTTCATCCATTTTACTTGTCACGTCATCAAAAAATTCCAGAAGATTAGTTAAGTATGATTTCCCTTTCATAAATCCATGCTGATTTGGACTTATCCTTTTACTGCTATCCGAATGCACCGTTATTACCTCTTTAATAATTGACTCCAGCATCTTTCCCACCACCGACGTCAGGCTAACTGGTCTGTAATTCCCCGTTTTCTCTCTCGCTCCTTTCTTGAAAAGTGGGATAACATTAGCTATCCTCCAATCCACAGAAACTGATCCTGAATCTATTAAACATTGGAAAATGATCACCAATGCGTCCACTATTTCTAGAGCCACCTCCCTGAGGACCCTGGGATGCAGACCATCAGGCCCAGGGGATTTTTCATCCTTCAGTCCCATTAGTCTACCCAAAACTATTTCTCGCCTAATGAAAATTTATTTCAGTTCCTCTACCCCCCTGGATCCTCTGTCCTCCAGTACATCTGGGAGATTGTGTCTTCCTTAGTGAAGACAGATCCGAAGTACCTGTTCAAATCTTCTGCCATTTCCTTGTTACCCATAATAATTTCACCCGTGTCTGCCTTCAAGGGACCCACATTTGACTTTGCTACTCTTTTTCTCTAAAACATATTTAAAGAAGCTTTTACTGTCCTTCTTTATATTCTTGGCTAGCTTTCCCTCGTACTTCATCTTTTCAGCCCGTATTGCCCGTTTTGTTACCTTCTGTTGTCCTATGAACGTTTCCCAATCCTCTGGCTTCCGGCTACTCTTTGCTGTGTTATACGTCTTTTCTTTTAGTTTTATTCCATCCCTAATTTCCCTTGTCAGCCACGGTTGCCTCCTACTCCCCTTAGAATCTTTCTTCCTTTTTGGAATGAAATGATCCTGCGTCTTCCGGATTATGCCCAGAAATTCCTGCCATTGCTGTGCCACCGTCAATCCTGCTAGGATCCCTTTCCAGTCTACCTTGGCCAGCTCCTCTCTCATGCCTTCATAGTCCCCTTTGTTCAACTGTAGCTATAAAATAAAAAGAGATTCTGAATTTCCAAACAATTTTCTCAAACCCATGGTCAAGGGGAAACAGTGATGTGTGTTTTTGGGAAACTGTCTTTAATGTCTAGAGTGCAAAGTTGTCAATAGGACATCAGATGCTAAGAGGTGATGAATAAAGCTGTTATTTAATCAATAACCTAAAAGAGAAGCCAAGGACACTAAATGGATTGATGTGTGGGTATTTTCTGATCTTGATTTGAAACACCATCTTGCTGCTCTGCTCCATGTCTGTAGCTGCTTCTGTCACAGGTTTTGTTTAAGTTACAAGGTCAACTTTTGATGGTCAAGCCTTGGAGTTCGTTCAGTTTAGTTTATTGCCGCGTGTACCGAGAGGTACAGTGAAAAGCTTTTTGTTGCATGTTAACCAGTCAGCAGAAGGACAATACATGATTACAATCGATCCATTTACAATGTATAAACACATGATAAGGGAATAACGTTAAGTGCAAGGTAAAACCAGCAACATCCGATCAAGGATAGTCCAAGGGTCATCAAAGAAGTAGTTCAGCGCTGCTCTCTGGTTGTGGTAAGATGATTCAGTTGCCTGACAACAGCTGGGAAGAGTGACGTTTACTTGTATCGCTCAATGTCATATTCACAAGAATGACATATTGAAGTGTTTTGCTGTTCTGTTGGATTGTGTAAGTTAATTATCCTGATGAAACTTTTTTGCGGGCAACAACTGAATTCATTTTTCCTCTTTTTTTTTACAGATTAAAGGTTCCTTTGGACTGCACAACCGAACTGAATCACCATGCCTATCTTTTCCTACAAAGTATTTTTGACAAACATGATTTGGTGAGCTGAGCCTTAAGAAGCCTGATAATTAGTCCAGGGTTGTGCATTTTATTGTGTATAATGATGAGTCAGCGTACAGAGGGGGATCGATAATCTGAATGGTGCCAGAACAATTCTTATCCCATAGATAGACACAAAATGCTCGAGTAATTCAGTGGAACAGGCAGTTTCTCTGGTGAGAAGGAATGGGTGATGTTTTGGGTCGAGACCCTTCTTCAGTGCTTCAGACTTCTTCCTGACCCAAAAAGTCACCCATTCCTTCTCTCCAGATATGCTGCCTGTCCCGCTGAATTACTCCAGCATTTTGTGTCTATCTTCGGTTTAAACCAGCATCTGCAGTTCCTTCTTACACAATTCTTTTCCCATTCCTGTATCACTTCTGTGCTTGCTGGCTTACATTGACTATTATCACCAACACTTTTGTTTTAAATGTATAAAGTTGCAGAAGTTTAAGATACTCAGCAGATCAGGCATACTGCTTGACTTCTTGAATTTAAGATCTCATTTAAAGGTTCTCCTCCTTAGTTAGAAGGTTTTGTTTGGAATATATATCATGGAAACAGGCCCTTCAGGTCACTGAGTCCATGTCGACCATCGATCACCCATTCACACTAGTTCTGTGTTATCCCACTTTCTCATCCATTCCCTACACACTAGGGGACATTTCTAGAAACCCCACACATTTTTGGGATGTGAGAAGAAACAAGAGTAAATCCATGCAGTCACGGAGAGAACGTACAAACTCCACGCTGACACCACCCAAGGTCAGGATTGGATTGAACCTGGTTCTCTGGTGCAGGAGGCAGCAGCTCTAACCGCTGCACCACTGCCGCTCGATCCTTTCAAGCGCTTGTGCTTTCCGGTCTCCATAGCCTTCCCCCAGCCCCACAAACCTGCTGGACCTCTGCAATTCCTCCATGCTTAGGCTTTTATCCATTCTCCATTCCTTTGACTGTTGGTGGTTTATCCGAATTATCACCAACCGTGTAAGCCCTAAATAATGTAGTTCTTGCCTTTTGAACTTTCCACTTTTAACAGAGTAACAAGAGACTGCCGATGCTGGAATCTTAAGCAAAAAGCAAACAGTGGGGGGAACTCAGTGTGGCAGACAGCATTTGTGGAGGGAAATGAACAATGTTTCAGTCTGAAGTACTGTTTTGACCTGAAACATCGTCTGTCCATTTTCTTCCGCAGATGCAGCCTGACCCGCTGAGTTCCTCCAGCAGTTTTTTTTTTTCATTCCACTTTTATCTCTTTCTTTTGATTCCTCTTTTAAAACCTACCTTTCAACTAACTTTTTGACATTCCTTCAAATTCTTCCTTGGTTCATTTTTGTCCTGGAAGCATTCTGAACTTTAACAACACTGAAGGTTAACAACACAAAAAGGGATGTTCTTGCTCATAATATTTCTGTTGTTTTTTCAGGATCGGGATTGTGCATTGTCACCTGATGAACTAAAAGATCTTTTCAACGTATTCCCCTATATGCCTTGGGGTCCTGATGTCAACAACACTGTTTGTACCAATGACAGGGGATGGGTCACCTATCAGGGTTACATTTGTCAGTGGACGTGAGTTGATTTCCTTTTACGATACGATACGATAGAATTTTATTTACCCCAGGAGGGAAATTGGTCTGCCAACAGTCGTAAAACACAATACATCCTACATTTGAATACTTGAGCAATGTTTTCTATGAATGTTATTTTATTATAAATGCTGAGTTAATACATTTCTAAATAGCTGCGTATTTCTGTTCTGATTCAGGCTGACCACATACCTCGATGTCCAGCGATGTTTAGAATATTTGGGTTACCTAGGATACTCCATCCTAAGGGAGCAGGATTCTCAGGCAGCAGCTGTCACGGGTACAGTGGAATTTTATTAACCTTTTCTGGAGATCACCATGTATTTGATCTGAAACTCTTAATCCACTCCTTTGACCCGCACACCAGACTTGAAGTTGTTTGAGTGGTCTCCAATAGTGGGTGGGAAAAAAGAGTAAGCAACCTTGCCCACTTGTGAGCAACTGGAGTTTTAGCGGCTAATAGCACAGATCTGGGAGAAATTATAACGGTTTAGGTTTATTGTCACGTGTACCAAGGTACAGTGAAAAGCTTTGGTTTATATGCAATCCACTCAAATCAGCCAGTACGATACTTGAATACAATTAAGCCGAATATAAATGTAACAGGTGGAACAAAGGTGAAGACACAGAGTGCAAAATATAGTTCTCAGCATTGTAGCATGCAGAAAAGGAGGAATTTCTTTAGCCAAAGGGTGGTGGGTCTGTGGAATTCTTTGCCACAGACGGTGGTGGAGGCCTAGTCATTGAGTATTTTTAAAGCAGAGATTGATGGGTTCTTAATTAGTAAGGGTGCCAGAGGTAATGGGGAAGGCAGGATAATAGGAGGGAAAAAGTAGATCAGGCATGATCGAATGGCAGAGTAGACTCGATGGGCCGAATGGCCTAATTCTGCTCCTATGTCTCATGGGCTTATGGAGATCCAGTAGGTCTTGGCAGACCAAGCGTGTGTTCGGCAGAACAGTTGCTGAGGCTACATTTGTCTCACCAATTTATAGGACGCCACATCGAGAACACATGCAGTAGATGAGTTTAAAGGATTTCTTCCCGTCCAACCAAGTTTTTATTTTTTAATTCAATGTATTTTCCAATGTATCCCTCCTAGAAATACTTGATTGGCTTTTAATGGGTTTATCCAACCTAAGTTGTTTTAAGAGATTGGCATATCTGTTCTCTTTGCTCCTTAACCTCTCTTTGAACCCCCATCATTTTCTTTCAACTGAATGGAAAACAGTAATAAATTGCCTTGAAAATTTAGCTTTGTTTCAGTAGAAACCAGAACTAAGTTTGTTTTGCCTGATGAAGATTTCATGAACATTGCTTTATATTCCCTCAGTAACAAGAGATAAAAAATTGGATCTGCAGAAAAAACAAACACAAAGAAATGTGTTTCAGTGCAATATTATTGGCATGAAAAACTGTGGCAAGACTGGAATTCTGCAAGGTTTTCTGGGCCGAAACCTATCAGTAAGTATCTCCGAATATTTTTCGAATCCAATAGTTTTATATTTGAATGCAACAAGGACGTAGAACTCAAATCAATTGGACAATTGCCCAAATTTGTGTCAAATTAAACTAAAGTGTCAATAATGGCTATTATTGAGGGTACTGTATAACTACCAAAATGAGAATAAAATATTCATTTAAAATCATTTGCATATTGGTGCAACTTTCCAATGTACTTGTAGCATGGATCACTTTAGCGGTTAATTATTTTGTGCAGTAAAATTGTAGATTTTCTACAAGTTTGAAAATTTCTGCATTATTCTCGATGAACGGAGGATTGCCACTTTTGAAGATAATGATGTAGGGAAAAAAACTGCAGATGCTGGTTTAAATCGAAGGTAGACACAAAATGCTGGAGTAACTCAACAGGACAGGTAGCATCTCGGGAGAGAAGAAATGGGTGACGTTTCGGGTCGAGGCCCTTCTTCAGACTGATGTCAGGGGAGGGGACGGGACGGGACAAAGATAGAATGTAGGTGGGAGAACTGGGAAGGGGGAGGGGATAGAGAGGGAAAGCAGGGACTGCACCCATCCCTTCTCTCCCGAGATGCTGCCTGACCCGCTGAGTTACTCCAGCATTTTGTGTCTACCTTTGAAGATAATGGTGATATATTGAGGAGGGTGTGACATCATGCACTACAAATGAGAGAAGCAAATTCATATAAAGTGTTTTACTCATCAGACCTACTTTTTTTCCTTTTCAGAATCATGTCAAATGCAGATCATTATTACTATTTTTATCATTATTAGTTTGTGTAACAGAGATAAAGACGAGTTAAACCCCTTTAGGATATGTGGTTAGGTGAGGGATGGGCTCGGCAGGTGCTTGCTCCTTGTCCTCATTGTTTATTGCTGTAGATTGTAACTTGATAAAAGTGAATGTAGGGTTAGCTGTAAGCTATTTATTGTCTGCTAGATCTGAACATCGTTAAAATGCTCAAATAACACGAGCTTGACATTTCTTCCACCCATGTCAGTCATTTTATTGCTCTGAGACTAACCGTCAATTTTTATATGGGTTGAACTAACTAGAGGCTGCTTTAATTTGATTGTTTACAAACTCGTGAACTTGCCTTCCTCTAATCTGAAGTCCCACCATCACCTCAGGGTCTCTGATTTGGACACACGGGTGGATTCAGCCAACTACTGCTGGTAAAAGCCAGCAACATCCTCGGCCATTAATTTCATGCATTACTTTTAATCCAGTTAACCATTGATTTGCAGAACATGTTACAGTGCAGCACTTGGACGGGCACTGGGGCTCAACATATCCATGCAACCCCATTGTCAGCACATGTTCTGTATCTTTCTATTGCCTCGCTATTGTACATCTGTTTAAATGCCTCTTAAACATTATTATCGTATGCGCTTCCTCAAAACTCGAACCCTCAAACCCTCCTGACAGCACATTCCAGGCATCTACACTCTATTTTTTAAAACACTTGCCACGCACATCTCCTCTAAATTTTCCTCCCCTCCTTTCACCTTAAACCTATTTGACATTTCCACTCAGCTGTAAAGATTCTCTGACTATTAACGCTATCTATTCCCTCATAATGTTATATAATTCTATTAGGTTGCTTCTCAGCCTCCCAAACTCCTTGGAAAACAATCAAGTCAAGTCAAGTTTATTTGTCACATACACATACACGATGTGCAGTGAAATTAAAGTGGCAATGCCTGCGGATTGTGCAAAAAAATAATTACAGTTACAGCATATAAATTCAAGTTAATATAGAGAAGACAAAATTTAGTCCCTGGAGTTATAATAGTTAACAGTCCTGATGGCCTGTGGGAAGAAACTCCGTCTCATCCTCTCCGTTTTCACAGCGTGACAGCGGAGGTGCTTGCCTGACCGTAGCAGCTGGAACAGTCCGTTGCTGGGGTGGTAGGGGTCCCCCATAATCTTGCTTGCTCTCGATCTGCACCTCCTGATGTATAGGTCATGCAGGGGAGCGAGTGTAGTTCCCATGGTTCCCAACTTTGTCCAACCTTGTAGTTAACATTCTCCAGTCCCAGCAGCCTGCTTCAAGAAAAGATTGAGGCTTTGAAAGGGCATCCGAATAAAACTGAACATCTATGAATGATTGGATTCGGAACATTGTTCCTGCGTTGTTTGGGACCAAGGAATGTCACTACATTGCTGCCAATAAGCTTTTTATTTATTTATTTATTTATTTATTTTGAAAAGCATATGTACAAATAGAAATTAAAAAACACATTTGTTACAAAGTTCTTACATAGCTTCAATTTTTAAATTTTTGAAGAGAGAAAGTAAAAAAATTTTAAAAACTATAAACTTGGGGAGAGAGAATAAGAGGGTTAAAAAAAGGATCTAACAATAAAAATTAAAGGGAGTAGATCCGGGAGACAATAACCACAGTTGTACATCCAACCCCTAACTCAAGTTTCAACTTTTAATTTAAATTTTTTATTTTAGTCCTGTGCCAAACCCATTTACTTTTCTAAAAATTCAATAAATGGAGACCATATTTTTAAAAATAACTCAGGTTTGTCGATTAAGGCAAATCTTATTTTTTCCAAATGCAGGGTCTCTGTCATTTCCATAGTCCACATTTTAATTGTGGGGGTTATTGGTTTTTTCCAAAATTTAAGTATTAATTTTTTCGCAGTTATTAGACTGTAATCAAGAAAATGTACCTGACTTGCTGTAAAATTTGTAGTATGTTCTGATAATCCTAATATAATTAATTTTGGATCCATATCTAATTTTTTATTAATAACTTTAGAAACTATTTTAAAAATCTCCAACCAGAAGTTTTGCATTTTTATACAAGTTACGAAAATATGAGGTTAAATTAGCTTCTTGAAATTGACATTTATCACAAATAGGAGAGATACTAGGAAAAATCCTATTTAATTTCGTCTTCGAATAATGTAATCTATGTATTATTTTAAGTTGTATTAAGGAATGTCTAGTATTCAATGAACATTGATGTATATGTTGTAAACTTTCATCCCATATATCTTGCATTATAAGTTGATTCAATTCGTCCTCCCATGCTCGTCTATAAGATTCTGATGACGGAATGTCAGTGTCAAGGAGAGTATTATAAATAAAGGATATTAATTTATTTGAATTATAATGTTGATTCAGGCATACATCAAGTGTTTCTGGACCTCTAAACTTATATTCTTGCATGTGTGATTTTACATAATCTCTAAGTTGTAAATATCTAAAATAATTATTAACATGTAATCCGTACTTCTGCTGTAAATCCTGAAAAGAAAGAAAAGTTCCCTTATGATAAAGATCTCCCACCCTTTTAATTCCATAACTTTTCCATTGAGCAAAGCCTCTATCTAAGACAGACGGTTTAAAAGAAGGATTATTCGCAATAGGAAGGAAAACAGATAATTTACTCAATTTTAACGTAAGCTTTAATTGTTTCCAGGTACGGATAACACTGTGTATAATGGGATTACCTCCATATGTTTTTTTATTTAAATTTATTGGAGCTAAGAGGATCGCACCAATATCGTAAACAATCCTCTTTCTCCATCTTTAACCAATCCGGTTGTTGATCAGAATCATCCAACCAGCAGGTTATATTTTTAATATTAACCGCCCAATAATAAAATAAAAAGTTAGGTAAAGCAATTCCTCCATTAATTTTAGACTTACATAGATGTCTTTTATTTATTCTATGAGTCTTGTAGTCCCAAATAAAATTAGTAACAACATGATAAGTTTTACTCTGCAAATGGAAAGGCAGAAGGGAAAATCGGAAGTGTCGGTATTACAGTATAGCAAAGGGGATTACAGAGGCATGAGGCGGGAGCTGGCCAAAATTGACTGGAAGGAGGCCCTAGCAGGGAAGACGGTAGAACAGCAATGGCAGGTATTCCTGGGAATAATGCAGAGGTTGCAGGATCAATTTATTCCAAAGAGGTGGAAAGACTCTAAGGGGAGTAAGAGACACCTGTGGCTGACAAGGGAAGTCAGGGACAGCATAAAAATTAAGGAGAGGAAGTATAACATAGCAAAGAAGAGTGGGAAGACAGAGGATTGGGACTCTTTTAAAGAGCAACAAAAGTTAACTAAAAAGGCAATACGGGGAGAAAAGATGAGGTACGAGGGTAAACTAGCCAATAATATAAAGGAGGATAGCAAAAGTTTTTTTAGGTACGTGAAGAGGAAAAAAACAGTCAAGGCAAATGTGGGTCCCTTGAAGACAGAAGCAGGGGAATTTATTATGGGGAACAAAGAAATGGCAGACGAGTTAAACCGTTACTTTGGATCTGTCTTCACTGAGGAAGATACACACAATCTCCCAAATGTTCTAGGGGCCGGAGAACTTAGGGTGATGGAGGAACTGAAGGAAATCCACATTAGGCAGGAAATGGTTTTGGGTAGACTGATGGGACTGAAGGCTGATAAATCCCCAGGGCCTGATGGTCTGCATCCCAGAGTACTTAAGGAGGTGGCTCTAGAAATAGTGGAAGCATTGGAGATCATTTTTCAATGTTCTATAGATTCAGGATCAGTTCCTGTGGATTGGAGGATAGCAAATGTTATCCCACTTTTTAAGAAAGGAGGGAGAGAGAAAACGGGTAATTATAGACCAGTTAGTCTGACATCAGTGGTGGGGAAGATGCTGGAGTCAATTATAAAAGACGAAATTGCTGAGCATTTGGATAGCAGTAACGGGATCATTCCGAGTCAGCATGAATTTACGAAGGGGAAATCATGCTTAACAAATCTACTGGAATTTTTTGAGGATGTAACTAGGAAAATTGACAAGGGAGAGTCAGTGGATGTGGTGTACCTCGACTTTCAGAAAGCCTTCGACAAGGTCCCACATAGGAGATTAGTGGGCAAAATTAGGGCACATGGTATTGGGGGTAGGGTACTGACATGGATAGAAAATTGGTTGACAGACAGAAAGCAAAGAGTGGAGATAAATGGGTCCCTTTCGGAATGGCAGGCAGTGACCAGTGGGGTACCGCAAGGTTCGGTGCTGGGACCCCAGCTATTTACGATATACATTAATGACTTAGACGAAGGGATTAAAAGTACCATTAGCAAATTTGCAGATGATACTAAGTTGGGGGGTAGTGTGAATTGTGAGGAAGATGCAATAAGGCTGCAGGGTGACTTGGACAGGTTGTGTGAGTGGGCGGATACATGGCAGATGCAGTTTAATGTAGATAAGTGTGAGGTTATTCACTTTGGAAGTAAGAATAGAAAGGCAGATTATTATCTGAATGGTGTCAAGTTAGGAGGAGGGGAAGTTCAACGAGATCTGGGTGTCCTAGTGCATCAGTCAATGAAAGGAAGCATGCAGGTACAGCAGGCAGTGAAGAAAGCCAATGGAATGTTGGCCTTCGTAACGAGAGGAGTTGAGTATAGGAGCAAAGCGGTCCTTCTACAGTTGTACCGGGCCCTGGTGAGACCGCACCTGGAGTACTGTGTGCAGTTTTGGTCTCCAAATTTGAGGAAGGATATTCTTGCTATGGAGGGCGTGCAGCGTAGGTTCACTAGGTTAATTCCCGGAATGTCGGGATTGTCGTATGTTGAAAGGCTGGAGCGATTGGGCTTGTATACACTGGAATTTAGAAGGATGAGGGGGGATCTTATTGAAACATATAAGATAATTAGGGGATTGGACACATTAGAGGCAGATAACATGTTCCCAATGTTGGGGGAGTCCAGAACAAGGGGCCACAGTTTAAGAATAAGGGGTAGGCCATTTAGAACGGAGATGAGGAAGAACTTTTTCAGTCAGAGAGTGGTGAAGGTGTGGAATTCTCTGCCTCAGAAGGCAGTGGAGGCCAGTTTGTTGGATGCTTTCAAGAGAGAGCTGGATAGAGCTCTTAAGGATAGCGGAGTGAGGGGGTATGGGGAGAAGGCAGGAACGGGGTACTGATTGAGAGTGATCAGCCATGATCGCATTGAATGGCGGTGCTGGCTCGAAAGGCTGAATGGCTTACTCCTGCACCTATTGTCTATTGTCTATTGAATCAATTTTTTTTAAAAACTTTTTTGGAAGATAGATCGGAATTGCTTGAAATAAGTATAGTAGCTGTGGAAGAAAGATCATCTTTATAGCATTACTACGACCAACTAATGATATAGGAAGTGTTTTCCAAAATTGGATATTTCTGTGTAATTTAGTGAGTAAAGGAGGAAAATTTAATTTAAATAAAGAAGTATATTTCCTAGTCACGTAAATTCCAAGATATTTAAATTTTTCATCGGCAATTTTAAAAGGAAATTGTTGAAGTATGGCCGGATTATGCTCCATTATTGGCATAATTTCACTTTTGTACCAGTTAATTCTATAACCTGAAAATGAACCAAATTGAGTTATGAGATTTAATAAATTCGGAATGCTAATTTCTGGCTTTGTAATATATATTAATACATCATCCGCATATAAAGAAATTTTATTGGTTGTATGTTTAGTGTTATAGCCATGAATATCTGAATTTGATCTAATACTCTCAGCAAGTGGTTCTATAATAAGGGTGATAGTGGACTACACTTCTTCTACTAGCCCACCGACTCGCACAGCTATCTGGACTACACTTCTTCTACAAGCCCACCGACTCGCACAGCTATCTGGACTACACTTCTTCCCACCCGGTCCCCTGCAAAAAGTCTATCCCCTACTCCCAATTCCTCCGTCTACGCCGCATCTGCGCCCGGGATGAGGTGTTTCACACTAGGGCTTCCGAGATGTCCTCGTTTTTCAGAAAACGGGGCTTCCCCTCCTCCATTATAGATGAGGCTCTCACTAGGGTCTCTTCTACATCCCGCAGCTCCGCTCTTGCTCCCCATCCCCACACTCGCAACAAGGACAGGATCCCCCTCGTTCTCACCTTCCACCCCACCAGCCAGCGGATCCAACATATTATCCACCAACATTTCCGTCACCTACAACAGGACCCCACCACTGGCCATATCTTCCCATCCCCTCCCCTCTCTGCGTTCCGCAGAGACCGTTCCCTCCGCAACTCCCTGGTCCACTCGTCCCTTCCTACCCAAACCACCCTAACCCCGGGCACTTTCCCTTGCAACCGCACGAGATGCAACACCTGTCCCTTTACCTCCCCCCTCAACTCCATCAAAGGACCCAAACATTCTTTCCAGGTGAGACAGAGGTTCACCTGCACCTCCTCCAACCTCATCTATTGCATCCGCTGCTCTAGATGTCAACTTATCTATATCGGCGAAACCAAGCGCAGGCTCGGCGATCGCTTCGCTGAACACCTGCGCTCGGTCCGCATTAACGCAACTGATCTCCCGGTGGCCCAGCACTTTAACTCCCCCTCCCATTCCCAGTCTGACCTCTCTGTCATGGGCCTCCTCCAGTGCCATGGTGAGGCCCGCCGGAAGTTGGAGGAGCAGCACCTCATATTTCGCCTGGGCAGTTTGCGGCCCGGTGGTATGAACGTCGACTTCTCCAACTTCAGATAGCTCCTCTGTCCCTCCCTTCCCCTCCTCCTTCCCAGATCTCCCTCTATCTTCCTGTCTCCACCTATATCCTTCCTTTGTCCCACCCCCGACATCAGTCTGAAGAAGGGTCTCGACCCGAAACGTCACCCATTCCTTCTCTCCCGAGATGCTGCCTGACCTGCTGAGTTACTCCAGCATTTTGTGAATAAATCGATAGTGGACATCCTTGTCTACAACCCCCTAGATAAATGAAATTTGGATGACAGCATTTGATTAGTTAATATTCTAGCTGTTGGGGATGTATATAAAAGTTTCACCCATGAACAAAAATTTTCACCTAGTTGAAATTTTTCCATCACTGAGAAAAGATAGGGCCATTCTACTTGATCAAATGCTTTTTCAGCATCTAGCGAGATGATTGCTAAATCTTCATTTAATAGTCTATTTGAATAAATTATATTGAACAAAATAGTCTATTTGAATAAATTATATTGAACAATGCTGCCAATAAGTTACGTAGAATGTAACGTTTAATGTTCTTGCGTTGCCTGCGGGTGTTGTAAGGCAGTGAAAGATTACTAATGCTTTATCTTCATAAATGTTTCTCTCTGTGTTTGTTACTTCCCTGAGAGATTAGATTGCATGGAGCTCCAATAATTCAGTCTGTTTGATTTGCAGAAGAGTTTATTGCATTTGCTAATGTTTTATCAACTTGCTTTGTGTAACTGATTTTGTGACCTTTCCTTTACGAGTTGTAAATGTCATTGTGCTGTTTTATTCTTCTTCACAGAAACAAAAGCAAATAAAAGAAGAACACAAATCACTTTATGCCATAAACACAACTTATGTTTACGGACAAGAAAAATATTTACTGGTAGGTGTTTCTATGGAAACAAGTTATATATTTGCACACTTAATCTACTGTGGTCCAAAGTTGTCCTTTACCACACTAAATTCCCGGTTAAAAAATATGTTTTAAGGAATGGGTGACATTTTGGATCAAGACCCTTCTTCAGACTGATGTCAGGGGAGGGGGCAGCTCCCTCTGAACAAGGGTCTCGACCCGAAACGTCACCCATTCGTTCTCTCCAGAGATGCTGCCTGACCCGCTGAGTTACTCCAGCATTTTTTGTCTACCATCAATTTCAGGATAGTTTCCAGTTTGTAATCTCTGTTAATGAATCTTTCCATTATTGCTCTGGACAACAGAGACATCTGCCTGTAGTCCTCGTCACCACTTGGCACGAAGGAACTGCAAATGCTGGTTTACACCGAAGGGAGACATAAAGTGCTGGAGTAACTCAGCGAAACAGGCAGCATCTCTGGGGAGAATGAATTCCTTCAAGGCAAATGTGGGTCCCTTGAAGACAGAAGCTGGGGAATCTATTATGGGGAACAACGAGATGGCAGACGAGTTGAACCGGTACTTTGGATCTGTCTTCACTAAGGAAGATACAAACAATCTCCCAGATGTTCTAGGGGCCAGAGATCCTAGGGTGACGGAGGAACTGAAGAAAATCCACATTAGGCAGGAAATGGTGTTGGGTAGACTGATGGGACTGAAGGCTGATAAATCCCCAGGGCCTGATGGTCTGCATCCCAGGGTACTTAAGGAGGTGGCTCTAAAAATTGTGGACGCATTGGTAATCATTTTCCAATGTTCTATAGATTCAGGATCAGTTCCCGTGAATTGGAGGGTAGCTAATGTTATCCCACTTTTTAAGAAAGGAGGGAGAGAGAAAACAGGAAATTATAGACGAGTTAGTCTGACATCAGTGGTGGGGAAGATGCTGGAGTCAATTATAAAAGACGAAATTGTGGAGCATTTGGAAAGCAGTAACAGGATCGTTCCGAGTCAGCATGGATTTACGAAGGGGAAATCATGCTTGACTAATCTTCTGATTAGGAACTAGGAAAATTGACAGGGGAGAGCCGGTGGATGTGGTGTACCTCGACTTTCAGAAAGCCTTCGACAAGGTCCTACATTGGAGATTAGTGGGCAAAATTAGAGCACGTGGTATTGGGGGTAGGGTACTGACATGGATAGAAAATTGGTTGACAGACAGAAAGCAAAGAGTGGATAAATGGGTCCCTTTCAGAATGGCAGGCAGTGACTATTGGGGTACCGCAAGGCTCGGTTCTGGGACAGCAGCTATTTACAATATACATTAATGACTTGGATGAAGGGATTAAAAGTACCATTAGCAAATTTGCAGATGATACAAAGCTGGGTGGCAGTGTGAACTGTGAGGAAGATGCTACGAGGTTGCAGGATGACTTGGACAGGTTGTATGAGTGGGCGGATGCATGGCAGATGCAGTTTAATGTGGATAAGTGTGAGGATATCCACTTTGGTGGTAAGAATAGGAAGGCAGATTATTATCTGAATGGTGTCAAGTTAGGAAAAGGGGACGTACAACGAGACCTGGGTATCCAAGTGCATCAGTCACTGAAAGGAAGCATGCAGGTACAGCAGGCAGTGAAGAAAGCCAATGGAATGTTGGCCTTCATAACAAGAGGAGTTGAGTATAGGAGCAAAGAGGTCCTTCTGCAGTTGTACAGGGCCCTAGTGAGACCGCACCTGGAGTACTGTGTGCAGTTTTGGTCTCTAAATTTGAGGAAGGATATTCTTGCTATTGAGGGCGTGCAGCGTAGGTTTACTAGGTTAATTCCCGGAATGGCAGGACTGTCATATGTTGAAAGACTGGAGCGACTAGGCTTGTATACACTGGAATTTAGAAGGATGAGAGGGGATCGTATCGAAACATATAAGATTATTAAGGGGTTGGACACGTTCGAGGCAGGAAACATGTTCCCAATGTTGGGAGAGTCCAGAACCAGGGACCACAGTTTAAGAATAAGGGGTAGGCCATTTAGAACGGAGATGAGGAAGAACTTTTTCAGTCAGAGAATTGTGGATCTGTGGAATTCTCTGCCTCAGAAGGCAGTGGAGGCCAATTCTCTGAATGCATTCAAGAGAGAGCTAGATAGAGCTCTTAAGGATAGCGGAGTCAGGGGGTATGGGGAGAAGGCAGGAAAGTGGTACTGATTGAGAATGATCAGCCATGATCACATTGAATGGCGGTGCTGGCTCGAGGGGCCGAATGGCCTACTCCCGCACCTATTGTCTATTGTCTATTTTGTGTCTATCTTACTGAATATGTAGCTTGTTTCACTGGAAGTACTTTCAGTGCCTCCAAGTTGAGTCCCGGTTTAGGATGGAGAATTACCTGGCCTGATATTTACGTGCATATTTCAAATGACGTAATAAAGCCTAGCCTTGGCTCTCATTAAATTAAATTGGCTCAGCTGGTTACAAAAAGATCCCTGGGGCATTTGCAAGAGATTCTCACAGTTTCTTGCAACGTCTTCTCTTAACACCAAGAAAAACACATTAACTTGTCATTTGCTATTTCTTTACTATGTGTGGGACTTCTTCATAAAGTTGTACTCAGCTTTTTAAAATGTTTAATCTTTCACTAAAGTTAATTGATTTGCTGTTTTGGTTCAATGGTACTTTATCGTCACTCGGTGCAATGAAGTTCTTTTTTTGCATAATTCAGTAAAACGTGCTATACATAGGCTCAATCATACTTAAGTATAAGAGTATAAGATTATTCGATTACACAGAGACAGCACACAAGAGTAGTCATGTGTGATTAAGAGCAACTGTGTGCACTTCATAACACAAAGCCTATGTCACTAACAATATCACTGCGTTAATACTGCAGCTTTGTCACCTAACCTGGAAGATTGTCTCAAGATGTCTTGAGCACAAATAGCAGCCGCATCATTTAACCCATTGCAGGCCTATCAGCCAATTATTATAAAAGCAACAAGCCACCCTGAAGCAATCCACTCAGTTTAGATCAAAGATGCCAGAGGAGCAAGATGAACCACTCCGTCGAAATCGCCTATACTGAAGTGTAGTACGCAACGGAGCGTAACGCCCGCCATTTTAGTCGGCAAAACCTGCCGTTCGCTCTGCCTCTCGCAGTGTAATCAGTGTTTTGGGGAACAGTATGTGTAATGATACCATAAAAATGCAGAATATATCTCATCTATCAATTCACAGATTTTTGTTATTTGTCTTTTTAAATGTTTCTGCCTACTAAAATATTGCCATGACATACTACGGTTTTTAGGGTCGAGTGTTCTATCTTGCTCTGCTCTATTATCTTTGGTTTAGATTCCACTGGAATCCCCCGCCTGCAGAACTCGTTATAACCCTTATCTAAACTGGGCACTAGCAATGAAATCCATTTTCGCCGTGAGAGTGACTCCCTTCAACGTTGAAAAGATACCTACCCAAATATAGTGCAGAGCTGTCATGGATTCATTCTCCAGCAGCTGGGAGATTGAGTAGAGGGGAGGGGAAGGAGTTGGAGTAATGTGTACATCAGTCCTTCTGTGTGCTTATTAAATTACTTGTACTTGAAGGCATTTCCATTCAAAATAATTGCATTCAGGCATCATTATCCATTTCTGTACTGGAAGATGCCTCTGACTTATAGGGCCCTAGTGAGACCGCACCTGGAGTACTGTGTGCAGTTTTGGTCTCCAAATTTGAGGAAGGATATTCTTGTTATTGAGGGAGTGCAGCGTAGGTTTACTAGGTTAATTCCCGGAATGGCGGGACTGTCGTATATTGAAAGACTGGAGCGGCTAGGCTTGTACACACTGGAATTTAGAAGGATGAGAGGGGATCTTATCGAAACATAGAAACATAGAAACATAGAAAATAGGTGCAGGAGTAGGCCATTCGGCCCTTCGAGCCTGCACCGCCATTCAATATGATCATGGCTGATCATTCAGCTCAGTAGCCTGTACCTGCCTTCTCGCCATACCCCCTGATCCCTTTAGCAAAAAAGGCCACATCTAACTCCCTCTTAGCCAATTAACTGGCCTCAACTACATTCTGTGGCAGAGAATTCCACAGCCTCACCACTCTATGTGTGAAGAAATGTTTTCTCATCTCGGTCCTAAAAGACTTCCCCCTTATCCTTAAGCTGTGACCCCTGGTTCTGGACTCCCCCAACATCGGGAACAATCTTCCCGCATCTAGCCTCTCCAACCCCTTAAGAATTTTATATGTTTCTATAAGATCCCCCCTCAGTCTTCTAAATTCCAGCGAGTACAAGCCCAGTCTATCTAGTCTTTCCTCATATGTAAGTCCCGCCATCCCAGGGATCAATCTGGTGAACCTTCTCTGTACTCCCTCTAAGGCAAGAACGTCTTTCCTCAGGTTAGGAGACCAAAACTGCACACAGTACTCCAGGTGCGGTCTCACCAAGGCCCTGTACAACTGCAGCAGAACCTCCCTGCTCCTAAACTCAAATCCTCTTGCTATGAATGCCAACATACCATTCGCTTTCTTCACTGCCTGCTGCACCTGCATGCTTGCTTTCAATGACTGGTGCACCATGACACCCAGGTCACGTTGCATCTCCCCTTCTCCCAATTGGTCACCATTCAGGTAATACTCTGCTTTCCTGTTCTTGCCGCCAAAGTGGATAACCTCACATTTATCCACATTATATTGCATCTGCCATGCATTTGCCCACTCGCCTAATCTATCCAAGTCACTCTGCAGCCTCCTAGCATCCTCCTCGCAGCTAACACTGCCACCCAGCTTCGTGTCATCCGCAAACTTAGATATGTTGCATTCAATTCCCTCGTCCAAATCATTAATATACACTGTAAATAACTGGGGTCCCAGCACTGAGCCTTGCGGTACCCCACTAGTCACTGCCTGCCATTCCGAAAAGGACCCGTTTATTCCTACTCTTTGCTTCCTGTCCGCCAACCAATTTTCTATCCACCTCAACACTGAACCCTCAATACCGTGTGCTTTAAGTTTGTACACCAATCTCCTATGTGGGACCTTGTCGAAGGCCTTCTGAAAGTACAGATATAACACATCGACTGGTTCTCCCTTATCCACTCTACTAGTTACATCCTCGAAAAATTCTATAAGATTCGTCAGACGTGATTTACCTTTGGTAAATCCATGCTGACTTTGTCCGATGATTTCACCACTTTCCAAATGTAATGCTATCACATCTTTATAAGATAACATATAAGATTATTAAGGGGTTGGACACGTTAGAGGCAGGAAACATGTTCCCAATGTTGGGGGAGTCCAGAACCAGGGGCCACAGTTTAAGAATAAGGGGTAGGCTATTTAGAACGGAGATGAGGAAAAACTTTTTCAGTCAGAGAGTTGTGAATCTCTGGAATTCACTGCCTCAGAAGGCAGTGGAGGCCAATTCTCTGAATGCATTCAAGAGAGAGCTAGATAGAGCTCTGAAGGATAGCGGAGTCGGGGGGTATGGGGAGAGGGCAGGAACAGGGTACTGATTGAGAGTGATCAGCCATGATCACATTGAATGATGGTGCTGGCTCGAAGGGCCGAATGGCCTACTCCTGCACCTATTGCCTATTGACTTTGCAGTAAAACAAAGTTTGGCTTTCTTTTGTTATGGTGATAATTCACCAGAGATTCATTTTAGCAGATGAAATATTTTAAATGTTGTGCTAATCTAATAGAATTCAAAAGAAAATTCCCTTTGTAATGTTGTACTTGTTTGTTATAATTAAAGGTGCTGTCCCAGTTAGCATTTAAGTGTACAACATAAATTTTCCAATGTGTAGAAAAGTACTGCAGATGCTGGTTTAAATCGAAGGCAGACACAAAACTCAACGGGACAGACAGCATCTCAAGAGAGAAAGAATGGGTGATGTTTCGGGTCAAGACCCTTCTTCAGGCTGATCACTTGAAATATTGTGTTTTCTTTCTTCTTGAAGGCACTTTTGCATCTCCTCACTTTACATTAAACATTTTCAATACTTTAACCTCATTGTTCACTCCTTCACTCTTTAGATTATTTGCTTTTGGCGCCCTCTTATGTTAAACCCTTGCATTACAATTGATATTCAAATATTTTGTGTTGTATGGTTGAAATAAAACTCCAATAATCCCCCACCCAGCTCCCTCTCTTTCCCTTGCCTCTGGTGCACACCCATTTCTCCCACTGTTCCCCTCCTTCATGCACTCATCTCCCATCCCGGAGTCCCCCATTTCCCCTTCATCCCACTCTTTCCCCTTCCCTCTATCACCTTCCACTGATGTCCTCCCAGTAGTTTTACATTGTATAATCTGTACATTGTCTTTTACGTGGGGTCCTGCACCTGATTCTTCTTCTTACCGGTTATCCTTTTGTCCCCTTTTTCTCTCTGGCATTTGTCACTTACTCCATCTATCTGGCAGTCAAACTCTCGCATATACACTGATCAGCCAAAACATTATGAGCTGATGAGCCAAAACATTATGACCACCTACCTGACTAATATGCTGTTGGTCCTCCGTGTGCAGCCCCATACGCAGCAGGGTGCGATGCACTGTATATTGTGGCACTGTATATTGTGACACATTCCTCCCGTGACCACCATTAAAATTTTCTGTGACTTGTGCCACAGTCGACCTTCTGTCGGTTCGGATTAAATGGGATAACCTTCGTTGCCCTCGCGCATCGATGAGCCTTGGGCGCTCAACACCCTGTCGCTGGTTTGTGGTTTGTCCCTCCTCGGACCACTGTCGGTAGGTACTCACCACTGCTGACCGGGAGCACCCCACAAGCCTTGCCGTTTCAGAGATGCTCTGACCTAGTCGTCTGGCCACAACAATTTGGCCCTTGTTAAAGTTGCTCAGGTCTTTACTCCAGCCCATTTCTCCTGCATCCAACACATCAACTTCTAGAACTGACTGTTCACTTGCTGCCTAATATATCCCACCCCTTGACAGGTGCCATTGTAACAAGATAATCAACGTTATTCACTTCGCCTGTCAGTGGTCATAATGTTTTGGCTCATCGGTGTATATCCAACTATCACCCGCCAGGCTTTATCCTGCTCCCACCTCTCTTTTCCAGCTTTCTGCCAACTGCTCCATCAGTCTGAAAAAGGATCCCGATCCAAAACGTCGCTTGTTCATGCCCTCCACAGATAATAATAATAATAATAATAATCCATTTATTTTATATAGCGCCTTATCACATGCTCAAAGCGCTTTACAAAAACAATTAACATAGAAACAAACAGACAAACTATCCTGACGGAAAAGCGGGAAATACTCAACGCCAGCGTCCTCTCACGTCAGGGTCCGGCAGTAGACATTAAAAAGCACAAGACACACAGATATAATTTTTTACACAAAACAGCCATCACAGTGATTGCTCTAGGCATACCCTCACTGTGATGGAAGGCAAAGTCTTATCTCCTCCTCATTCTTCTCCCGTGGTGCCACGAGGTGATCGAGGCTCCCAACTTTTTGAAGCCCCCACCGGGCGATGGAAAGTCCCAGGGCCGAGCCGAGCAGGCCGATGAAAGTCCTGAGCCCCCACCGGGCGATGGAAAGTGCTGCGGCCGGGCCAACGCAGGGCGATGAAGGGCCTGCGGGCGGGTTGATCGTACCTCGCGCTTCGGGGCGGTCGAAGCTGCTACGGCTGGAGCTCCCAAAAACCGGTCGCCAGCCAGGGACCTGCGAACTCCCGATGTTGCGGTCTGCAGGGCCCACGGCCGAAGCCTCCGAGATGGTAAGTCCAGGCCCTGCGACCGGAGTCTTTGAGGTCGATCCCAGCTGGAGGCCGCCGACTCCACGATGTTAGGCCGTAGCGCGAACGGAGATACGACACGGTAAAGGTCGCATCTCCGTTGAGGAGGAGATTTGAAAAAAGGTTTCCCCTAACCCCCCCACCACCCCCCTACATACACAGAATTAAAAATAAAACAAAACGTACATTTAACAACGACAATGACAAAAAAAAAAAAAAAACGGAGAGACTGCCGGTGAGCCGCAGCTGCAGAACACAGCCACGCCCCCTAATCAGATGCTGCCTGACCCACTGAGTTCCTCCTGTGCTTTGTTTATTGCACAAAATTTCAGTATCTGCAGTTTCTTACGTCAACCTTTATCTTTTTACTAGGGAGTTTTCCTTGGAATACCAATGAATACTTTTAATACCAACGTAAAATAAAACATTACATGGGAAAAATGAAGGCCACTTTACCTCATTGAGCCTGTTGTATAATTCAGTTGGACAATGCCTGATCTGAGACCCAACTCCAGGCAGCCAACCTTGCGTTTTCTGTGTGTGTTTTGTTTTAAATACGGATTAACTCTAAATCGGTCTATTTTCTTTTCCAGTTGTATGAGGTTTTGTCTGATTCCGAGTTTATTTCTGCCGCTGATTCCACTTGTGATGTTGTTTGCCTTGTGTATGATGTCAGCAATCCCAAATCATTTGAGTATTGTACAAGGATCTTTAAGGTATGTCGAACTTTAATATGAAGATTTACATCGTGACTTTCACTGTAAATTTTGGATACAGGTGCTCCTCAATTTACGATGGGGTTATGTTCTGATAAACCCATCGTAAACCGAAAATATCGTAAGTCGAAATGCATTTAACACACCTGATCACGTGGCCGGAAGCGAACTGCGGCTCACTGTCGTTGCCCAGCTTTTGCACCATCGTAAAGTCGAGATATCGTAAGTCGAAGCATCGTAAGTCGGGGAGCATCTGTACCTTCATAACTATAAATCATATTTTCCTCTACCAATAATTTTGGATTTCAGTGGTGTCATAGAGTTATACTACGCAGAAACAGGCTCTTTGACCTAACTCGTTCATGCCAAGTCTGCACATTTTTAAAGCAGAGATAGCTAGATTCTTGATTCGTACTGGTGTCAGGTTATTGGGAGAAGGCAGGAGAATGGGGTTGAGAGGGAGAGATAGATCAGCCATGATTGAATGGCGGAGTTTAAGAATAAGGGGTAGGCCATTTAGAACAGAGATGAGGAAAAACTTTTTCAGTCAGAGAGTTGTGAATGTGTGGAATTCTCTGCCTCAGAAGGCAGTGGAGGCCAATTCTCTGAATGAATTTAAGAGAGAGCTAGATAGAGCTCTTAAGGATAGCGGAGTCAGGGGGTATGGGGAGAAGGCAGGAACGGGGTACTGATTGAGAATGATCAGCCATGATACCTCCAAAGATGTACAGGTATGTAGGTTAATTGGCTGGGTAAAATGTAAAAATTGTCCCTAGTGGGTGTAGGATAGTGTTAATGTGCGGGGATCGCTGGGCGGCACGGACTTGGAGGGCCGAAAAGGCCTGTTTCCGGCTGTATATATATGATGATATGATGATGATGAATGGCGGTGCTGGCTCGAAGGGCCGAATGGCCGCCTCCTGCACCTATTATCTATTGTTTATAATAAACTTGATGGGACGAATGGCCTAATTCTGCTCCTATCACATATGACCTTATGTAGTTACCCTAAGGTTAAAATCTCCTCTCCTGTTTTTGATTTGAGGCAACAGTTATAAGACCAGCTTAAGATAATTAACCATTCTAGTGCTTTTGTCCTGATCCCTTGGTTTTCAGTGAAGCCTAGTTTGATGTATACACAATTCTTCAAATAGAAAATACACTGTGTTTTGAGTTTTAAATGCTGGCGACATTTATAGCAGGATATCACACACATTATATATCTAAATGTATAGAGAGAAGGGCAGGCTTCTTGTTCATTTTATAGACAATAGACAATAGGTGCAGGAGTAGGCCATTCAGCCCTTCGAGCCAGCACCGCCATTCAATGCGATCATGGCTGATCACTCTCAATCAGTACCCCGTTCCTGCCTTCTCTCCATACCCCCTCACTCCGCTATCCTTAAGAGCTCTATCCAGCTCTCTCTTGAAAGCATCCAACGAACTGGCCTCCACTGCCTTCTGAGGCAGAGAATTCCACACCTTCACCACTCTCTGACTGAAAAAGTTCTTCCTCATCTCCGTTCTAAATGGCCTACCCCTTATTCTTAAACTGTGGCCCCTTGTTCTGGAATCCCCCAACATTGGGAACATGTTTCCTGCCTCTAATGTGTCCAATCCCCTAATTATCTTATATGTTTCAATAAGATCCCCCCTCATCCTTCTAAATTCCAGTGTATACAAGCCTAATTGCTCCAGCCTTTCAACATACGACAGTCCCTCCATTCCGGGAATTAACCTAGTGAACCTACGCTGGAGATGCCAAGAGATCATCATATTTGTCTTTGGCATTTTCTTCCGAAGTTACATTTAACTCTTGACATACCACCTTTTCACAGATCCATGCCCAACGATCCAGTACTCTGAATTAGGAACCTTTGAGAGGGCTTTTATGATTCTATGCCGTGGCACCTTTGTCCAGGAGCTGTTTGGATGACATCGGTGTGGATTTTCTTGTTTTGTATTTCCCCGTAGCAAAATAGGTCACAAGCCACCAGAGATGAAATAGCTTGCTGAAACTTCTCTTGCTTCCTCTTAGATAGTAGCTACCTCACATATGACAATACTTATCCATGGAACCCATCCTAGAATGTATCTTGGAAGCTGTATAAAATTGACACAATTATCAACTTTAAATTATTATTTATATAATTGTCACAATAATTTTTAGAAACTTCCATCTTTTAATGTTGCTGGTCTCCAATTTATTTTGCAAGTCATTTTTAAACGTAGGATAAAAGTTATTGAGGAACAATTGTTAATTTATCACTCTCGTATTTAAAACTGTAACTAATGATTGTGTTCTTTCTTTTATTCGATGGTGTTAGCAACACTTCATTGACAGCAAAACGCCATGTATTATTGTAGCTGGAAAGTCCGACCTGCACGAAGCTAAACAAGGCCACAGCGTTTCCCCCACGGACTTCTGCAATAAACACAAAATGCCACCACCACAAAGTTATACCTGCAATACTGTTGGCCCACCAAGCAAAGACTTCTTTGTCAAAGTGACCACCATAGCCATGTATCCGTAAGTATAGGACGGTAATGTCAAATCGTGCTGCATGTGTTGCGTTAAGATATGCATGGATTCCTATCATTAGCTACAGACTGAAGTGCTGTTTTTGATGTTGAGCTGAAATAACAGGTATGCTCTGCAAAATTGGAGGAAAAGTGACCACAGAAGATTGATAGATTTGTATGCATTGACTTGAGTCACCTTTGCAGGTGATATTTCAGTGAGTACATGTAGTTCTGCTGTAATGTGTGTTTCCATACTGCAAATTGGATATAACGCGATTGATGAATTTAGAGAACACTATTTGTATTCTATGAGTCGATTGGTTATAACGCACTTTTCATCGGAAGCTACAGAACCACTTAAAAGTTGCTTTTTTTAAAAAGCTGTCTTGCGAGGGGAAAGAAAATCACTCAAGTAAAAAAACTGTTTCCACGTAACATCCCTGCAATAATCAGACACCATTGTCGCTTACCAACACAATCTGTCATTTTCACTGGGGTATAAGACAATAACTGCAGATGCTGGTACAAATCGAAGGTATTTATTCACGAAATGCTGGAGTAACTCAGCAGGACAGGCAGCATCTCAGGAGAGAAGGAATGGGTGACGTTTCGGGTCGAGTCTGAAGAAAGGTCTCGACCCGAAACGTCACCCATTCCTTCTCTCCTGAGATGCTGCCTGACCTGCTGAGTTACTCCAGCATTTTGTGAATAAATACCTTCATTGGGGGTGGTCATTTAAATTGACGACAAGTAATCGCCACTATTAACACGTGCAACGATAGTCTATTAAACAATGTAATATACAGTCTTTAGTATTTTTAGCTTACATTAACAAACAAAAAACAGAGCTATTAAAAAGACCTTTATTATTGAAAATCCTGCAGGGACAAATCTGTTATTGCAAGCCTGAATCTCTTGCCCCAACCCCCCTTTTTCCCCATAGACACAACAGTTTTTATAAAGTGATTTTCCATAACGCAAGATTTTTTAGGAACACAACTATGCCATTAAAGCAGAAGTATCTGTCTCAAGAATTTAACCTAATCTAAGAGAATATTAAACTTTAGAAGAATAAACAAAAATAATTCATTATTCTTAAAGCAAATACCGATGATATGAGATGGCCAACTGTTTGCACATGGCTATCAGGACAGCATTGGGTTAATATCTGCACAGGGAGTAACTGTTTTGGAGAAGGAGATAGTTGGCAAGGAAAGCTGTCCTTTAAGATGAGTTTTCATTGAAAGTGCAAGAGGCCATATTGAAGAATGTGTTTTATTATGAGCAAAGTGGTTGTTATTTTTTATTAAATGAAGGGTTATTTTGATGTGACCCTTTATACAGTGTAATTTTGCTCTTTGTTGCACTTGCATTCTATCACTTGGGTGGGAAAATGAGAATCATATTCCAGTTTTATAACATGGGAATGGTGACTGCAGTTTAAACAATGTACTCTCTGCAAAAAACGATTCAAATGATTATTTCAGCCTTGCTGACCCTCATTTGTACACCATAGATTCCACCGTAAGTCTTCCTTACAGTTGAAATGTTCCTCAAATGTTCTTCCACCATCGAGAGTTCGCTCAAGGACAAACTTTAGGCCCTTCGTTTCATTCAACCTTAGAACTGAATTGAGTGCCTGGAGCCTGAAATGAGCATCAGAGAGGCAGAATATTACCAGTTAAAACATCGAACATCTAATAAGCTGAACGGGAATGGAAATTTATCAATCCGTGTGAAATGAGCAGAATGTGCAATCATTGAAATTCCAAATTTCTGGAATGTTTCGCTTTCAGATCCTCTCAAATCCGGCTTGCTTGCAGAGTGTGCTGTTATTATTGGTTCAACCTCAAACACTCTCTCCATCTTTCTAGTATCTGATGACATTAAGTGCATGCAGGTTGCTTCTGAAAGATGCCGTCACCACCGGCTGTTGACAGTACCACAGCTGGCACCCGGGCTCATTCTTTTGAATTAATTGGCTTCATCCCTGATGCAATTATTTTCCTTGCTTCTTTTTAAAATAGGTAAAACTTTGTAAAAAGTAAACTCTTGAGTACAGCGGAGGATTGGCAGCCAGTGACGCCGTAGAGTATTAGAAAGGCTTGTGTATAATTTTCTTCCAAATCCTGAATCGCTGGATTTGCTGCAGATGCCTATGGTCCTTTGTACACAAAAAAAAAAGTCTTGTGTTGCAAGTCCTTTTTTTGTTGCTTTCTTTAGTTCTTTCTTGTAAGATCTTCCTTCCTTCGTTCCTGTAGGACTGTCGCATGTTGTGTGTTCCCCCTACGGGGAGTTGTTGAGATATGTTCAGGACTGACGTTGGAACATTTGGTGCCTTTTGCAATCAGTTTCGAGAAGCGTGTGAATCTGCATTTTATAATTAATTTTTCTTTTGCGAGTGGCGACTCAACTGCCTTACTTCTGTGTGTTTTCGCAGCCATGCCCGATTACGCTGTTTATGCACCTGCAACAGGTGTACATATTGCATCTGTCAGAACCTCCTCAACTCAGACTTGCTGCAATCTGTAAAGACCAAATTCTACACTACAGTTCTTAACAGGTTCTTCATTTTATTTACTGGTTTCAGAAGGCTTTTTCGTTATGTTTTCTGGGGCCGGGTAACCTTCAAAAGTCAGCTTCACTCAGCATATCCACTGAAAGTTTTAATTTTGAGGGATTTTATTTTAAAAGCTTTTATTCGTGGGGAGAAATCTTGGGAACCCCTTGTAAGGTCGATGGCAGCCATTGATAGGAACATGGTTTTAACAAAAAGTGGTACATTCCTGTCTGATAATTTTGCTGAAAATTGGTTTGCAAATCTCGGAACATTACCTGTGGAAGGAAGGATATTAAATATATCAGTTGACAGTATGTTAAAAAGGTACTAGTCACCGTAATAATTCTGCTGCATTTACACTACCGGATGAGGTTGTGACGTTTGGTTCCTTGTAGATGCAAAGTAATATTCCTCTTCAATTGATAGTCGGACAATGCAGAAAGGAGATGCTCATTCTATGATTGTGCTTCCTTTTTAGCCAAAGTGAATCACAGTAAATTTCAAGCTTATAACCAGGACCATCAAAGACTATTAAAGTTTCTAGTGATCAGAGTTGTGGACACACATAAGCTTATCCTTGAATCAGTCATTTTCTTTGGTCCATGTCCTGAAACACACTCCAAACCAGTACTTGAGAGTACCTTTACTAGAAACGCTGCAGTGATCCAGGAAGGTGGAACACTGCCTTCTTGAAGTCGAGTCTGAACTGTCATTAAATGTTGACCTCCGTTGGGACCAAAGCAGTAAATGAAAACCAAGCACCAGGGGAATCTACGCCAGGTTTTCTGCTTTTACAAAGACAAGTACATTGTAGTTGGCGAATTCAGCAAGAGACACAAATAAATTCCGAAGCAAGTGAATGAGGGAATGGTGTTTAGAACCTGGCAGTGGATTATTAATTTGTTATTGTAGTAAGAAACCTTTCTTCACAGCAGATGTCTAAAACCAAAGGTACAGATTTAAGGTATGGCTTAGAAGAATGAGAGGACCTGAGGATTTTTTTTTCACCTGGACTCTGGTTGGAGCCTCAAGCGCCCCCCTAAGCCTTGATCCCAGGGTCTAATCTTGTGGACCCTCCTCCTACCTACCTGTCCATTTAAATATATAAGAAAATAACTGCAGATGCTGGTACATTTAAATGTTGTCATTCTACTTGCTTCAACTACTTCCCCGAGCAGCTCGTTCCATCTACCCACCATTCTTCCATGTAAATGTTGCTCCTCAGGTTCCTATTAAATCGTTTCCCTCTAACCTATACCCTCTAGTTTTGGACTCCCTCACCCTGCAAACAAAGACTACATTCACCCTATCTATTCACCTCATCATTTTATGCCCCTCTGTAAGATCACTCCTCAGAATAAAGTTCTAGCCTGCCCAGCCTCTCCCTCAGGTTCTAGCAACTTCCTTGTTCATCTTCTCTGCACCTGACCTGTCATGTGATGCACATCTTGTAGTGGAAAAAATGGGATTTCTAATAGGTGAGTTCTTGATAGTTGAAGGGCCTGTTTCTGTGTTGGTTTTAGTAGTGCCGACTAATGGCAAGATATTACAAAATGCTGGAGTAACTCAGCAGGTCAGGCAGCATCTAAGAGAGAGGGAATGGGTGACTGCTAGCTCTACATCTAGAAGGTGTTCCAGACTTTAACATATAGCCGGATTCTCAGGGTCTGTCCTGAAATACTGCACTTTTGTGCTGGAGTGGGGCTGGGAGCAACAATTCACAACAGCTAGTGAAAAGTGGACAAATCTGCATTCGAGGGCGAAAAGGCTTTATGTAAAGTTAATTCTCTATGCTACATAAAGTTGCTTCACTGTTGTGCTGCAGAAACTTGGTGAGAGATGTGTCAGATACATTTTTTCTATTCATATTATTTAGTATTGTTACTTCAGATAAGTGTTGAACTTGACTTTTTCAGTGTAGAATTCCATCGGACAGCTTTACGAAACCAGCTCTATACTGGTCAAATATGAAGACGTACTGAGCTGTTTGTGATCATAATTATTATGTAGTATCATATGGTTTTTTAAATGTAAACTGCGTCGTAAAATGACCAAGTTATGGAGGAGCTGGTGCTTGTGTAACATTTCAGTCAGGTACAGGACCCACGTAAAAGGCAATATACAGATTATGCAAGTAATTGCTGATATGATGCATGTAGTTTAGCAGTTTTACATGTGTATATTTACTGTGATGTATGTATATGATTTGTATAAATGTAGCATTCGTTGTTTTTAACTGACCGGGATATTTTCACAAACTGGAACAAAAAATAAAGTGCTGGAGGAATTCTGAGTCAGGTGCAACTATGGAGTGAAATGGACAAATAGCACTTTGGGGTTAGGAGCCTTCGTCACACTGATGTTGGCTGATCTGCTAGGTTACTCCAGCACTTTGATTTTTGCCCAAGATTCTGCCATCTGCAGTCTCTTGTCTCTCCATTTATCCGATTGGACACTGCATACCCAATCGTGTTCATGATTCAGTTCAGCCCTGTTCGTGTCCTGAATACTCGTTGTGGCTGAGGTTAGTTCCCCAACTATGCAAGAGATGGGCTGACATGTAGGTAAAGGTACATAAAAGCTGTCTCTATATAAATTTAATAATCGCCCATGGTGTGGCAGGAACAGTGTCAAAGCAAGGTATCGCTATGGGCAGAGGGGTTTCTGTCCCCCATTTAAAATTGTGTTTTTATATGATACACGGATGTATCATTATTTATATTTAATAGCAAATGTGACGTTGGATAAAGTGTAGCTGGAGTTTTGCAATTTACCTTGGAACTTGGAAACATTAAGTTGAGGTTCCATAGCAAAGTATAAGAAAATAACTGCAGATGCTGGTACAAATGGAAGGTATTTATTCACAAAATGCTGGAGTAACTCAGCAGGTCAGGCAGCATCTCTGGAGAGAAGGAATGGGTGACGTTTCGGGTCGAGACCCTTCTTCAGACTGATGTCAGGGGGTCGGGACAAAGGAAGGATATAGGTGGAAACAGGAAGATAGAGGGAAATCTGGGAAGGAGGAGGGGAAGAGAGGGACAGAGGAACTATCTAAGTTGGAGAAGTCGATGTTCATACCACTGGGCTGCAAACTGCCCAGGCGAAATATGAGGTGCTGTTCCTCCAATTTCCGGTGGGCCTCACTATGGCACTGGAGGAGGCCCATGACAGAAAGGTCAGACTGGGAATGGGAGGGGGAGTTGAAGTGCTCGGCCACCAGGAGATCAGTTTGGCCAATGCGGACCGAGCGCAGGTGTTGAGCGAAGCGATCGCCGACATTTCCATAGCAAAGTGGTATTTAGCTTTCAATGCTGAAATGTTTAGTTCTAAAATATAGATATTGAGTCCACCTTCATTTGGGAACTTGATTCAACGCTCTGGTTTTTTCCCCACTAGTGTTGAGTGTCATTATATATTTATCCTCTACAATTTTGAATATTTTGCATAATTTCATAAATTAGAGTTATATCCTGTATTAAGAACTTACTGTTTAGATTTATTTTTTTTGCTCCCTTCATTTGATAATGGGTATCAAATTCCACACTTGGGTAAAAGAATACCTATTTGTTATTTTGAGTAAGAAAAAATTCTCCCCCTTAAACTGCAAGCCCTGAACCTGAAACTGTTTAACAATGGTTAATAGAACATTGTATTTTGTCGCTACTTTCTTACCTTTGCGGAATGCCTTACCCATTGTAAATCACACCTTTCTATTTATAGGCATATAAAGTAACTAATATATTTTTTTAATTTATTCCATTGGGAAACTTTTTGCAATGTAATATTCTGCATTGTATATCCCATTTTGGCTTTAGACAATAGGTGCAGGAGTAGGCCATTTGGCCCTTCACGCCAGCACCGCCATTCAATGTAATCATGGCTGATCATTCACAATCAGTACCCCGTTCCTGCCATCTCCCCATACCCCCTGACTCCGTTATCTTTAAGAGGTCTTAAAGATCATTTGAAAGCATCCAGAGAATTGGCCTCCACTGCCTTCTGAGGCAGAGAATTCCACAGTTTTACAATTCTGAGAGTGAAAAAGCTTTTCCTCATCTCCGTTCTAAATAGCCTACCCCTTTATTCTTAAACTGTGGCCCCTGGTTCTGGACTCCCCCAACATTGGGAACATGTTTCCTGCCTCTAGCGTGTCCGGCTTTGGAAAGTATTAAGTGTTTCTCAGGGTTATTTCCAGTTTCATGCCCAAATTTGTTTCTTCAATCACTTTGGACTATATTCTTTATCAGAACATTGTTTTCCCATACATCTAAGCATGATATGCAAGCTTTGACAAAACTTAAGGCAGAAAGGAAGGACTTGCATTTGTATTGTCTTATTTAGATCCACAGGGAACCAAAGTGCTTGACAATTATAGGCTTGCTTTTGAAGCAGAGTCACTGTTGTAAGGAAGCATTGTCTCAGCCACTTTGACAACAGGGTCTTTCGACCAGTTAACCTTTCTTGCTGTAAAGAGAAATATTGATAAAAATACTAGGGGAGCTCCCATCTTCTTTGAATAATGTCATGAGATTATTTTTGCCTCCATTGGAACAGGTAATAGGGGTCTTGATTTAACCTTCTTGCAAAAATAATTGTAGGCACTCCCTGAAGTCAATTCAAAAACAAAATATCGTCTAAAACAAAACAAAAAATGACAGGGATGTTAACTCTGTCTCTCTTCCAAAGCTGCTGCCTGACCTGCCTGGGTATTTCCAACATTTTCTGTTTTATTTCAAGTGAAATTTACAAAATTAAGCCCTGAACCGAGACTTACACAAATCATTTTGACTTGAACCCTAGAATACTCCCAACATCGAACCTAACAAAGATCTCTGGCCATATCTTTGGGTTCAGCCGGACAGTACCCAAGCTGACATCTTTCCACTACTTTGACTTGCTTCCCATTCCGCTTTCTGCGACCCATTATAATCCAGTTTGCCGCTTCCTTCCAGTTCTGTTGAATTTATTCTTATCCCCAGATAATTGATTGAAGGGGAAAATAAAGAATGTAAGTTGTTTCTCAGTTTTGGCTTTAGTAATGGTGAATTGGAGAAGCTACATGGTGCCTCCAAATCATCATGGAAGAGGATGCAAGGAGGAAGCTGGGTACATAACATGGGGAATGGTGGAGAATTTCAGAAAGTTGGAGATGTAAACCATGCTTATAAGCTTGTGACGTTATCAAAACTGCTTTTAAGACTGAAGACTGCTTTTATAAACTCCCATGGCTTGGGCCTTGTGTTCAGTAGATGGGCTTCAACACTTGCCTTACTGTGCAGAAAACAATATCCATATAACTTCCAGGGTACTGTCTTAAAGTCGAATAGCTCCAACCGTTTTCCTCTGTTATAACTCCAAACCTCTCACAAGCATCTTTTATCGTAGTTAAACCCAGGTTTAAATCAAATGACAGCAGCAGCTTTTGATCCCTTTTGATAGAGCTGCTGCCTCACAGTACCAGAAACCCTGGTTCGATTCTGACCTCGGGTGCTGTCTGTGGGAAGTTTCCTCCGGGTGCTCAGTTTTCTTTCAATGTCTCAAAGACATGTGGGTTTATAGATTAATTGGCCTCTGTAAAGTGCCCCTCATGTAGGGAGTGGATGTTATCCCACTTTCGCATCCACTCGAGGGGCAATTAGTGTGAATCGGTGATCAATGGTTGGTGAGCCAAAAGGCCTATTTCCATGCTGTATTTTTCAATCTTTCAATCAATCTGTCTTTGTAACTCCTTAAGAGTTCATTGGTAAATCCTAGACTTTGATTCACATACACCACTTTATACTTCTATCTGTGAGCTATCTGGTTTTAAATTTCAATGGCATATTTTTCTCTTAGTAAGTTCAGACATTCTACTGTATACTGTTATCCTAGAAGTTGGCTTGTAGCTTGGACCTCAGAATTGCAAAATTCAAGTCAGTTGTGGGCAAGCAGTAGGAAGTGGTGAGAATGTCTTCCTAATTTGTAATCCTGCTCATACCAACTCCCACCACAGCACTGGTGAACAATAGATCAATGACTGAAAACACTCAGGGGAAAGTGAGGGAAATGCCCAATTTACCTCAATAGCCCTTTCCAACATCATGCAACTGAAATTGGGAATATGGAAGTATTTTGGAGTCACATACAGTTCTATGTAAGTTCTGAACTCTCCCCGCCCCCCCCCCCCCCCCCCCCCCCCAGAGTGCAAATCTCAAAGACTAGAAGGCACAGCTTTAAGTTTAAAGGAGAAACGCGGGGGCAAGTTTTGGGGTATTTTTTAACACAGGGTGTTGGGTGCCTGGAAGGTGCTGCCAGGGGTGGTGGTGGAGGAGGCAGATACCATGGTGGCATTTATGAAGCTTTTAAATAGGCACAGAGATATGGAGGAATATGGTTCATGTGCAGGTAGATGAGACTAGTTTATCTTAGCACCATATTCATCACAGATATTGTGGGCTAAAGGGCCCTATCCTGTGCTGTTCTGTTCTACGTTCTACATATCTCACTAAACTCCCTTCAAATACAACTGGGTTAGGAGGCTAATTGGCTTTATTTTTGTGGAACAGTCCATCCTTCCTTCAGGTAAGTGAGGTAAATTGGGAAGAATAATAACAGTGGATATGCCATGAATAAGGCGGCTATTGAAGAAATTAGAACAGGAGCCCAGAGTACAACCAACACTATCAAGAATCCTGATATCTTGATCAAATGCCTTCTGGTAATGACTGCAATTTTAAGGCATTCAGTTTATTAATATCTTCTAATTGAAATTACAGGTTTACAGAATTGGGAATACATTTTTGGGTTATGTGGGTGGAGAGAGAAAAAGATTTTGTTAAATTTCTTTGTCGAGTTGCTTTCCTGTCATTTGCTATTTTTACCAAGTAAAAATCAAATACAGCAATCTCCATGTTGCAAAGCCTATTTACAAAATTAATCTGATTCTATACAGCAATGTTAACAAGCCTAATAGTGTTAAAATTTGATGAGTTTACACGGTGAAGTGAGAGGTGCCTGGGTTTGTTTACAAGTGGTTCAACACTCACATTGTTGGTTGTATTCTTTGGCTCCTGCCCTTTGCCATTATTAACACTGAGCATTTCTCAGCCCTTTTCTACTCTCAATCTGTTCTGGGAGTTCAAACCTTCACGCTGATAGTATCTAAAGGAACCTTCTGAGTTCTGAGAATACAAGGGATAGCAAGTCTGAAGAAGAGTCTCGACCCAAAACCTCACCCATTCACTTCTCACCAGAGATGCTGCCTGTCCCGTTGAGTTACTCCAGCTTTTTGTGTCTACCTTCGGTTTAAACCAGCATCTGCAGTTCCTTCCTACACAAAAGCATAGACTATTCTCTGGTTTAATCTGGAACTTGCAAACTGGAGATAAGATAGTCTGGCAAATTAGAGATGTAGCCCCTCTTCACGTATTTCTTAACTTTTTTCCTTCCCATCACCGCACCAGGCTGACCCATGTGAAGACAACGTACTGATGAGGGAGGGAATCTTTTTAAACTACTTACTTGATTTGTAAAGTCAATGTGTAGTAGACCCATATAGTACATCAATCAAATCTTAAATCTACAAAGTCTGCTCAGCTAAAGGAAGTATCTCACGCACTGATTCAATTGGCAAAGACTGCAAACTGAGTCAGACTAGCAAGTCCCTGAGCTCAGTGGGGACTTCACAGAATTCAGCAGGTCACAGGTAGAGCAATCATTGACCTCCACATTAATGAGAGGAAAATCAGCCGGACATCCTTTAGCCGATAACCTTTAAATAACAAGTTTAAAAATGCATGTTCAATGATATCGAGAATTATGCCATGGGTAAAGAGTTGGATTTATACTAAATTTGATACTTATAAAGTAAATGCATATTTTTATTGGAATTTTGGCTAGCCAGATTAGCCCACCCTGGAGAATAAAAGGTTCTAAATCATCAAATTTATCACTTGAAATTTAAAGAATGAAAAATGTTTGCAATGTTTAAATTTGTCTGATTAAAGCTCCTCTTGAAATCTTGATTATTTTCCCCTGCACTTAGTTACTTTTGTTCTGTTAGGATATTGGTAATGCAGTGAACTATACCTCAGCCCCAGGTAGTGGCATTTAACTAATCCTCCCATCATTTGATAGGCTGTAGAATGCAAATCAGATTATAAGCATATTAAGTTTCAAGTCCATCGTTGAAATTTAAATTATTTTTGTAACATCATCGGAATTCAGTTTGTAATTTTAGATTTCCAAGTAAGCAAGAATCATTTGCCCTGTACTGTTGCATGATTCCAGTCTCATAAATGTCATAAGAAGTTTATTCTCCCAACCCAATATGCCATGGTCTTTGTTTACATTTTTATATTTTAATCCCAAAGCCTGATGGTTTGAACGACTATTATTGCACTTGCCTTTGTAAAACTTACAATTCATTATTGCATGCATGAGTAAAGGTAAACTGTAAATAACTTGGTGTGCCATAATATTTCTAATGTTTTGTTTTAGATGTTCATTTTAATTTTGTTTGCTTATCTGTAACTGTTTCCACACCAGTATCACAGCACTTCTTATTAACTACACTCCATAATCTTGTCAGGTATCTGTCCTTCCACCTTTCCTCCCTTGCTAGTGTGTGTTGAAAAGATTTTCCTGTTTGCCTTGAGATAAAAATATTACTTTGTCATCTGTTTTTAATGTCATTATGTTTATTTTTTTGAAATATTCTGGTTCCTGGTTCACTTTTTTTTTTTGCCTCTCATTAACAGGATTTCACTTTGGTGGTATTTGGCACATGTTATTTAATCAATGTAGATGACTTGCAGGAGATGAATGCAGCAGATCTCCTGAGATCAGTGGTTCCAAGATATGTCCTTACTCATTTCTAAATCAATGATGTCGTATGCACCAAAATCCCTTGTTGAAAGGCTAATTGGTTACTTGCTATAGTGTCAATCATTGAGTTCTTTACTCATTTTTGTGCTGTACATTTCTGCCACTAAAACTTTTGTGAGCAATTGAACTTTGACTTTTGTACCTCCATCAACTCATTCCTTACTCACGAAAACCCCCCAGTTACGGAACATATTCCATGTCCCCAATAATTTCTCATTCTCACATTCCCACATTGGGCTGCTCTTTGTACAGACTCCAAGACCATCATACCTTTTGTCTTGTAATAGATGCTGAAATTCAAGCAACTTGAGATTGGAATTCAGATTTAGGTGTCCTGTTTGAGAGATCCAATACTGTATCAACCTATTGGCATTTTTAACCAGTCTTGCAGTGTAACTGCCTTCAAAGTGAAATGGAGGTCTTAATACTTGTTGAATCTGAATTGTTGCTATTTAGAATATTGTGACTTTTTTACTGCAGTCATGCCCTGCAATGGCCCATTGTTCCAGTGGTATTTGTTGCTGCTGTACCCAATGGTCTAATGGTACTTGAGACCCACTGTGCCAATAATATCTCCGTCATTAACAGATTTCTTGTTCACCTCAAAATGACCCTTCTAACCTGCACTGATATTTCCCTAACTTGAACGAGCATGCTCAGCTAGCCAATGCCTGCACCTCACTTATCCCGAACAATCTACTGATGTACTAGTTGATTGTTCGATAAGGTTGAGAGATCATGTAATCTAAGCAGCAGGTGACTCATGTGCATTTGTATGAAGGGGCAGTCCTGCTAAATAGTGAATATAAATGTGTTCATTTTAATTTATAATTGAATTCTGCGAGTTTTTTAATTAAAATTGCTCCATTTTGTTTAAGAAATCTTCATTAAAATGAAACGTTGTTGTACTTTTAACATCAATTGAGTACCTACACTAGTTTCACTACTTCCAAGTTCCTCCAATGCGTTGCATTTTATCTTTCACCTAAGTTTCCTTTGCACAGAACCAGTTATGTTAGATCTCTTATCCCCACTATGTAACATAGAGAAAAATATCTCTGAGTGAATGTTCCAATGACATTTTGGGTCAAGACCCTTCTTCAGACTGATAGTCATGGGGAGAAAGTTGGTAAAGAGATGTGTAGGTGGGACAAAGCCTAGCAAGTCTTTATCAGCTTTCTTCCACAGATGCTGCCTGACCCACTCAATTACTCCAGCACTTTGTGTTTTACTCAAGGTTGCAGCATCTTCAGTTTCTTATGTCTCCATGTATCTATTGTTCCTCCATTCCAAAGAAACCTAGAATGTGCACACCCACAATGATATCAATGGCTGTTGTTTTGGGCCTTTGAATAGTACCTGACTTTCAATAGATCCTTCCCTTCATACCCCGCCACTTACCCTCCAAACCATCTGACTACCATCCTCAAAACGTATTCAGAATTAAATAAATGTTTGGCCCTTCAAGCCCGCACCGCCATTCATTGTGGTCATGGCTGATCATCCACAATCAGTAACCCGTGCCTGCCTTCTCCCCATATCCCTTGATTCCGCTAGCCCCCAGAGCTCTATCTAACTCTCTTTTAAACTCATCCAGTAAATTGGCCTCCACTGCCCTCTGTGGCAGTAAATTCCATAAATCCACAACTCTCTGAGTGAAAAGGGTTTTTTTCTCACCTCAGTTTTGAGATTGGAAGAATACAATCATTCAGGTTAACACTTCAAATATTCCATTATATTAATGAAGCTTAATTAGTGCAGGACTGCTCCTTGAATCTAATCATTAACCAAACACTTGGGGATTTATACTCGTCCAATGCAGACAGTTGAGTCGTGTGCTATTTATAGTGCCATCTTATGAACTGAATACTTGTGTGTGTGTGTGTATACACAAGGTTTAAAGACCGAGTAGACGAGGTGGGGGCTTTGCTGTTGGCCAATGATGAAGGCAGTCTCGTTCACCAAGTACACGCCGTGAGCTTTGTTGAAGATTCTATCTTCATGGGTTATTCTGGTGCTGCTCCTGAAGACAGGTAACTGTATAAAGAGTAAATTCAACTGCACCGAACTATGGTTTTCACATGGAACAAATCCTGGCGTATGCACCAAATGCTGGAGTCACTCGGCGGGTCAGGCAGCATTTGTGCCTTTGCAGAGATGCTGAGTGACTCCAGCATTTTGTGTCTACCCTCGCAGAGATGCTGCCTGACCCACTGAGTGATTTTGATTCTACCGTCGATTTAAACCAGCATCTGCGGTTCTTTCGTACACAATTCCTGGTGTATTCCAGTCTAACGTATCAGCTGTACTCCAATGAACATTTGTACAATGAGTGGTCTTGCTCCTCGACCCTCCTCTGATATTCCAAACTGCACTCCTCACATTTTGCTTTCACTGTCTACATACAATTTAGCAACTAAAAACATCCGAGACACGCTCAAGAGAGGAGATGTGGAGGTTTTGGTCTTTTCAAAGTATGTAGAAAATAACTTTACACTGAAATAAATGTTGGAATTATTGAATGTGAGGATTAGCCTTTGGGAGAAAGTCAAGACCTGTTCTGTTACGTAATATCACCAGTATGCTGCCTGGATTAAAGGTTGTTAGCTGGAAGGAGAGGTTGGAAAGTCTTAAATAATTTTCTCTCTAATGCTGGAGATTGAGGGGAGTCCTGTTGAAAGTATATAAAAGTTATGAGAGGCATAGATAGGGTAGATGGTCAGAACATTTTTCCCAGGGTGGATATTTCATAGACTAGAGGAAATGGCTTTTAGGTGAGACAGGCAATGTTTAAAGGAGATGGGCGGGATGTCTTTTTTACACAGAGGGTAGTGGGTGCCTGGAACACTGCCAGGGGTGGTGGAGGAGGCAGATACGATAGTGGTGTTTGAGGCTTTTAGACAGGCACATGGAGATGGAGGGATATGGATCACTGGCAGGCAGATAAGATTCATTTAACTTTGTATCATGACATTGTGGGCCGAAGGGCCGGTTCCTGTGCTGCACTGTTCTGTGTTCTATCACGTGACCATAATGCATTGAGGGTAATATGGATACAGAACGGTTGCAAACTAAAAGCCAATGAGATATAATGATGTCGGTAGTGTGCTTCCACTGTAATGTTTGTATTTTTATTCTTGAGTTATTTTTGTTAAGGACTTTAACTTGAATAACTTCGACAGGCGACAGGCAGCTACTCTCAGCTGCCATGGGTGATCATTTTGAAGTATATTTGTAATGTCCTTTCCTCAAGCTTTGCAGTATTACCCATGCAAAGTGTGCATACATTTGTTATGGGCAATCTAAATCCACAGCATTCTTATGCTTAATGCTCATTACAATAGTCTTTCTATCAAAGTAAAACATTTTTAATTACCATTACATATATCATAAGGTCAAAGTGATAGAAGAATTAGGCCATTTGGCCCATCAAGTCTGCCATTCAATCACGGCTGATCTATCTCTCCCTCCTAACCCCATTCTCCTGCCTTCTCCCCATAACTAACATCTGTACTAATCAAGAATCTATCTATCTCTACCTTAAAAATATCTACTGACTTGGTCTCCACAGCCTCTGTGGCCAAGAATTCCACAGATTCACCGCCCTCTGACTAAAGAAATTTCTCCTCATCTCCCTCCTAAAAGAACGTTCTTTCATTCTGAGGCTATGACCTCTAGTTCTAGACTCTCCCACTAGTGGAAACATCCTCTCCACATCCACTTATATGCTAAAACTGGAATAATTAACCATGTCTTCAGAAAAAGAATGGAACCCTTATATTAAAATGTAGCTGCTTACTGAAGTATCTTTTTATTATTCTTAAAGCACTTGTTTCCATATTGTTTCAAATTGCCCATTCATTAATATCTGATGTGATGCATATTTCAACACATTTTTTCAATTAAACTAAAGTTAACTAACTAACAATTGGAAAATCCAATTATATTTATTTAGTTCCTTATGCTCAGTGTTTAACATTTCCCTGGTTATCGCAACAGCAACTGCTTTTATTTGTATAGATCCTCTAACATAGTAAAACATCCCAAGGAACTTTACAAGAGCATTATCAAATACATGTTGGCACTGAGCCACATGGCAGGAGACAATAAAGAAGGCTTTAACGAGCTGCATCAGACGAAGTACTGGAAGAACTCGTCGGTCAGGCGACATCTGAGGAGGGAATAGATAGATGAAGTTTCAGGTTGGGACCGGCCTTCAATCTGAAGAAAGATCCAAAACATCACCTGTCCATTCCTTCCGCAGATGCTGCCTGGCCCGCTGAGTTCCTCCAGCATTTTGCTCAAGATTCCAGCATCTTGTGTCTCCTCTTTAAAGACCTGTTTGATGAATAAAAGAGAGGAAAGAGAGCTCTTGGAAGATAATTGCAGGGTTTTGGTGCCTCGACAGCTGGAGCCATGGACATCCATGGTGGAGCTGTTAAATTAGATGGCATAAATTGGAGGAATGCAGACAATTAGAGAACAAAAATTGGTAGGAGGGCATGTTGTTGTGATGAGTGTATTTGGACTCTGCAACAGGATGTAAACACTAAGCTAGTAGGTAAAACCTGACAACTGGAGTTTATTGTGGAGAAGCTGTGAGGCCAAGGACTTTGAGAGGAATCAAAAGTTGGATTATTACCTAAAGTTGCAAATCGTTGAAGCACAAAGGCATCTAGGAACTCGTGCACAAATAACAAAAAGAGAGCAGTTGTGTTTGTCTTTATTGCAAGGAAAATAGAGTTTTGAGGAATGAGGTGGGATTATATTGAAGCATACAGGATCTGAAGAAGGATCTCGACCCAAAACGTCACCCATTCCTTCTCTCCTGAGATGCTGCTTGACCCGCTGAGTTACTCCAGCATTTTGTGATACCCAGGATCTTAAAGACGCATCACAGGATAGATGTTGAGATAACTACATTAACGGGTGTTATTTATGTCGGAGTGGTCTTATAAATCTGATCTGCATTGGAGTTTTTTTTTTACAGTAAGTAGTGAATCTGTTGAACACTTTTTATCCAGAGCAGGGGAATCAGAAACAAGAAGACGCAGGTTTAAGGGTGATAGATTAAAGATTTAATAGGGGCCTGAGGGGCAACATTTTCACAGAGGATGGAGGGTGTATGGAATGAGCTGCCAGAGGTACAATGCAGAGACCGTAACAATATTTAAATGACATGTGGACAGGTGCATGGATAGGGAAGGTTTAGAGGGATAGTGGGCATACGCAGGCAGGTGGGACGAGTGAAGACGAGGGATCTTTGTCGGCATGGACAAGTTGGGCTGAAGGGCCATTTTTCAATGCTGCATGACTAGCCAAGAAGACCATGCAGGCCTGATCACTGGATGCACCTGTAGAGGTGGTGGGTACATTATTGAAAGGATGGCAAGTTCAGGTGAGTGGGACTGACACAGAAGAGGAATTAAGACCTCTAACAGATCAGCACTCGGGCTGAGTGGCGTGCTCCTTTTTTTTGTGCCGTGGAGTATGGTAGGAAAGAGGGAGGCCAAGCCCATGGAGATATTTGAACATGAGGAATGGAAATTTAAAAATCAAAGTGTTTCTTAGCTGGAACCGTTGTGGTTCCGTAAACCCTGGGTTTGGTGCAAGTTCAGGTTTTAGGATGACCTCAGATTTGCGCAGAATAGAAAACAGGATCTAATTACGTTGCAGGGTGAGGTTTTTCAGCCAGAGGCTGACAGAGCTGAGCTCTCTCCTCCCAGTTAGCACTGTGTCCTTCCAAAGATGAAAGGGTGAGGGAAATGAAAGGTTTAGATTTGAGACACAACGTGGAAACGGGCCCTCTGATCCACCGAGTCCAGCCGACCATAGATCATATTCACACTAGTTCTGTTATCCAAGTTTCCCCATCAACATCCTACACACTAGGGGCAATTCACAGAGGCCAATTAACCTACAAACCCGCAAGTGTTTGGGATGTGGGAGGTGCTGGAACACACGGAGAAAACCCACGCGGTCACAGGGAGAACGTGAAACACAGAAACGCCACACAGATGACACCAGAGGTCAGGATGGATCCTGGGTCTCTGGATGTATGAGGCACAAGCTTTACCTGCTGTGCCACCCATTTTATTTTAATGCCATGAATGTTTCATTATTTTAGAGCTCCCTTGGTACTGGGTGGAAGGACCAGGTACATGAATCACTGAGTTACTGCTACATCACGATTGTAACGGGTGCTGCTGAATGGCTGAATTCAGATGGTGGAGTAACTGCAAACGCTACAAAGCAGGAAAAAAAACACCTGGAAATAAGTGGCAGCTTCCTCAGCCACTGCCCAAAACATTAATACTTTTCAAATGTCGCTCACTTATGTTTTAATGTAAATCTGAATGTAATAATTGTATCACTAATATATTCTGTGTCTCACACACTTACTGACTTGTACCCAGTGGAATAGTCATGAAGAGGTGGCATTGAAAAGTTATGAAATCTTTGCAGGATTGCATTATTTTTCGGCAAATCGATTAAAAAGAAGCTCTCGTATGTCGCACGAGTTAACGACTAACTCAGACCTACTAAACCAGTAAATAATGCTGCCATTTTAACCCACTCGCTAAGCTGCTGTACTGTCAGATGTCTGGCTCAGTGCGTAATTGAGCATGTTCAGTAACCACTGTAAATACATTATGTTGTTACACTGTGGGAACACTAAATTTGACTGCAGCCCACAGCGTATGTCTTTGCAAGGGCACTGTGTGGTCTCTGGTACAAAGAGCATGCCTTCCATTCTTGTTGTATCACTGCATCGTGTAGTACTGATCCATCCGTGAGAGGAATAAGTTAGGACTGTGCCTTTTATGTAAAGAACATACAGCTTTGTGTTTAAGCATGGTTTTAAAAATGCATTGATCTTTTAATTTCAACTCTTATTGTAAGTAGACACAAAAAGCTGGAGTAACTCAGCGGGACTGGCAGCATCTATGAAGAGAAGGAATGGGTGATGTTTCGGGGCGAGACCCTTCTTCAGACTGTAGAGACCATTCCCTCCACAACTCCATGGTTCATTCGTCCCAAACCACCCCGTCCCCAGATACTCTCCCATGCAACCGCAGGAGATGTGACACCTGTCCCTTCACCTTCCCCCTCGTATCCATTCAAAGACCTCAGCAGGTGAGACAGAGGTACACATGCATCTCCTCTCATCTCTGCACCTGCATTCGGTGTTTCCGATGTGGCCTCCTTTACATTAGCGAGACCAAGCGCAGACTCGGCCACCATTTTGCCAAACACTTGCACTTGGTCCGCCAAGGGCTGCTGGATCTCCCAGTCGCTAAACAAATTAGCATGAGAAGGGTCTCGACCCGAAACCTCACCCATTCCTTCTCTCCAGAGATGCTGCCTGTCCCGCTGAGTTACTCCAGCGTTTTGTGTCTATCTTTGGTGTAAACCAGCATCTGTAGTTCCTTCCTACACATTCTCACTCTACGTTTGTGCTTCTTTTCAGACACACATCACAGGCCGACTTGAAGACTTCAACATTCTGGCTCCGAGCAAGCCTTGGAGCCACGGTGTTTGCTGTCCTAGGATTTGCTGTGTACAAAGCATTGCTAAAACAGCGGTGATCAGAAGGGGGGGGGCTGTCATTTGGTCACCATTTTATAAACAGTTTCAAGAAGCAGCAACGAATATCCTGAGTGTTTTTTTTATTTTAATATGCGAGCATTTCTTTAAACCGAGGGGCGCAAGAAAACAAAAGTACTGAATGGTCAAAAGCTGGTCCGATAGTAACCACGATCTGTGAAAGAACGATCCTGAACTTGTAATGACCCTTCTACCATTTCAGTCTCCGCTTCTGTTTTGCCATGTGTAACAGTGGTATTGAGTCCAGAGTACCTGTCATGCAAGAAGAATTCAGACCCGCCAATATCAGGTATCCAAAGGGATATAATTGTGTAAATACTGTAAATAACGGTGCAGTTCCCAAATGGAATTTTCTCCCAGAATACCCGCTGCAATTAGCTCACTCTAGGTGTATGGTGCAACAGGTTGAATGTTGCCGAGTGATTGTTTCATGTGGATACTTAGATCTTTATCCTCCAGCCTGGTATTTAAAGCATTGAGGGGAGTTTTATTTATTGTTTAGTTAATATTTTAATTTCTAGGAAACATGGAGGAAAGTCACCGAGAGATTTATTTCTCAGGGCGTCATCTTACACAGAAGAGCAATCATTGTCTTTTTTCTTCTTCTCCGAGATAAGCTGAGTTCGGTATCACTTCTGTACCAAGTAAAGGAGTTTTGTATCAGAGAAAATAGGCAGTCTGCCCTTCCAGCCCTCAGACTACTATGTATCGTTCTTCAAGGCGGGTGAGAAGGTAAAGGTGTTTGCACTTGAAGTAACCTGAGTCTTGTAGATCCCATGATCATAACATTCAAGTAAGTGAAGGATGAGTCTTCCTATTCCTGTAGCCTGTGCTGTGTTGCAACTCCAGGGCAATACAGCTATTGCTTTGTTGGTGTGTAATAGTTGCATGTTTCCAGTATTAAGTTAGCTCTAAAATACCACTGGGCAGTTTTTCTGTTACAATGAATTTCGGTTCTTCCTGTATATTAAACCAATAACTCTTGCATTATCATTGTTTTTCATCATTGACTTTTTCAAACAATTTCAATAAATATCTACATGCTATATCTTACATTCTTATAGATTACTTTCTTGGCGGGCATTAGTTTTTTTTCCAAGTCTGATCATATTCTATCAAAAATCTTGTGCTTGTTTGAGAAGCTGAAGGTTTAGGGACAGATTGATGTAGTGAGTTGGAAATTTGCTCTCTTATCACTAGAATGTTATGTTAGTCCATTCCAGGTTAATCGCATTGAGTGTTCTCTTAGTCTTTAAAATCACGTAGTTCTGAGCACCAATTTAGACCTAAAATTGGGAAAGACTGGAAACACTCGGTAGGTAAGTCAGCATCTGCGAAGCGGAAAGCATTTGACATTTCAGGTCGAAGATGGACACAAAAAGCTGACGTTGATCAGGCAGCATCCCTGGAAAAAGGAATAGGTGACGTTTTGGGTCAAGATACCTCTTCAGACAGAAGAAGGGTCAGTCTGAAGAAGGGTCTCAACCCAAAACATCACCTATCCCTTTTCTCCAGAGATGCTGCCTGCAAACAAACTTCTGCAGTTCCTTTCTACACTTCCTGACGTTTCAGGTTGATGTAATAAAAGACCAATGATCTTCAACATTCATTCTCTTCCTCCACGGGTCCTGCCTAACATGCTGGGTATCTCCAGCTCATCCTGTTCTGCTGTGTTTGTCTTTCATTTTCAGTTAATGTTCCCAGCTTGGAGGTAGCTTCAACTGCCTCCAAGATCATGTAAGTGAATTAATGTACAAGTACCTGGGATACTGCACAATGCATGGCTTGTTGACACAGGCAGTTCCAGACTATCCAATTGCATTACATGGAAGAAGCTTAGCAAATCTTCCAGTGAGTCAAAGGATTCGAGGCTGGCGACGGTCCTTTATTCTAAAGGTTCTTTGCAAATGATTGTAACCCAATACCAAGTTCAATGGAAATGCATTGTACACAAACAAATCTTTGTGCAAATCTCTGGCGGTCAGGAAGTGCACAGTTAAAACACAACCTGGGGCTTTAGGCTGCTCTACCATTCTGAATGAAGTAGGAGGGAAGTCTCTTGCTTTCGGGAGCCAGCGTTTCTGTCCTGTTTTTCAGATTCTCAAGATAGAGCCACACAGCCGAGGATGCCAGTAATAGATATAGTTTAGTTTAGAGATGCAGCGTGGAAATCAGACGACCGTGTCCACGCCGACCATCGACCATCTGTTCACACCAGTTACATGTTATCCCAATTTCACATCCACTCCCATCCAACACACTAGGGGCAATTTACAGAGGGCCAATTAACCTCCAACCCGCACGTCCTTGAGATGTGGGAGGAAACTGAAACGCCAGGATCACGCTGTCATAGGGAGAGCCTGTAAACTCCACACAGACAGCACTTGAAGTCAGAATTGAACCCGAGTGTCTGGCGCTGTGTGGCAGCAGCTCTACCTGCTGTGCCACTTGATCCAGAACACTTGTAAAATGTATTTCATGCCTTCTCCGTATTTTACCATGCACTTTCATTCGTGTCTTCTGGTTACCTGCCTTTTTGAATATCAAAGCTCTATGGTGAAGACCTCCAATTAGGTTTAGTAATGCGTGTGCATTGTGAACAGGGTAGTTGAGCATAGAGGCAACAATGGTTCACGAATGCGAGCCGATTGAAGCCTCTGGTATATGCATGGCAGCACTTTGGTCAACGTGGGTTGTTTTTAAATGTGCTATACAAATAAAATTGACTTGACTTGACTTGACTCATGAGCCTGTGACTGGAAGGCATTGAATTCTCCAATGTTAGTTAAAACTGCCCCCCACCCTTTCTTTTCCCCCCTCTCTTCCATATGCCCAGCTCTGGTGGGTATCCATTTCTCCTCACTATCCTGCCTCTACTCTTCCACCCCCCCCCCTTCCCCGATCCCCTTCCACCTTTTATCCCGCCTTCTGCCTTTACATTTCATTCCTCTTCCCTCCTTATCTTGCATCCTTTTCTCTGTTTCAATTTCAATCCTTTCGACCACCCAAAAAAATGTTCCCAATGTTGGGGGAGTCCAGAACAAGGGGCCACAGTCTGAGAATAAAGGGAAGGCCATTTAAAACTGAGATGAGAAAAAAACTTTTTCACCCAGAGTTGTGAATTTGTGGAATTCCCTGCCACAGGAGGAGGCAGTGGAGGCCAATTCACTGGATGGATTTAAGAGAGAGTTTGATAGAGCTCTAGGGGCTAGCAGAATCAAGGGATATGGGGAGAAGGCAGGCACAGATTACTGATTGTGGATGATCAGCCATGATTACAATATAACATATAACAACTACAGCATGGAAACAGGCCTGTCCGGCCCTACCAGTCCACGCCGACCATTCGCTCTGACCTAGTCTCATCTACCTGCACTCAGACCATAACCCTCTAATCCCCTCTTATCCATATACCTATCCAATTTACTCTTAAATAATAAAATCGAGCCAGCCTCCACCACTTCCGCCGGAAGCCCATTCCATACAGCCACAACCCTCTGAGTAAAGAAGTTCCCCCTCATGTTACCCCTAAACCTTTGTCCCTCAATTCTGAAGCTATGTCCCCTTGTTGGAATCTTCCCCACTCTCAAAGGGAAAAGCCTACCCACGTCAACTCTGTCCGTCCCTCTCAAAATTTTTAAAACCTCTATCAAGTCCCCCCTCAACCTTCTACGCTCCAAAGAATAAAGACCCAACCTGTTCAACCTCTCTCTGTAGCCTAAATGCTGAAACCCAGGCAACATTCTAGTAAATCTCCTCTGTACTCTCTCCATTTTGTCGACATCCTTCCTATAATTTGGCGACCAGAACTGCACACCATACTCCAGATTCGGCCTCACCAATGCCCTGTACAATTTTAACATTACATCCCAACTTCTCAATGAATGATGGTGCTGGCTCGAAGGGCCAAATGGCCTCCTCCTAAACCTATTTTCTATGTTTCTACGTTTAATCCTATCATTTACACAGAGCCTCCCGTGACACTGTCCTCTCATCTACATTTCAGTCTTGTTTACGCATTAACCTCATGGCTAGCCAACTTATTCCCAGGTCATCAAAGTCGATGCACTTTACTGAGACAAAACACAAAATGTTGGAGGAACTCAGCGGGTCAGGCAGCATCTGTGGAAGGAACAGACACGTGGCATTTCGGGTCAGGACCCTTCAGACTGTAACGGGGATAAAGCTGGAGAAGAGAGACTGGGTTGGGTAAAACCTGGCATGTGATGCAGATGAGGAGGGTTGGATTGGCAGGTGGGTGGAGTAACAGATCTCTGACCATGGACGTTCATGATTTGCTTTTCTGGAAAGCTACAATGGAGAAAGTGCCATTTGACCCAGTAAACCGTGCGCCATGATTTTTCTCTAGGTTCTCTTGTTTCCACGAGAAAATCTCATCCTTAAAATTATTTTCCCAGTTTCCTTTGAACAATATGTTGAAGTTGTATAAAACATTGCTGAGGCCACACTTAGAGTATTGTGTTCAGTTCTGGGCATAATGTTATAGGAAAGATGTTGTCAAATTGGAAAGAGTACAAAGAAGATTTACGAGGATGTTGCCAGGACCAGAGGGTGTGAGCTACAGGGAGAGGTTGAGCAGGCTGGGTCTCTAATTCCTTGGAGCGCAGGAGGATGAGGGGTGATCTTACAGAGGTGTACAAAATCATGAGAGGAATAGATCGGGTAGATGCACAGAGTCTCTTGACCAGAGTAGGTGAATCAAGGACCGGAGGACGTAGGTTTAAGGTGAAGAGGAAAAGATTTAATAGGAATCTGAGGGGTAACTTTTTCACATAAAGAGTGGTGGGTGTATGGAAAGAGCTGCAAGAGGATGTAGTTGAGGCTGGGACTATCCCAACATTAAAAAAAACAGACAGGTACATGGATCGGACGCGTGCAGGTGGGATTAGTGTAACTGGGACGTGTGGGCAAGTTGGGCCGAAGGGCCTGTTTCCATGCTGTGTGACTCTGACTCTAATAGATATGGACTCAAATACCCTCAATAATTCTCGAATCAGTGATATAGATTGCTGATCTCTGCAGCCCAGGCAAGTTCAGATGCATTTCTCTTCATTGGCTTTCATTTGGCTAAACCATTTAGTTGCTTTCTCTGGTAATTCCAGAAATGTGTGATGGTTCTGGTAATGATTTCCATCCTGTGAAATGCCCAGGAACGTAGCTGTAGCATCAAAAAACACACACACGCGCACACACAGAGTGCTGGAGTAACTCAGCGGGTCAGGCAGTATCTCTGGAGAACATGGACAGGTGATGATTTGGGTTGGGACCCTTCTTCAGACTGAATGTAGCATTAACTGGACACTAACATTGATTAAATATCACTGGTTCCTTTTCTTTCAGACTCTGTTAGGCTGAGAAACTAGTTTCGTATCTTCTGATGGCCTTGTATTTATGGAGGACTGCAAGCCCGACAGTCCAGCCCCTCAGGACAGGCAAGAGGCAGCTAATCAGTTGTGATTCATTTCCTGAACACTCATTGTCTCATGATACTAACTCAGGTGCCATCAATCTGAAGAAGGGTCTTGACCCGAAACGTCACCCATTCCTTCTCCCCTGAGATGCTGCCTGACCTGCTGAGTTACTCCAGCATTTTGTGAATAAATACCTTCGATTTGTACCAGCATCTGCAGTTATTTCTTATACTAACTAAGGCGCTAGGTCAACTAGCAATCTACCTACTTCCATTTGGTGCGAATAATATAAAATGGTGCTATATTTTAAGAGCATTGTGTAATACTTCATGTATCCTGTGCCTTTGTCTCTGGTTGATGAATCAATACCCTGCCTACTTTGTAGTTTTTCGACCGGCGTAATTGGGATTGAGTGTAGATGTATCCTTTCTGTTACAGTCACCCATTCCTCTCCAGAGATGCTGCCTGACCCACTGAGTTACGCCAGCATTTTGTGACTATCTATAGATCTCAGCATTTGTGGCACGCCAATTCCATAGACATCCTCCTTCAGGATCAGGTTGGGGCCCTTCTTCAGACTTGCTCCCACTCCGTTTAGTTTAGTTTAAAGATACAGAGCGGAAACAGGCCCTTTCAGCCCACCGGGTCCGCGCCGACCAGCGAGCCCCTCACATTAACTCGTCCCGACACGGACTAGGGACAATTCTTACATTTACCAAGCCAATTAACCTACAAACCTGTACGTCTTTGGAGTGTGGGAGGAAACCAGGCTGGATCTCTAAACCCGGAGAAAACCCACGCAGGTCACGGGAAGAATGTACAAACTCCGTACAGACAGCACCCGTAGTCGGGATTGAACCCGGGTCTCTGGTGCTGCATTCACTGTAAGGCAGCAACTCTACTGCTGCGCCACCGTGCCGCCCGTCTGAGATGGCTGAAGAGTCTTGCAGAAAAGTGGCCTCCGCATGCTTCCCACGGTGGGGAATCGACACGCTTGGTGTCTCCTCAGATGCTCACCTCCATTTCTAGTGACCACAGGCCATGTTGGTGAGAGGAGGTTACATCTCTTCATGGGAACTTTGAGAACATCTCTGAAGCGCCATCGATCTCTGCCTTTCAGAATGTGCAGGAAGGAACTGCAGATGCTGTTTATACTCTGGAGATAGACACAAAATGCTGGAGTAACTCAGCGGGACAGGCAGCATCTCGGGAGCAGGAATGGGTGACGTTTCGGCTGCGGCTGGAGGCCCTGCAGCAGCCTGGGGCTCGCCTGGGCCAGGCACCGTTCCAGAAGGCCTGGCGCATGAACTGGACGGGCCTGGGCTTGCATGCGGTCTCAGTGGATTATTTCTATGCTCTTTGCACTAATTGGGGATTGTGCTTGGGTATGGCAATACTTTAATGAACCGAATGGAACAAAGAATTTCACTATACATCTGCACATGTGTTAATGAAGGACCATTGAACCATTCGTTCCACTTGGCATCATGTTTGGCACGGACATTGTGGGCTGAAGGGCCTGTGCCTGTGCTGTGCTGCCCGGTAAGTTACTCACCAATTCCCATATCTTTGAGATTCCGGAGGAAAGTGGAGCACCAGTGGTACCTAGGGTTGCCAACTTCCTCACTCCCGAATACGGGACATGGGTGACCTCACTGCCCCGCGCCCCACGTGACCTCACCCAGCCAGCGGCCACGTGCTCCCGCTCGAGTCCCTTATTTGGGAGTGAGGAAGTTGGCAACCCTACCAATATGGACAAGGGCGGTCCCGTACGGGACAAATTAATTTAGCCCAAAATACGGGATGTCCCAGCTAATAGGGGACAGTTGGCAAACCTAGTGGTACCTCAAGCAAGAGAGGCTGCAAACTCCACACAGATGGCTCCTCGGGTCAAGGTGGAACCTAGATAACTGGAGATGTGAGGCAGCAGTCTTACTAAATGGGTGAGCAGGCGGCCGATCTCTGTTCAACTACCATTACGCCATAGAGAGCATTTTATCGGGATGCATCACAGCTTGGTTTGGGAACAGCTCCATCCAAGACCACAAGAATTGGTAGTGAGTTGTGGACGCAGCCCAGACCATCATACAAACCAACCTTCCACCATTGACACTGTTTATACCTCCCGCTGCCTTGGCAAGGCCAGCAGCATAATCAAGGATGAGTCGCACCCTGGCCACTCCCTCTTCTCCCATCAGGCAAAAGGTATAGAAGTGTGTAAACGCACACCTCCAGATTCAGGGACAGTTTCTTCCCAGCTGTTATCAGGCAACTGAATCATCCAACCACACCCAGAGAGCAGTGCTGAACCACCATCTGCCCTATTAGTGACCCTCGGACTATCTTTGATCGGACTTTACTGGCTTTACCTTGCACTAAACGTTATCATGTATCTGTACACTGTAAATGGCTCGATTGTAATCACGTATTGTCTTTCCGCTGTCTGGTTAGCAGGCAACAAAAGCTTTTCGCTGTACCTCGCTCGGTACACGTGACAATAAACTGAAGAGTTTATATTTTTTTGCATCCTTTGAAGCGAATGGTTGCATTTGTGCAAAGACGCAGCATTGAGCTCGGTGCTGCAACTGCCCAGCGCTGGAGACTGATTACGCATGATTTACAAAAGGGGTGAGGCTTTTGCTTTGCCCTTGAAAGGGTTAACTGAAACTGAACTAGCAGCAGAGAGAGAACAAGGAAGTGCCTTGCCAAGCTGGGTTGTCTAGTTTTGAAAGTGGGAGGTACTAACACACACAGAGGTACTAACAGAAGCGGAGCCTTTGTGAGAACCAGACCTGTGGCTGTGGGAACCTGGGTGTGTTGGTCAGAGTCTCCGCTGGGTAAATCTCTGCCTCTCTCCTCAACATCATCCTCGGTCTCTTCGCACCATGGCTACTGAAGATAACTGCAAGGACCTAGTCTTTGAAGGATACTTGAAAAAGCGAAAAGATAAGATGGTGAGATATGAGCCGTGCAATCAGTTTAATTTGCAGGCAGGCAGTCAGAACCTCTTTCACATACGTAATTACCTTTTTGGATACCAAATACGAGAGGGCAAGGCTTTAAGGTAAGAGGGGCAAAGTTTAAAGGAGATGGGCCGAGCGAGTTTTTTACACAGAGTGCCTGGAACGCACCGCCTGGGGTGGTGGTCGAGGCAGATACCATAGTGGTGTTTAAGAGACTTTTGGACAGGCACGTGGATATGGAGGGATATGGAGGCAGATAACCATAGGTCTTGATGCCATGGCACGGACACGATGGGCCGAAGGGCTTGTGCCTGTGCTGTACTGTTCTATGCTCTATTCATAAATGTGGCATTAGGGTGTTTAAATATTCTCTAAAGGACTAACTATTGTGATTTCTCCTTCACTACAGAAGTTTGCTTGGGCAAAATACTGGTTTAGACTCCAAAATACGACCTTATTTTTCTTCACTGAGAAGCAGTGTGAGGCAGTAAGTAAACTTCGTAAAATAAATTAACTTCTCTTTTACTGTTGTTGCTCAATGGTTACCTTGAATAATCCTGCTGCCAATTTATCTCTTTCTAGTGCCATCTCCGTGGTCAATACTACATCTTCACGGTGAGCCCTTTTCAAAATATCAAATGTAACATTTAACATAGTTTAATATCTTATTACTCTGTGTCCTTGCAGCTGGTATTTCTACAGACTCTGCCATAATTCCTTACATCGTTTGGCCCATTGAATCTATTCTGAATCATCGTCCAGTCTGACCTGAAAAGCCACGTAACCATTCCCTCCACAGATGCTGCCTGACCTGCTGAGTTCCTCCAGCACAGTGTTTTGCTCAAGATTCCACCATCTGTTATTTAGAAACATAGAAACATTGAAAAAAGGTGCAGGAGGTGGCCATTTGGCCCTTCCAGCCAGCACCGCCTTTCATTGTGCCTTCTCCCCATATCCCTTGATTCCACTAGCCCCTAGAGCTCTATCTAACTATCTTTTAAATTCATCCCATGAATTGGCCTCCACTGCCTTCTGTGGCTGAGAATTCCACAAATTCACACTCTCTGGGCTTGAAAGTTTCTCCCCACCTCAGTTTTAAATGGCCTCCCCTTTATACTTAGACTTACTGAGTTACTCCAGCTTTTTGTGTCTATCTTCGGTGTAAACCAGCATCTGCAGTTCCTTCTTACACATTTCTCTAGAGATACTGCTTTACCCGCTGAGTTACCCCAGCACTTTGTGTCCATTTTGTGTAAACCAGCAACTGCAGTTCCTTATTTCTTGTGCCTTCACTCCCCACTCATTCCCTGTCGCGAATGCCCATTGATTTTCCTCCCCACCCCCAGGGTAACCAGCATAGTTACGGGGAGAAGACAGAGTGCTGGAGTAACTCAGCGGGTCAGGCAGCATCTCTGGGGAACATGGATAGGTGAGGTTTCACAGAGTGCTGGAGTAACTCAGCAGGTCAGGCAGCATCTCTGGGGAACATGGATAGGTGAGGCTTCACAGAGTGCTGGAGTAACTCAGCGGGTCAGGCAGCATCTCTGGAGAACATGGATAGGTGAGGTTTCACAGAGTGCTGGAGTAACTCAGCGGGTCAGGCAGCATCTCTGGAGAACATGGATAGGTGACGCTTCGGGTCTGGAGAAGGGTCCCAACCCGAAACATCACCTATCCACGTTCACAAGAGATGCTAGACACAAAAAGCTTGAGTAACTCAGCGGGTCAGGCAGCATCTCTGGAGCGAAGGAATGGGTGACGTTTCGGGTCGAGACCCTTCTTCAGACCTTGATCCATTCTCAAGTCTCAACCCGAAACGTCACCCATTCCTTCTCTCCAGAGATGCTGCCTGTCCCGCTGAGTTACTCCAGCTTTTTGTGTCTACCTTCTGTTTAAACCAGCATCTCCAGTTCCTTCTGACACGTTTCTCTGGAGATGCTGCCTTACCCGCTGAGTTACTCCAGCACTTTGTGTCCTTTTGTGTAAACCAGCAACTGCAGTTCCTTTTCTCTACAGTCACAAGGAGAACTTGCAAACTCCGCACAACTCCAGAGGCGGAGGTCAGGATTGAACCTGGGACGCTGGAGCTCTGAGGGTGACCCACTCTGACTGCCACACACACAGAAGGAAGTGCTCAGCTCTGACCTTCCTCAAGCAGCCAGTTCCCAATTTCAGACAGACAAAGGCAAAGGCTTGGTGCTTTAATTCCTCTCTTGCGTGAGCTTCCCCCATGAACCTCACCAGATTGGCAGCCCTGGTTACAACCTGATTGCCATTTAACTTGAACGCAGCACAATTGGTTTAGTTTACAGATGCAGCACAGAAACAGACCCTTTGGCCCATCAAGTCCACGCTGACCATCGATCACCTGTTCACACTAATTCTACATTCATAAGTGATAGGAGCAGAATTAGGCCATTTGGCCCATCAAGTCTCCTCTGCTATTCAATCATGGCTGATCTAACTCTCCCCCTCAACCCCATTCTCCTGCCTTCTCTCCATAACCCCTTGACACCAGCAGTAATCAAGAATCTATCTATCTACATCTGCCTTAAAAATTCACCAGCCTCTGACTAAAGAAATTCTTCTTCATCTTCCTAAAGAAACGTCCTTTCATTCTGAGGTTATGATCTCTGGTCCTAGACTCTCCCACTAGTGGAAACATCCTCTCCACATCCACTCTATCCAGGCCGCTCACTATTCTGTACGTTTCAATGAGGCCCCCTCCCGTCCTAAACTCCAGCGAGTACAGGCCCAGTGCCGTCAGACGCTCATCATATGTCAACCCGCTCATTCCTGGGATCATTCTTGTGAACCGCCTCTGGACCCTTTCCAACACCAGCACATCCTTCCTCAGATATGGGGCCCAACATTGCTCACAATACTCCAAATGTGGCCTGACCAGCCCCTTGTAGAGCCTCAGCATTACATCCCTGCTTTTGTATTCTAGCATTACATTTGCCAATGTTATCCACCTTTCGCATCCACTCCCTACACACTGGGGCCAATTAACCTACAAACCCGTACGTCTTTGGGATGTGGGGGGGAAACTGGAGCACCTGGAGGAAACCCACCAAGTCACAGGCAGAACATGCAAACTCCACACAGTCAGCACCCGTGGTCAGGACCGAACCCAGGTATCTGACACTGTGAGGCAGCGGCCCTGCCAGATGTGGCAGTGTGCAGGTCGTAGAGTTTTGAACAGGATGGCAAAGTTATTTTCAGAGACTGCATCAGTTCCTTGTGGTCTCTGCTGTACCTACTGCACCTGAACTACTATCTACCTAATTGGAGACCCTCGGACTATCCTTGATCGTCCTACACATATCGCTGTGTTGGCGATGCAGACCCGGTGGGCCGAAGGGCTTGTTTCCGCTCTGTATCTCTAAACTAAACTAATCTAAGGGTCTCGACCCGAAACGTCACCCATTCCTTCTCTCCAGAGATGCTGCCTGTCCCGCTGAGTTACTCCAGCTTTTTGTGTCTGTATAAGAATCAGAATCAGAATAGCCTTTATTGTCATCCAAAAAAACAAGTCTTTTGGACGAAATCCCGTTACCCGCAGTCCAACAATAAGAGCAATAAAAATAACCAATAACACACACAATCACAAACCAACACAAAACAAAAACAAAAAGAAACATCCGTCGCAGTGAGTCTCCTCCAGTCACTGTGATGGTAGGCCAGAATGTCTTTTCTCTTCCCCTGCCGTCTTCTCCCACGGTCAGGCTGTCCACGTTGGGGCGGTCGGGGCTCCCGACATTGAAGCACCCGCCGGGCGGAGAAAATCCTGCTGCCACGCCGGACGGTGAAAGGTCCGCAGCGGGCCGACCCAAGCCCCGCGATTCAGGTCGGACAATTCGGGCAATGATTGGTGCACTCTGTCTAAGATGTCAACTTATTTACATCGGCGAAACCAAGCGCAGGCTCGGCGATCGCTTCGCTCAACACCTGCGCTCGGTCCGCGTTGGCCAAACTGGTGTCCCGGTGGCCGAGCACTTCAACTCCCCCTCCCATTCCCAGTCTGACCTTTCTGTCATGTGCCTCCTCCAGTGCCATAGTGAGGCCCTACCGGAAATTGGAGGAACAGCACCTCATATTTCGCCTGGGCAGATTGCAGCCCAGTGGTATGAACATCGACTTCTCCAACTTTAGATAGTCCCTCTGTCCCTCTCTTCCCCTCCCCCTTCCCAGATCTCCCTCTATCTTCCTGTCTCCACCTATATCCTTCCTTTGTCCCGCCCCCCTGACATCAGTCTGAAGAAGGGTCTCGACCCGAAACATCACCCATTCCTTCTCTCCCGAGATGCTGCCTGACCTGCTGAGTTACTCCAGCATTTTGTGAATAAACACCTTCGATTTGTACCAGCATCTGCAGTTATTTTCTTATACTGTCTAGGGGCGTGCTCAGCTCATGAAAGGTACTGCAACAAGGCACAGCATGCACTTTGGCAGGGAACAGGAGGAGCTGGTTAAATTACCCCCCCCATATTGTGGGAAAGGAGCCTTTTTCATCTGGCACAAGGCGTGGGAAATCGAAGGAGTAAACCTCCTTGAGGCAAATTCACACAACCCAGGCGGTGACGTTCACATCCACAGTGCAGGTCACTGGATGATTCATCGTGCAGGTAACAATCTACAGCCCTGAGCCAAACCAGGTGACAAAACATGCTGAAGTATCTGTTTTGTTCCTTCAGCATTGTGAGCTGTTAGTATTGTTCATTGTTTAAACTGCATTTACATTACATTTAGTAGACCATTCAGCCACCTTCCCCTCCCCCCTCCCCCTTCCCCTCCCCCTGCCTGTTTCACAATTCAATGAGATCATGACTATTTGGACCCATACCTTCCTCCAATCTGTCTGCAGATTAAATCTCCTTCTACAATCACACACAACAATCACTCCACACTTTGACTGGGGAGAAGGCAGGCACGGGTTACAGATTGGGGGACGATCAGCCATGATCACAATGAATGGCGGTGCTGGCTCGAAGGGCTGAATGGCCTCCTCCTGCACCTATTTTCAACGTTTTTATCTCTACTCCTACAGCAACATTTCTTACTTTGTGATCTTCCCTCACCATGTCTCTGTATGCTGTGAACAGCTCAATTGTAACTGTGTATTGTGTTTCCGCTGACTGGTTAGCACGCAACAAAAGCTTTTCGACAATAAACTAAACTATACTGAAACTGAAAACCATTTAAAACTGAGGTGAGAAGAAACTTTTTCACCCAGAGAGTTGTGAATTTGGGGAATTCTCTGCCACAGAGGGCAGTGGAGGTCAATTCACTGGATGAATTTAAAAGAGAGTTAGATAGAGCTCTAGGGGCTGGCGGAATCAAGGGATATGGGGAGAAGGCAGGCACAGGTTACTGATTGTGGATGATCAGCCATGATCACAATGAATGGCGGTGCTGGCTCGATGGGCCAAATGGCCTCCTCCTGCACCTATTTTCTATATTTCTGTTTCTATGTTTCTATTTCCATCTCTGACAAAGTTACTGAGAAGAGAAAAAAGTGGCACGGTGGGTAGAGACGCTGCCTCGCAGCGCCAGAGACCCAAGTTCGATCCTGACCTTGGCTGCTGTCTATGTGGAGTTTGCACATTCTCCCAGTGACTGTTTGGGTTTCCCAATTGGCCCTCTGTAAATTGCCCCCAGTGTGTAAGGTGCAGAGAAGGTGGGAATAACATAGAACTGGTGAAACTGGTGATCAGGGATAGATGATGTTTCAGGTCAGGGCAGGTAAGAGTCAGAAGGATCCTGACTCGAAACGTCACCTATCCATGTTCATCAGGTCATAAGTGATAGGAGCAGAATTAGGCTATTTGGCTCATCAAGCCTCCTCCGCCATTCAATCACAGCAGTGCAGGTACAGCCATGTTGGCCTTTGTGACAAGAGGAGTTGAGTATAGGAGCAAAGAGATCCTTCTGCAGTTGTACAGGGCCCTAGTGAGACCGCACCTGGAGTACTGTGTGCAGTTTTGGTCTCCAAATTTGAGGAAGGACATTCTTGCTATTGAGGGCGTGCAGCGTAGGTTTACTAGGTTAATTCCCGGAATGGCGGAACTGTCGTATGTTGAAAGACCGGAGCGACTAGGCTTGTAAACACTGGAATTTAGAAGGATGAGAGGGGATCTTATAGAAACATATAAGATTATTAAGGGATTAGACACGCTAAAGGCAGGAAACATGTTCCCAATGTTGGGGGAGCCCAGAACCAGGGGCCACAGTTTAAGAATAAGGGGTAGGCCATTTAGAACGGAGATGAGGAAAAAGTTTTTCACTCTCAGAATTGTAAATCTGTGGAATTCTCTGCCTCAGAAGGCAGTGGAGGCCAATTCTCTGGATGCTTTCAAGAGAGAGCTAGACAGAGCTCTTAATGAAAGCGGAGTCAGGGGGTATGGGGAGAAGGCAGGAACGGGGTACTGATTGTGAATGATCAGCCATGATCACATTGAATGGCGGTGCTGGCTCGTAGGGCCGAATGGCCTGCTCCTGCACCTATTGTCTATTGTCTATGGCTGATAATCTCTCCCTCCTAACCCCATTCTCCTGCCTTCTTCCCATAACCCTTGCCACACGTACTAATCAACAATCTATCTACCTCTGCCTTAAAAAAAAGACGGCACTTGTTCTCCAGGGCTGCTGTCTGACCTGCTGAGTTACTCCAGCATATTGTGTTTTTCCTTGGTAAACCAGCATCTGTAGTTCCTGTTTCTCCGTGAATGGACGATTGATGGTCAGAATGGATGTTTCCATGCTGTATCTCTAAATTAAACTACACTAAACACCTATACTGGGGCCTGTTCCTGTGTTGGACTGTTCTATGATCTATGTGTAGCCCTTGTCGAGGCTTAACCTCCAGTTACCAGTGTTGAAGAAACAATATCACAGTAGGATCCTCTGACTTTGTCAACGACATTTACAGGTAATCCCACGTAGTCAGAGTTTCTAATCTCCAGAATTTACCCCAACAACAGGTTCAGTCGGTGAGAGAAATCAAAGACAGGAGCCGTGAATACCTATTTGAAATGGTCATGAAGAATGGCAAGAGGAAGTTGCTGGTAAGTTTGTGGGGGGGGGGCAGAGGCTCCCTGGTGCCTGGGGGGAGGGGGGGGGGTTAGAGAAAGCAGTGGTGCAGCCGTGAAGATCGATAAATGCACATCGCACGTCATGATAGCAACAACACTGGAACCCTGAGATACAATCAGGCAGAGGATTAGAGCCAACACAACGGGCCAAATGACACTTGGCTTAAAGGGCCCATGGCTCCAGTAGAATTAGTGACACAGGCAGGGCAGCAGAGTAGCACAGCTGGTAGAGCTGCACCTCTGGAGAACATGGAGAGGTGTCGTCTCCCAGTCGGGACGCTTCCAGGGATACTGGGGAATGTGTGTGTATATGTATATGTGTGTGTGTATGTATATGTGTGTGCATGTATGTATATGTGTGTATATATAGATACACACATATATAAATATATACATATACACACACACACACACACACACACACACACACACACACACACACACACACACACACACACACACACACACACACATTCTACAGCATCTCTGAAGAAGCCTCCCGACCAGGAAATTTCATATATATATGTATGTATGTATATGTGTATATATATGTGTGTGTATATATATATGTGTATGTGTATGTATGCATGTGTGTGTAAATATATATGAATATATATGTGTGTATGTGTAAATATATATGTATATATGGTGGCTATACATATATATGTATATATGTGTGGGTGTACACATATATATGTATGTGTGTGGGTGTATATGTATATGTGTGTACATATATAAGTATATGTGTGTGTGTATGTACATGCACACATATGTGTACACACACAATAATAGTGCAAAACGACAACACCAATGCCCCCAAGTCTATGTAGTTCAGAGCTTATCCTGAGGTTGTTGTGTTTAACAGCCTGATGGCTGTAAATGGTGGAGTAGACTCGATGGGCCAAATGGCCTAACTCTGCTCCTATAACACATGAACTGATGCGGTTCACTGCGTGAGTGGGGATGTTGACGCACCCATTTCTCCTCCTTGCCTCCCCAGGCTGCAGAGAGCTCGGATCTGCGGGCAGTGTGGATGCAGTTCCTCTGGAAAGCCATGCAGCTTCCGGGGCCGGGGAAGAGGAACTCGGCCTGCACATGGTGAGCTCTCCATCAATCAATCCATCAATCAATCAATCAATGAAAGTTTATGATCATATGTGAAATGTCACGGGGAGATTCTTTGTTTTGCACACACAAGAATGCAGAGTCGCTACTTGTAGGGCACTGCCAAATTTACAAAGTATTCCATTTAGTCCCCAATTGTCCCGCCATGTTCTCTCAGCCCTCCCCCCCCCCCCCCGCTCCCCAAAGTATATAAAATTATGAAGCAATGTTCTGATTGGCAGATGGGCGGATTAGTAGTCCCCCGGAGTGGACTGCGTGTGCGTGTGTTTACATATATGTATGTTTAGTGTTTGCTGTTGCAAGTATGCATGTTTTGTGTATGTATGTATTTTCAACATGTGCATGCATGTGTGTGCCTGTTTACACATATGCATAGCGGCCTGTGTTAGTCCTTGCCCACAGTAGGGTGCATTATTGTTGGATCTCTCTCCCCCCCCTCCCCTCTCACTTTATCGCTGTCTGTCCATCCCCCCCCAGGCACGACATTCCCCACCTGATTCAAAGGGCAACCTCGCTCTGCCAGGATAAATCCAAGCGAGAGAATTCTATGGGATCGCTCAGCTCCACAGACACACAGAGTGAGGACAACACGTCTGACACCGGCCATCTCTCATCCTCCGCCGCTTGCCGACAGTCCTTCTCCGCCTCTTTAGGTCAGTGGTTCAGGTTCATTATTGTCACGTGTACCGAGGTACAGAGGAAAGCTTTGTTTCGCACGCCATCCAAACGGATCAGATAATACGTGTATGAAGGAACTGCAGATGCTGGTTTACACCAAAGATAGACCCAAAAAGCTGAAGTAACTCAGCGGGACAGGCAGCATCTCTGGAGAGAAGGAATGGGTGACGTTTCGGGTCGAGACCCTTCTTCAGATAGATAATACTGCACAGAAATCATGTCAAACTCAAGTTCGGTGGGTAGAGCAAGGGGGGAGATACAGAATACTGTTTTCAGCATTGTAGCACATCAGCTCCGAGGATAAAGTCCAACGTCCACGATGGGTAGAGGTGAATTCCCCGAGTGTCCAGGTTGTGCAGAGCACTTGCAGAGACGGATTTCTCCTGCGCTTGTCTCAGGAGTGGCACATTGGGTAGAGCGGCTGTCTCAGTGCCAGACGCTCGGGTTCGATGGTTTGTGGAATTAATTGACGTCCAGGTTTGTGGAATTAATTGGCCCTCTGTAAATTGCCCCTAGTGTGTAAGGAGTGGATGAGAAAGTGGGATAACATAGAACTAGTGTGTAGGGAAAAAAACAACTGCAGATGCTGGTTTAAATCGAAGGTAGACACAAAAAGCTGGAGTAACTCAGCGGGTCAGGCAGCATCTCGGGAGAGAAGGAATGGGTGACGTTTCGGGTCAAGACCCTTCTTCAGACTGACACCCATCCCTTCTCTCCCGAGAAGCTATAAAACTAGGATGAACGGGTGATTAATGGTCCGCATCGATGGGCACATGGACCTGTTTGAATTCTGTGACTTTCAATTTCAATTTCAATCAATCTCAGTCGCATCGAAGGGACTTCTTTTTCTCAATGGTTCCGTGCCAGTACGAAGGAACAACCCCATTAGACTCTTGTACATAGACGGGCTTGTATTCACTGGAATTTAGAAGGATGAGAGGGGATCTTATAGAAACGTATACAATTATAAAAAGACTGGACAAGCTAGATGCAGGAAAAATGTTCCCAATGTTGGGGGAGTCCAGAACCAGGGGCCACAGTCTAAGAATAAAGGGGAGGCCATTTAAAACTGAGGTGAAAAAAAAAGCTTTTTCACCCAGAGAGTTGTGAATTTGTGGAATTGTCTGCCACAGAGGGAAGTAGAGGCCAATTCACTGGATGAATTTAAAAGAGAGTTAGATAGAGCTCTAGGGGCTAGCGGAATCGAGGAATATGGGGAGAAGGCAGGCACGGGTTACTGATTGTGGATGATCAGCCATGATCACAATGAATGGCTGTGCTGGCTCGATGGGCCGAATGGCCGCCTCCTCCTGCACCTATTTTCAATGTTTCTATATCGTCATTCATGCCTTCAACCCCATGTTGATTCTGCCTGCCACTACACTACACTAGAGGGCAGCCACGAGCAGCCAATTAACCCACAAACCCGCACTTCCTTGGGTTGTGGGAGGAAACCGGAGCACCCGGAGGAAACCCACGCGGTCACTGGGAGAACGTGCAAACTCCACACAGACACCACCCGAGGTCAGGATCGAACCAGGACCCTGGAGATGGCAGCACCATTGGGAATTTAGAAGGATGAGAGGGGATCGAATGGCCTCCTCCTGCACCTATTGTCTACTGTCTATAGACAACCAGTTTGTGAAGCAGCTTTCTCTTTGCTTTGAGGAGTGGCGTGGGTATACAGAACGAGCTGCCAGAGGAGAAAGCTGGGCTCAACTCCCTCCTCAGATGCTGCCTGACCCGCTGAGTTTCTCCAGCACTTTGTGTTTTCCTTGGTAAACTAGTGCAGTTCTCCGTATATATTTTGTGTTTTTTCTTCACATAAGTTCCAAGAGTGCAATTTTTTTATTACTGGATAGGTGACGTTTCACAGAGTGCAGGAGTAACTCAGCAGGTCAGGCAGCATCTGTGGAGAACATGGATAGGTGACGTTTCACAGAGTGCTGGAGTAACTCAGCAGGTCAGGCAGCGTCTGTGGAGAACATGGATAGGTGATGTTTCACAGAGTGCTGGAGTAACTCAGCGGGTCAGGCAGCGTCTGTGGAGAACATGGATAGGTGACGTTTCACAGAGTGCTGGAGTAACTCAGCGGGTCAGGCAGCGTCTGTGGAGAACATGGATAGGTGACGTTTCACAGAGTGCCGGAGGAACTCAGCGGGTCAGGCAGCATCTCTGGAGAAGAAATCTGAAGAAGGGTCTCGAACTGAAACGTCACCTATTCCCTTTCTCCAGAGATGCTGCCGGGCTGCCGAGTTACTCCAGCATTTTGTGTCCATCTCTGGAGAACATTGACAGGTGACGTTTCAGGTCGGGATTGTTCTTCAGACTTCTCTCTTGGACTGGCTAAGTGCTGGGAGTCTTGAGTTATGATGTGATCTCTGATTTCAGATGAATCCTATAACATGCGCTCCAGCAACATGACGTCATCAAGTGAAGGAGGAGATCCCATGGACAATGACCGCGACACCTCATCGCAAGGTAGCAACGAGGACTTCCACCGTTCTGCTTCACACGGGGGGGGGCTGTGGGTTTAATTGAATGGATTTCTGCGCCGATCTCTGTCGGAATGAACTTGAAATTAGTTTGAGATGGAGTGTGTGTCGGTGGATACGTCCTGGGCCTGGACCGGGGCTGTGCTGCTCCCAGCTCTCTCCTGCCCCAAGGATCCTTGTCCTTTCCCCGTCTCCTGACCCCTTCCCCACCACCGACCCCCTCCTCGTCCGCCCAAAGGGAGTGTCCAGGTGAGCAGAGAGTAGGGGGTGCGGACTATCTCACTCCCAAATACGGGACAGAGGGTGACGTCACCGCCCCGCGCCCCACGTGACCTCACCCAGCCAGCGGCCACGTGCTCCCGCTCCAGCAATGGCGGCCGGGAGGCGGGTTGCTAGGCAACCTCCGTTAGGCAAACACACTCCGTTAGCCTATGCCGTCCCGGCCGACAGTGGCCCCGCGGGCTAATGGAGTGTGTTTGCCTAACGGAGGTTGCGTAGCAACCCGCCTCCCGGCCCCCGGGCCTAATACGGGACAGGGGCGGTCCCGTACGGGACAAACCAATTTAGCCCAAAATACGGGCCGTCCCGGCTAATACGGGACAGTTGGCAACCCTCGCTGAGAGAGACACAGGGTGAGTCCCAGGGGAGGGGGTAACGCACAGGATCAGGCCCAGGGGGAACAGTAGTATTTGGGATGTGGGAGGAAACAGGAGCATCCGGAGGAAACCCACACGGTCGCAGGGAGAACGTGCAAGCTCCACACAGACAGACAGCACCGGAGGGCAAGGGTCAAGAGTGCTTCATTCTCACGGATGTCCCAGATAGGACAATGAAATTCTTACTGTTCCATCTGGGTCAAATGGCAACAAAACACTCGTGACACGCGTGCTCCTGCCCTCCGGTAACACGCGTGCTCCTGCCCTCCGGTGACACGCGTGCTCCTGCCCTCCGGTGCGGTCTGACGGTGTTTAGGAATGAACTGCAGACCCTAGTTTAAACCGAAGATTGACACAAAATGCTGGAGTAACTCAGAGGGACAGGCAGCATCTCTGGAGAGAAGGAATGGGTGACGTTTCAGTCTGAAGAAGGGTCTCGACCCGAAACGTCACCCATTCCTTCGCTCCAGAGATGCTGCCTGTCCCGCTGAGTTACTCCAACATTTTATGGCTATATTTATATACACACACACGCACACACACACACACGCACACATGCACACATATGTGCACACAAAACAAAAAAAACAATAATAGAGCAATAATAATAATAATAGTCTATGTAGTTCAGAGCTCATTTAAGGTTGTAGGGTTTAATGGCCGAATGGCTGTCGGGATGGAACAAGCAGATGGTCATAGGATGGAGGTGTTCACATCTCCGCCTGCCCAGTGGGGAAACATAGAAACATGGAAAACAGGTGCAGGAGGGGGCCATTCGGCCCTTCGAGCCAGCACCACCATTCATTGTGATCATGGCTGATCGTCCACAATCAGTACCCGTGCCTGCCTTCTCCCCATATACCTTGATTCCGCTAGCCCCTACAGCTCTATCTAATTCCCTTAAATTCATCCAGTGAATCGGCCTCCACTGTTTTCAGTGGCAGAGAATTCCACAAATACACAACTCTCTGGGTGAAAATGTTTCTTCTCACCTCAGTTTTAAATGGCCTCCCCTTTATTCTTAGACTGTGTGGCCCCTGGTTCTGGGCTCCCCCAACATTGGGAACATTTTTCCTGCATCTAGTTTGTCCAGTCCTTTTATAATTTTATACGTCTCAAGGAGATCCCCTCTCATCTTTCTAAACTCCAGTGAATACAAGCCCAGTCTTTCCAATCTTTCCTCATATGACAGTCAATAGACAATAGACTATAGGTGCAGGAGTAGGCCATTCGGCCCCTCGAGCCAGCACCACCATTCAATGTGATCATGGCTGATCATTCTCAATCAGTACCCCGTTCCTGCCTTCTCCCCATACCCCCTGACTCCACTATCATTAAGAGCTCTATCTAGCTCTCTCTTGAATGCATTCAGAGAATTGGCCTCCACTGCCTTCTGAGGCAGAGAATTCCACCAATTTACAACTCTCTGACTGAAAAAGATTTTCCTCATCTCCGTTCTAAATGGCCTTCCCCTTATTCTTAAACTGTGGCCCCTGGTTCTGGACTCCCCCAACATTGGGAACATGTTTCCTGCCTCTAACGTGTCCAACCCCTTAATAATCCTATATGTTTCGATAAGATCCCCTCTCATCCCGCCATCCCGGGGATTAACTTGGTGAAGCTACGCTGCGCTGCCTCAGAGAGGAGAGGTCTGCACTGCCCCATCTGTCCAGGCTGCCCGCTCAAGTTTATTTCCTTTATTTCCAGCGACTGCGGATGACCAAAACAAACAGGAGGTGGAGACAGACGATGCTCCAAGCCCGGGAGCAGAGGCCATGGATCGAGGTACTCCCCTTCACTCAGCCTGCTTTTACTGACATGTTTAAAAGACACAGAATGCTGGAGCAACTCAGCGGGTCGGGCAGCATATCTGGAGAACGTTTCGGGTCGGGACCCTTCTTCAGACTGATTGTGGTTGGGGGAGGGAACTGCAGATGCTGGTTTATACCAAAGGTTAGACACAAAGTGCTGGAGTAACTGAGCGGGTCAGGCAGCATCTCTGGAGAGACCGGTCGCCCATTTTTTTTCTCCAAAGATGCTGCCTGACCCGCTGAGTCATTCCATCACTTTGTGTGTGTCTATGGTAGAAGAGAGGTTGATTGACACAGCGTGGAAACAGGCCCTTCAGCCCATCGAGTCCATGCCAACCGTTGATCACCGGTTCGTACACTAGTTCTATGTTATCCCACTTTCCCATCCACTCCCTACACACTAGAGGGCAATTTACAGAGGGGCCAGTTGACTTACAAACCCACATGTCTTGGGGATGTGGGATGAAACCGGATCACTTGGAAGGAACCCACGTGACCAGAGGGAGAACGTGCAAACTCCACACAGACAGCACCCGAGGTCAGGATGGAACCCGGGTCTCTGGGGATCGTGTGGCAGCAGCTCTACTTGCTGCGCCGCTGGTCTAGAACCTTCCAGCGTGACTTGCAGCTCCTCCTCAGACAGAGAGCTGACATCAAAGTCGTCAAAGACCCACAACTCCCCCTATGCACACCAAGGAGGGCGTACAGGGACAGTGTGTGTGTCGAGCGGGGAGAAGGAGGGATGACCGGGGTGGGACAAGGTGTTGGTCATGTATTTGATCGTTACACACTGTGTACATTTCCTTCCCCCCCTCCGCCCCCTAAAGGTTGCCTGATTAAAATCAGATTAGCAGTAGCTTTAGAAAGATGTTTCACCTGTGGCTGGAGGCTGGAACTAGGGGGCTGCCAGTAGATGAGAGAGTGACTAACTAATCCAGTCGAGAGCTCAGGAGAACCCCTCTACCTGAGAGTGTGGATGAGGACTAGACTCCTGTACTGAGAGTGTGGATGAGGGGTGGACCCCTGTACTGAGAGTGTGGATGAGGGGTGGACCCCTGTACTGAGAGTGTGGATGAGGGGTGGACCCCTGTACTGAGAGTGTGGATGAGGGGTAGACCGTGATGCATCCGTGGAGGGAATGACATCAAGCTGGGAAGAGCACTGAGAAGATGTGGACGGCACGGTGGCGCAGCGGTAGAGTTGCTGCCTTACAGCGAATGCAGCGCCGGCGACCCGGGTTCGATCCCGACTTCGGGCGCTTGTCTGTACGGAGTTTGCACGTTCTCCCCGTGACCTGCGTGGGTTTTCTCCAAGATCTTCGGTTTCCTCCCACACTCCAAAGGAGTGCAGGTTTGTAGGTTAATTGGCTGGGCAAATGTAAAAATTGTCCCTAGTGGGTGTGGGATTATGTTAGTGTGCGGGGATCGCTGGTCGGCAAGGACCCGGTGGGCCGAAAGGGCCTGTTTCTGCACTGTATCCCTAAACTAAATAAGTTGTGCTGTTGTTAGTGGGAACTTCATTGTTCCGTTTTGGGACATGTGACAATAAAACACTCTTGTCTTGCCTCTCAAGGGGCAATGTTTTCACTCGGAGGGTGGTGGGTGTGTGGAAGCAAGAGATCGTTGCCTCTGTGGGAGGGTGGTCTCGGGTTTGGCCATGACCTGTGCCCTTTGTTTCAGCTGTTCAGTCCGACCCTGAGGACCCTTTCGCCTCCCGCCCTGACCTCAGTCTACTGGACGCAATCATCTCGGACTTTAGACACTCGACCTCTTGCTGGCTGGACCCCACCAACGCAGAGTAAGTCCACAGGCGGCACGGCGATGCAGCGGGTAGAGCTGCTGCCTCACAGCACCGGAGACCCGGGTGCCATCCTGACTACGAGTGCAGTCTGTGCGGACTTTGTACGTTCTCCCGGTGACCGCATGGGTTTCTATCGGGAGCTCTGGTTTCCTCCCACACTCCAAAGACATCCAGGTTTGCAGGTTAAAATTACCCTGACCACTCATTTTAGAAACATAGAATATAGGTGAAGGAGTAGGCCATTCGGCCCTTTGAGCCAGCACCGCCATTCAATGTGATCATGGCTGATCATCTAAAATCAGTACCCGGTTCCTGCCTTCTCCCCATATCCCTTGATCCCGTTAGCCCTAAGAGCTAGATCTAACTCTCTCTTGAAAACATCCAGTTAATTGGCCTCCACTCCCTTCTGTGGCAGAGAATTCCACAGATTCACAACTCTCTGGGTGAAAAAGGTTTTTCCTCATCTCAGTCCTAAATGACAATAAACTGAACTGACTGTACAGATGGTTGTGAAAGGAAACTTGCACTGACTTAGGATCTATGAGCACCCTGCCCTTCTCCCAGACAACCTCCACATACATCACATCACGCCTCAGTTACTTTCTGGAGTACAGTTGTAAGGATAAACTAAAACATGTCCCGAAAATTCATTCTGATTGAAAAACCTTTTAATGGTATTCGGCCATTCGGCCCCTCAAGCCAACACCGCCATTCAATGTGATCATGGCTGATCACTCTCAATCAGTACCCCGTTCCTGCCTTCTCCCCATACCCCCTGACTCCGCTATCCTTAAGAGCTCTATCTAGCTCTCTCTTGAATGCATTCAGAGAATTGGCCTCCACTGCCCTCTGAGGCAGAGAATTCCACAGATCCACAACTCTCTGACTGAAAAAGTTTTTCCTCATCTCAGTTCTAAATGGCCAATCCCTTATTTTTAAACTAATTGGCTTTGGTAATAATTGTCCCGCGTGTGAAGGAAAGTGTTAGTGTATGAAGTGATCGCTAGTCGGTGCGGATTCAGTGGGCTGAAGGGCCTGTTTCCCTGTTGTATCTCCAGAGTCTGAAGACCAGGCTGCCTGGTCTATGGTGGGTACGTGTGGAGCACACTGTTTGACACGGGTTCCATCCTAGCCTCGGGTGCTGTCCGTGAGGAGTTTGCACGTTCTCCCGGTGACCACGTGGGTTTCCTCCGGGTGTTCTGATTTCCTCCCACATCCCAAAGACGTGCGGGTTTGTATGTTAATTGGCTTCTGTAAATTGCTCCCCAGTGTGCAGGGAGTGGATGAGAAAGTGGGATAACAAACGGGTTGTACAGGTGATCAATGTCCAGCGTGGACATGATGGGCCGAAGGGCCTGTTTCCGCGCTGTGTCTCGAAACTCCAGCCTAAATTGGTGGCAACGTTTAATGTGTCTGAAATACCGATGCAGTCTGAAGAAGAGACCCGACCCTTCACCTGTCCATGTTCTCCACAGATGCTGCCTGACCTGCTGAGTTACTCCAGCACTCTGTGAAATGTCACCTATCCATGTTCTCCACAGATGCTGCCTGACCCGCTGAGTTACTCCAGCACTCTGAAACGTCACCTATCCATGTTCCCCACAGATGCTGCCTGACCCGCTGAGTTATTCCAGCACTATGTGAAACGTCACCTATCCATGTTCTCCACAGATGCTGCCTGACCCGCTGAGTTACTCCAGCACTATGTGAAACATCACCTATCCATGTTCTCCACAGATGCTGCCTGACCCGCTGAGTTACTCCAGCACTCTGTGTCATTTTGTATAAACCAGCACCTGCCCAGGAATCCTCCCCCTCTACATGGGGGTCCTGGGGTGGGGGGGGGGGGTACTGCACCATGTGTTCCACGTGTGTTTGAAGTGCGTGAGTCTGTGTACCACGTGTATATGGAGTGTGTGAGGTCGCAGCCCCTGTTCCAATATCTAAAGGGGCTGCTGCTTGCCATGAATATTTGTTTTACTTTGTATTAATGTGGTGGGTTTGTTTGTATTTTATATTGTACATATCGTTTTTTTAAATAATTGATTAAAATTATTTTTGGTTAAAAAAAAACAGCATCTGCAGCTCCTTGTGTCTATAATCTGTGTTAGTCTCTCCTCTGTCAGAAATGCCTCCATTCTACCCTAACCCTGCCACTGGAAAGCAGGAGCACAGATCCCCAGGCAGCATAACTGCAGCGGTCTCACTGCCATCCGTGTCGTTCTGACGGAGCAGCGATACAACTGGGATGGCGGGACTGTCATACGAGGAAAGATTGGAAAGACTGGGCTTGTATTCACTGGAGTTTAGAAGGACGAGAGGGGACCTTATAGAGACGTATAAAATCATAAAAAGACTGGACAAGCTTGATGCAGGAAAAATGTTCCCAATGTTGGGGGAGTCCAGAACCAGGGGCCACACACAGTCTTGGAATAAAGGGGAGGCCATTTAAAACTGAGGTGAGAAGGAACTTTTCCACCCAGAGAGTTGTGAATTTGTGGAATTCTCTGCCACAGAGGGCAGTGGAGGCCAAATCACCACTGGATGGATTTAAGAGAGAGTTAGATAGAGCTCCAGGGGCTAGTGGAATCAAAGGATATGGGGAGAAGGCAGGCACGAGTTATTGATTGTGAATGATCAGCCATGATCACAATGAATGGCGGTGCTGGCTCAAAGGGCTGAATGGCCTCCTCCTGCACCTATTTTCTATGTTTCTAACTAGTAGCGTTTGAGAAGCTTTGTTAAAAAGTGAAATGGCGGACGATGTCTCCTGGGAATCACTCAAAGTACATCATCACTGGAGTGCCCCCCACTCCGCTGGACATCAGCAACACTTGCACAAGAACATCTCACACAAAACTGCAACACAAAATCAATTGCTGACAGCACATTTTAACTTGCAATGTATTTGAAAGCAGGAAGAATTAGAACATTCATCTGAACGAAATTCGAGGAGATTATTCAGAAGCTTTGGAACAAGAAGTCCTGCTGACACCATGTACCAGACATTCAGAGTGGAAACCAAAACCGATTTTAAAGTAACTCTTATTGAAGGTAGACACAAAATGCTGGAGTAACTCAGCGGGTCAGGCAGCGTCTCGGGAGAGAAGGAATGGGTGATGTTTCGGGTCGAGACCCAGGAAGGGTCTATGTACCTCCTTCTCCCCTGGCATCAATCTGAAGAAGGGTCTCAACCTGAAGCGTCTCCCATTCCTTCTCCCCAGAGATGCTGCCTGTCCTGCTGAGTTACTCCAACATTTTGTGTCTACCTTCAAAAATATAATTGAGATGTGTGGGGCACAGACTTGCCCACTGAAAGGTGGAGAATGTGCAGAGGAGGTTTAAGGGAATGCTGCCTGGATTACAGTGCATTAGCTGCAGGGAGAGGTTGCGCAGACTTGGCTGGTTTTCTCTGGAAAGCTGGCGGCTCAGGGGAAACCTGATAGAAGTATATTAGGGTTGCCAACTGTCCCGTATTAGCCGGGACATCCCGTATTTTGGGCTAAATTGGTTTGTCCAGTACGGGACCACCTTTGTCCCATATTAGGCCCGGAGGGCGCTGTTGGCCCCGACACTGTAGGCCCGGACGCTGTAGGCCCAGACGCTGTAGGCCCGGACGCTGTAGGCCCAGACGCTGTAGGCCCCAACAGTTTAGGCCCCGACACTCTAGGTTTCTGACATTTTAGCTCTGGACATTTTAGCTCGAAGGGCCGAATGACCTCCTCCTGCACCTATTGTCTATTGTCTATTGACAGTGTAGGCCTGGAGGCCCGGGTGCCGCCTGACGGAGGTTGCATAGCAACCCGCCTCCCGGCCCGGGCGGCCGCCATTGGTGGAGCGGGAGCACGTGGCCGCGGCACAGGGCGGTGACGTCACCTTTGGGAATGAGATAGTTGGCAACCCTAAAGTATATACAATTCTGAGAGGCACAGATAGGGTAGACAGTCAGAACCTTATCCCAGGGTGGAAATTTCAAAAACATAGTTTTGAGATGAGATGGGGAAAGTTGAAAGGAGATGGCAATTCTTTGTGGAGAGGATGTTTCCACTAGTGGGAGAGTCTAGGACTAGAGGTGGTAGCCTCAGAATTAAAGGTCGTTCTTTTAGGAAGGAGATGAGGAAAATTTTATTTAGTCAGAGGGTGGTGAATCTGTGGAATTATTTGCCATAGAAGGCTGTGGAGGCCAAGTTAGTGGACATTTTAAAGGCAGAGATAGATAGATTCTTGATTAGTGCAGGTGTCGGAGGTTATGGGAGAAGGCAGGAGAATGGGGTTAAGAGGGAGAGATAGATCAGCCATGATCGAATGGTGGAGTAGACGATGGGCCGAATGGCCTAATTCTTCTACTCATTCGTTATGGGATGTGCAGGTTGGGTTTTTACACAGAGGGTGGTGGGGGCCTGGAACCCACTGCTAGGTGCGTTTAAGAAGCTTTTAGATGCTTCTTTAGTTTAGAGATACATGGCGGAAACAGGCCCTTCAGCCCACCGAGTCCGCACCGACCACCGATCCCTGCACACTAACACTATCCTACACACACTGGGGTCAATTTACAATTTTCCTGAGGCTAATTAACCTCCAATCCTGCACGTCTTTGGAGTGTGGGAGGAAACCGGAGCACCCGGAGAAAACCCACACAAGTCACAGGGAGAACGTACAAATTCCACACAGACAGCACCCGTGGTCAGGATTGAACCTGGGTCCCTGGCGCTGTGAGGCAGCAACTCTACTGCTGCGCCACCGTGCCTGCAGGGAATGGGGGGGATATGGATTATGTGCAAGCAGATGAGATTAGTTTATCTAGGCATCTGTTCAGCACGGACATTGTGGGCCGAAGGGCCTGTTCCTGTAGAAAGACACAAAGTGCTGGAGTAACTCGGCGTGTCAGACAGCATCTCTGGAGAACATGGATAGGCAACGTTTCTCAGACTGAGGAAGGGTCTCGACCCGAAATATCACCCAGTCCTTTTTTAGAAACATAGAAAATATGTGCAGGAGGAGGCCATTCTGCCCTTCGAGCCAGCACCGCCTTTCATTGTGATCATGGCTGATCATCCACAATCAGTAACCCGTGCCTGCCTTCTCCCCATATCCCTTGATTCCACTAGCCCCTAGAGCTCTATCTAACTCTCTCTTAAATCCATCCAGTGAATTGGGCTCCACTGCCCTCTGTGGCAGAGAATTCCACAAATTCACAGCTCTCTGGGTGAAAAAGTTCCTTCTCACCTCAGTTTTAAATGGCCTCCCCTTTATTCTAAGACCGTGGCCCCTGGTTCTGGACTCGCCCAACATTGGGAACATTTTTTCCAGCATCTAGCATTTTTCTCCAGAGGTGCTGCCTGTCCCGCTGAGTGACTCCAGCTTTTTTTTGTGTTCTCGTGTGAGAAGGACACATTATTTTGTGTGTCTTTGTGTCCATCTTTGGTTTGAACCAGCATCTGCAGGTCCTTGTTTCTGCTGGGGTGACGTCTCAGGCCGGGACCCTTGTGTTCCTGTGCTGGACTGACTGTTCGATATAGTTGCATTTGCTTTATCCCTGAAGCGAACAGTGTTCAGTACTGGGTGACAGATGGACGGGAGAAACAAAACGTGCCAATTGTCCAGGAAGATCATCTGTGCGCTCGATGCCTTATCTCAGGCGTGTGGGGGGAGATGCTGCGGTTTTGTTATTTGGGAGGGGAGGGGAGGGGAGGGGAGGGGAGGGGAGGGGAGGGGAGGGGAGGGGAGGGGAGGGACAGGACAGAGACTCTGATCCCCACTGCGTTTCACACGGGACTTCCCTCCCCGGCTGGTTTGCTACAGAGATTGTCACTGGCGTTTGCTACAGTTTCGCCTCCTCGCTACAAGTGGCGCAGTGGAGCCGAGGAGTGGATTCAGGGAGTTAAGTGAGAATAGTCTCGGCTTCTTCACTAACCCGCCGGGGAGAGGGGGGTTTACTAGCCGGGGAGAGGGGTTTACTAGCCGGGGAGAGGGGTTTACTAGCCGGGGAGAGGGGTTCAGTAGCCGGGGAGAGGGGTTCAGTAGCCGGGGGAGAGGGGTTTACTAGCCGGGGAGAGGGGTTTACTAGCCGGGAGAGGGGTTTACTAGCCGGGGAGAGGGGGTTTACTAGCCGGGGAGAGGGGTTTACTAGCCGGGGAGAGGGGTTTACTAGCCGGGGAGAGGGGTTTACTAGCCGGGGAGAGGGGTTTACTAGCCGGGGAGAGGGGTTTACTAGCCGGGGACGGGGCAGAGTGTGACCAGTTGTCAAAATCTTGCAATCCTCGCAACGTTAAATCGGATACAAGTTTCCCGGGTTAACAGCGGCCGTCTGTGAGT